>NC_052540.1:3669230-3975000 GCF_016699485.2 Gallus gallus | reverse complement strand
CCAGCTTTCCTCTTGGGGCAGAGAGGGTTTGTGTGTGGAAGGGGCAAGTGCTGGCCACTGGGCTTGACCTCCTGCCCGGCAGCAGTCGGTGTGGGGATCAGCTGCTAAAAATTCAACCTTATTCTTTGGATCTTATTCTTTATACCTTACACCTTTCAGTATGTCAGATGTTCATTCTCTTCCGGTGCTTGGCTCAGTGAAACAAAGCAAGAAAACTGAAAACAGCCCATCCCACTGCCAAGGTTGGTATTGTCCTCATTAATATATTTCCCAGACTTTTCAGCATTAGAAGTTCCTAATGCACAGATCTTCTTTTCCTTCCCTTGCAAGGCTTTTCCAGATGATTTGGTGCTAGGACATATTCCCTGAAAACCAGCTTTACCTTCTTCTGCTTGAGCTGCATCCAAATTAAAACTCTGTTCTTCCTTCTTCCTCAATCTCATTTTTCAACTATTTACAATACGCATTTCCAGCTTCCTGCAGTTGTCACTTAACCAAATTGTGCATATTTAGGCCTTCATGAACCAGTCCTCAAGACGCAAATGGTTTTTGTCACTCTTCTCTGAACTCCCTCCAGTTTGTCAATATCTTCCTAAAAACAGTGTGCCCAAAGCTGAACGCATTGTCAGCTCACGTTCACCATTTCTGACCACTGAATGAACAAATGGATCTCTCTTTTTTTTTTTTTTTTGGTGAACACATGGATATGACAAAGTATATCAACAATTGGAAAATTAAAAGGGGGGTTTGCAAAGCCGATTTGGATGTGGGGAGGTTCCTGGCCTTCGTGTCCTGTCCTTGTAGGAACAGATAACACTGGCTTACAGGAGCAGCAGACTGCTCTGTGATATGCCATTATCATCTGCTATTTCCCAGGGGGTGGTGATGGGATCGTGATTTTTTTTTTTTACTGGATGATGGAACATGAAAGACACTTGACCCTCTTCATAGATTCAGTTTGTTCAGTGAATAACTCTTCTCAGCTCCAATTAATGTTGACACCAGAGTAAATCTGTCAGCAGTGGAAATATCTACAGGAGTTGTGATAGGGCCAGGTTTTCAAATGAAGGTGACACCTGCGAGAGGTCCCTCTTGCCTTCAGGACTCCTTTTCATATGCAGGGCAGCTCTGAGAGTGGGAGCTGCGTATCTTCAGTAACGCACTGAAGTAAATCCAGCAGCATCCAGACAGGAAGGTGTTGCAGGTGTCTCCTTCCATTGGGGTTTTCTTTCTGCTTCTTTTTCCTTGCTTGAGCACAATTCTTTTCCTCCACCGAATTCGCTTGTGCTGAGAACATCCACTCATAATGGAAGGTCTCATTTATTTTGAAAGCGTGGGCTCTGTCTTGCTCCCACTGCAATCAAGGAGCTTCTTGGGCGCATCAGCCAAGCAGGAGTCTGCACTTTGCTCTGAGTCATTTACAATCCCCACAGAAGGAAGCAGAGACCTGCAACGTACTCCTCGGTCAGTTACATGCCAGCAGAAAACAGATCTTAGCTGAGAGTTCATAGCTCCCATCAGTGAGACCGAAGGTGGATCTGCTGTAATCACATCCCTAGGTCATGTCACTATTGCCTCAGCGCGGCTGCTGAATGTCTGGAAGGCACCACGCTTTCCTTTGATGGTGGCATTCAGACTTGGGGCCCTCACAGCCCTTTTCTCCTCTCAGTAACCCACAGGATTCTGCCTCTGAAAAACACTTAGCATTTCTGACCTCGTGCCGATATTGTGTTATGACAGGATGTTCTTTGTGCACAATTCCATCAACTGCTGCAATTTCATATCTCCAGTCCCAATAAGTTTTTATGCTCAGCACTGGCTCGATATTTCCTTTGGTCATCTGTGTAGAATTACTTTCCCCAAACTGTTGTCAACTTGGGTCATTTTGTGTTACTTGTTTGAACTTGTCAAATTTCATTTCAGACATGGGTAGTACTTGACTCATATTTACTTCAAACTCCTCTTCCTGCAGTTCATTGCTTTCATTATTTATAGGTGTTCTTGAAAGCGTATCTGCTAAGCTCCTTACTGGGCCTGTATTTCACATTTAATGAGTACTTTTGCAATTTCATTACATTTTTTCTGAAGTCCAGGTGGCTCATTGTACAATGGATTTTGCTCTATGGCTCCTAGTGCTTTATGGTCTCTTTCTACCTTGATTGAATTCTACCCATAAACATATTCATGAAAACGCTCATGATCTAAAACAATTGCCGGTATTTCTTTTTCAGTGTGAGCACAGTTTTGGTATGTTTTAGTCAGTGGCTCAGATATCATCTTGCAAGGCAGCCACTGTCCAAAATGACTTTGCATCTGCTTGGGTCTTAAGCTCCCTGTTAACCTCGAAACATTCCAGTGTTGATGCTTCTCTGACAGTTTCTCTTTACAACAAACCTTATTCTATTTCCAGTTATCTTTGGGCTCTTCTGGACTTTCTGCAAGAAGCATTCATCAGTGCCTCTTCACTGTAAGACATGAGAGATTAGTTGACTTGAACTCTTTTTCGGAGGGAGATCTTTATGTAATTGTACCAAGCCTTGTGCGAGGGTCTCGGTCACTGACTCACCTTCTGTCATTGCTGCAATGCTAATATCGCCCAGAAAACCTGCACTGACATTCCCATGAATTCCTGAACAGCTTCCTGGTCAAAGGTTTTCAACGATCATCTGAGCTCTTCCCGGACCTGGCAAGCTGCTTTGCTACCGAGTAGCTGTGCCTGACTTGATTCATCTGCTCTCATCTGGCTAACAGCAAAAGCTCTACTAAAGAGCCTAAGTCTTCCTGTGTTTTGTTGATGCTCATGGTCATCCCAAACATCAGATCATCTGCCAATGTTTCTTTCCCACCTTATTTCTCTGAGATCTGGGCAAGATCATAGAATCATAGATAGGTTTGGGTTGGAAGGGGCCTCAAGGATAATAAGTACTGAGATGACCTTACTGAAATGTTTGCTTGCATCTTCTGAAAGAGTGGTTGAGAATGCATCTTTTGTATCAACCTTTCCCAGCTTCCTAATGTGAAAATCCTCTTGAATGTACAAGTTTAGATCTGCTCACTTCAAACATGCCTGCAGGTTTTCTTTTGATGCTACACCATTTTTGGGGGTCTGTACAAATCCTTATTTTGCTTGCTTCAATGAAAACCCCTAATTGCTGCTAACCCAGTCAGCTGGTTTCTCTATGCACTCTGTAAAGCCTTGTTTTGTCACCCACTCAGGATCTGCTGTTGTTTTGTCCCTCTGCTTCAGTGTGACTTTACATGGTGCATAATGCTTACTGAATTATAGGGGTAGTTGTCAAAGATAGGGCCGGTGGTGTCACATTGGTCCTTTGTCACTAAATACTGAGGGAGAACATTCCTGAGGTTCTTCTCTGTTTGCTCCACCGTATTGGTCTGTATGTGTTCCTCCCAAACTCATCAGACTTTGTAATACTTTTGTTGACCATCTGTTGGCCTGTGGAGCAATGAGTCTCACGATGTCTGATAAATCCAGATGCATCCAGAAATGCTACATTTATACTTGATTTAATTTCAAGATGATACCTAGTGGTTGGCAACCCTGTCTGTGGCAGTGGGTTGGAACTGGATGATCTTTGAGGTCCTTTCCAACCCAAACTGTTCTATGGTTCTATGATACTATGACAAGGTGCTCCAAAAACAGGATCTCTTGGAAATCACTCTACCAGAGTTGTTGAGAGACAACTTGCTGTGGGTCTGATGCAAGCTCTATTATACCTTCAATCTTCTTGGCTGCACCCGAGGGTGGGAGTAGAGAAGGGCAGGATCTGCATGTGGGCAGCAGCTGGATCTACCAGTTGACCTTGGCCACAAGAGGGAACCATTGCCTGGTGGTCGGGGGGCTTGCATGAGGTCTTTGGTAGCTGGATCAATTCCCCTACACTTGGGCTTATGCAGTGGGCTTCTTCTTTTTTTTATATTATATGGGCTTCTTCTCCATATCCAATGGATTCAGCTGGTCTGCTGCTCCTTTCCCCTGTAAGAAATACCTTTCCAGGCCTACGTCCCTCAGAATTTGGGGCATTTTCCCATGCCAAGCCCTCCCAGATAGCAAAGCAAGCCCACGAAAACAAAGGTGCAGATTTTCAATGACTTTTCCTCCCTGAAAGGAGGACGCGCCAAGTGACAGTGTGAGTAAACATGAAAAAGGAAAGAAGTCCAAATGTGGATTGGGAGCATTTAAAATGGTTGGGAAACTCTTGCATTTTGGGAGTGACCGGTTCATTTCTTTGCTGAGCATCTTTCTGAGCCACCTCTTGTCTGAAGAAGGGAATAAATGAAAAGAGAGAAAGAGAGAGAGAGGAGAGAGAGAGAAAAAGACCTTTGCATAGCTTGAGCCTTTGTGCCGTGCATTCAGACTGATTTGTACCCTTTGTAGTCTTAATTATTTGTGAGAGCAGGATAACAGGAGTACCAAGCTCACCCATTATTTCCTGCATAAAAAAAGGCACACAGAAGCCGCTGATCGGTTTTGAATTAGCAAACATGATACTAAAAAAAAAAAAAAAAAAAAAAATCGGGGGGAGGGGGGGGGGGGAAGAGAGAGAGAGAGCATAAAAAAAATTCATTAATATCATCAGGGATTAGGAGGCTGATTAAAGTGTAGCTGTTAGCGTATGCAAATGAGCGATAGGCATTTATCAGAGCCTGTGCAAGCTGTCTCAGAGCTGTAAAGCCCACGTATGTTTTTCAGCTGATTAAAACAGTTTTAAGTTCTGGAGGATTTTTTTTTTTTTTTTTGAGAATAAAAAAAAAAAAAAAAAAGCCACCATCATCTATCCTTTTCCTTTTGGCTAAATTCCTCTAAGTGCACTCCAACCATTTCCACTTGAATGCACTCACTCTCCCTCTCTCTTTCTCTTTCGGGTAATGAGAGTTTGGGAAGAAAATGAATGCAAACGAAGCACAGGGCTTACGACAGCTCTCTCAGCTCCCCGTGCACTTGAAGAACAAGGCTGTCGGAGGCTGCACCCCAACAGCACCTCTGAAATGTGTGCATGTTGTGATGCTGCATCCCAGCCTGGCTCAGGCTTTGGGGTGAAGAAATGGGCTGCGGGCTCTTCTTCACCTCCCTGCTCTCCTCCAACTTGGATGGCAAAGGAGGCTTCATCCCATTCACTCTCAAAGTTGGGGAGAGGGACATGCAAAATGGCAAAGGAGCAACATCAGAGAGGGCTGAAGCTGGTCCATGCACACATCATCAGATTTCCTTTTTCTGCATCCCACGCTCCACTGGATTTCGTTGCGCTGGCCAAGGTTTGCCAAAGAGATGGTTTGCTGGGGGTTTGGCTTTGCTCTGGGGTCTCCAGGGGAAGTCCTCCAAACGGTCGATCTTTGAGGTCCCTTCCAACCAAAGCCATTCTGTGGTTCCATTCTGTGACTTTTCAGAAAGCACTGACCACACTTCTCAGAAGGGTCATCCAACATAGAAGCTGAGGTCTGTCCTCTCTTCTGCAACCTTCCAAGGAGATGCAAGTAGTAACAAACATTTTCAGTAATTTATTGAGATGTCTCTTTGTTGCTGTCAGTGGCAGGGCTTTAGGCACTTCAATGCTGCGTTCCAATTTGGTCCCTTGACCAAGGGACCCTTGACTAAGATTAATCTTAGTATTCTTTTTTTGTTACTTATCAGAGATTATCTCTTCAAGCTCAGCTCAAGACTTTTGTTCCTCTTCTCACGTTGTGCTTGAGAAGGGAATTTCCCAGCACTGGGAGGCAACAAGTGTGGCTCTGGCAGAAGGCTTCTGGAGGGAGGTGACTGGTGGAGGGGAGATACTGGAGAAAACTCTGGAAACATCCAAGAGCTGGGTAAATCACAGAGGATATGGCCAAGGATCCTTTTTTTTTTTTTTGTGTGTGTGTGTAATTTTTCATGGGTATCCAGATTTTACCGTGTGGATCATTGACTTTCATGGGGTATGTATCATGGTGAAACGCCACTCAGAAGAGCAGTTTTAAGCTGACGGTCTGCCAGCTTTTCCATTATAAGCTAACAATGGAATTTAACGTGGTTGTAACTTTGCTGTAAAATTTTGCTCTGTTGAAGCTTGGCAGACAAGGTCCCTGCCCAACTGCAGGTTTTTGTTGTTGTTGTTGTTCTGTTTTGTTGTTGTGTATTTGGAAGTAAATCAGCCTGGCCATTTATGTTCTAAAAGATTACCTCTTCAGAGTCCCAGTCTCTCATTCTTAGGCTGGGAAAAGCCCCCAGCGCTGCAGGGAGAATGCATACAGCGTAGAGGAAGGGCTTTGTGCTTGTCATTGAACAGCAAAACCTTAGAATAATTGGGGAAGCGCTTCGGCAGGTCCTGGACCACATCCCATCCCATATCCCCCTGCAGAAGGCTGGTAATTCAGTGCTGCTTCATGCCATTCATTGACAACCCGTCCAACACCAGGAAGAAATTCTATCTCTGTGTGGAACGTATCAAGACAACAGAGCAGGGCCAGCTTGTGAATGACGTGGTGAAGTGCAGTGATGCAGTTGTGCTGGGACGCATGGTTGTCTGTATGTGGGATGGGTGCTGTGTTTGCTCCAGTCCTGGGGAACTGTTGTACGATCCCTGTTGCACAGAGCTTGGAGAGACATGAAGGGTGATGCTGGGAATGGCTACCTGGCAGGACTGGGCTTGGTGGCAACGGGTAAGTCAAAACAGTGACCAGATAAGTATTGAGAAACTCCATTCAAAAAATACAAGGGAAACCATGTATCACGAAGGAAAATCCAGCAGCTCCAAGCTGAAATATTTCAGTATGTCACGTCAGAAGTCCATTCGGTGGCTAAGGTATCCTACAGGGATGGGTGAAGAGCCAACTCTACTGGGAAGTGTCAGGTTGCAAGAAGTGCCTTGATGCTCGCTGTTACTACAGAGTTGGATTCTGGAGCAGGTCATTATCTTGGTCATTATCTGACTTTGCAAGTGTCCTGTAAGTAAGTAGGATGATCAGCTCTGGACATCACAGACCTGCAGAGGACTCAGAAGAACACGGGAGCTGGACATGGAGCTGACGAGTGACGTTAGGATTAGCAAGGATAAGATAATGGCAGCAGGCTGAGGGCAAGCCGGTGTCTCACAGTGGCTTTATTCTCTATTCCCTTTCTCTTAACTAAAGGAGTGAGAAACTACGACTGTATTATGACCACAAGCCATAAAGGTAGAAGGAGCTGACACTGCTCCCAAGTGAGATCCTGCTCCCACCTTGAAGCCGGTGCGGAGTTCTGATTGTGCCACATCCAAAATGAAGCAAGGAAACAACAAAGGCTTCAAGACAGGCAATACAAATACTTCCAAGTGTGGCTAGAGTGATGATATTGTCTCTGTTTTTTTCCCGGGAGAGAATGAATAGGAAATGAAATGACTGTAATAAACGGCATAAAGAAGGTCAAGCAGGCAATCACATTTTTTTTTAGACAATTACAAGAGTGTCTCATTCAAAGGGACACTGAATAAACTTGAAAGGCAACAGAACTGAAACTGATAAAAACACACTTCTGTGAGCAATTCATACACAGCTTAGGGGATTCATTGCCCCAGGATATTGCTGCTACCAAGTTCTCCAGTTACGTTACACAGAAAAAAGCCATTACAAAATATATAAACCTCCACGTTCCAAGACTAAGGGAAGCTTATTCCACAGCAGGTTTTTTTTTCTTTCCTTCTTTTCTCCCTCACCACCTTGCCATTCCCAGCCCAGACATACTGTGTGCTGAATGAAGCATGCAAAATAGCATGAAAACTCTATGCAACAAGGAACCTTCACCCCATGCTCATGCATGAGAAAACACCACCTTAATTATCATAGGACTGTTTGAATTGAGGTGGACCTTTAAGTGTCATGTAGTCCAACTCCCCTGCAATGAACAAGGACAGCCACAGCTCCATCAGGTGCTCAGAGCCCCATCCAGCCTTACCTTGGCTGTCTCCAGGGATGGGGCATCCACCAACTCCGGGCAACTTGTGCCAGTGCCTCACTACCCCTGTTGTAAAAAACTTCTTCCTTATGTCCGTTCTAAACCTCCCCTCCTTTAGTTTGAAACCATTTCCCCTTGTCTCATCACAGCAGACCCTGCTGAAGAGTCTGTCTCTTCTTACAGCCCACCTTTAGATACTGACAGGCCACGCTCAGGTCTCCCCAGGGCCTTCTCCTCTCCATGCTGCACAGCCCCAGCTCTCTCAGCCTGACCTTGAAGGAGAGGTGTTCCATCCATGGGATCATTTCTGTGGCCTTGCTCTGGATTCACTCCAACAGGTCCGTGTACATCCTTTACTGAGGACTCCACATCTGGATGCTGCGTTCCATTTAACAAATCCTTCCCCTTAGAGCACTTAATATTTTTGGGGTGCACAGCTGCGTGGAGTCCTGAGGTTGAAAAATGATATTGTTAAGTAACAGCAACCAAACTATTCAAAAACATGTCATTTTAGCACAGCCACCTGGCAGGCTGTGGGACAGTGCAATGAGACAGTGCAATGGTTGCCCACCTGGTGTGTGATGTTCAGGGGAGGTCTGGGATGAATTTCTTCCTGCTGAGCCCCTCTGCGTGGCAGCATGGAGACGTGAGTAACTGCCGAGACTGGATGGGGAAAGAAAGGAGCTCGGGAAGAAATACAGCTCAACTCCTAAGCATTTTTGGACCTCTCCAGTGACTGGCTGCAGCCTCGTGGAGCTGGCAGATGAGATTGGAGCCCAAGATGTATTGCAGTCATTCCGCCAAGGAAGTGCTAACAACAGGAAACACAATGCAAATATAATCGAGGTCATCAGCCCCTTTTCCTTGCATAAGTGCTTAAATATGTGCTTGTATTGCAGTTACTTAACTGTAATTGCTCGGGGCAAATGTAAGCTCAGGTCTTTATGGTCGCTGAGCATGTATTCTTCTTTCAGGTGATATATTGGTTTCTGGCCCTCCTTGAGCACGCCCTGTAAATATTTACATGCCTCCAGTCAACTGGTTTGTGTATTTATTCAAAGAGATGACTCTTACTATGCAAGGGAAGGAGTTTTTCAGAGCTCCTTATGAATGTGTTGCAAACTGTGCGGTTGGTACAGGGACAGTGACAGATGCTGGTGGCACATCCAAGAGATGCCTCTCTGCTGGAGGGATCCGAAAGGAATTTTGTCTTTGCTATAGATGGGGAAAACCTTTTGTGAGTAACCACTGGGTGATGTTATCATTGCCCCCTTTGAATAGACACTGAATACTCACTGCTGTCACTGAGCTCGGCTCCTCCTCATCCCTCCAAACACCCCAGCTATTTCCAGCCCTCCTGAACCTGGCAAGGAATGGTGCCGACAGTGTTAACAGGGACGAGGAGATGGTTTTTACAGCCAAGTGCACTGCAATGGGACAACAGAGTTGCTAAAGAGTATTTACCAAAAGGCAGAATGCTTGTTAAAAAAACCATATCCAAGTGCACATAATTAACACAGCATATCATGCTTTCATTTTGCGGCTTTCTTGATAACTTCTGGCACAGCTCTCTGGCAGGGAGAGTGTGGGTTAGTGAACAAGCCATCCATGTGTCCTTTCCCATCCTTGATTTGCCAAAGAATTGGATACGGCCCCAGCTAAGCTTTGTCTTGGCTTAATGTGTGGATGCAGTCAGCATACTTATGTTTTACCCAAATTGTACCTTGCACCATGCAGACCAAGTCAGAGGAAACAGATAACTGCAGGCAGAGTGAAGAGGGCATGATGTTCACACAAGCCACATTGTTGAGCATACCTCCTTGGTCTGCACAGCTGCAGCACCTCTCGTCTCCCTTGCATGCAGTGCTATGTTGGGTAGAGCTGCTCAACTGTCAGGTTTGTCTTTGTAAACGTTGGAAGAAAATGATGCATGGATAAGGCACACAGTTTTTAGACTCAGGAAATGATGTCTCAGTCTAAATGCATACTGACCTGCTCTGACTACCACTAAATTGTTGTATTTGAACATTTTCCTTGGCCTTTTTATACAAAAAGTTTTTAGAAGGACATCCATGCTTCCTTCCTTTCTTTCCCAGGCTCCTGAGGGATTCTGCCTGGTTTGCCTTGATGCAGGTGGAGAAACGCTATGGTCCAGCCTCAAAATCTGCACGGATCTGGGGCTCACTGTGGAACACAATGGAAACACACAGCTCTGGCATCAGTCTTATGCAGACCCATTTCTCACCCTCTTTTACCTCCTCCTGGCACCATTTTGTTGCACAGGGGAAACACGTGAGGTGAGGCTGTACATGACAGCAGGTCCCCTGGAGTATTGCAGGAGCTCCTAGAGGCGTCCAGGAAGCTGGGCATGGTCCTAAACCACTCAGGAGCACTACAGGGTACATTGCCAGCCTTCAGGATAGGTAGGATGTGGCTAGGGATGGGATGGATAGAAGAAATGGGATGGGATGGGATGGGATGAAGTGGAATGGAGTAGAATGGGATGGGATGGGATGGGATGAGATGAGATGAGATGAGATGAGATGAGATGAGATGAGATGAGATGGGATGGGATGGGATGGGATGGGATGGGATGGGATGGGATGGGATGAAGTGGAATGGAGTAGAATGGGATGGGATGGGATGGGATGGGATGGGATGGGATGGGATGGGATGAGATGAGATGAGATGAGATGAGATGAGATGAGATGAGATGAGATGAGATGAGATGAGATGAGATGGGATGGGATGGGATGGGATGGGATGGAATGGGATGGGATGGGATGGGATGGATGGGATGGATGGGAAGGTCTCTGTTTCTGAGCGTAGCTAATGCCCTAGAAAGATCAGCTGGGCTTCTTAGTCTATAGTGCTAAGTACCCAGTGGAGTCCCAGGGAGGTGTGAGGGCTGTGTGATGCTGGCTTGGGTGCAAAGGCAGGCACACAGAGCTTCTGTGTCATCCCCAGCGGATGGATGATCCTTTCTCACTTGAAATGCTTCTTTCAGCTAATACATGTTGTGAGCAGTTTAGCTCTAGTTTTGCTGTATGGCCTTTTACAAATTCAATTACAAACCACAGTCAGAATTGTTTTCAGCTAATATCTTGTTTGTTAGGGTTTTGTTTTGTCCTTATTGAAGCCCAAGATGTCCTTGTTCTAAGTCGTAGCATCTCACGGCCCCGCTACCTTTGCGTGGAACACTTCTGGTGCTCTAAAGATACCAAAAGGTTTTAATTACGATTAAGCCAAGTCATTTCTGCAGTTTCTTGCTGTAAATAAACAGCCTGTTTTGGATAATGGAGGTAATGGTTTGCATTTCAACTCTACTTCTAACCTCTGATTTTCGCTTGTAACATTTTATGTGGTTAAATCAATTTTTTCTGCCATTGAATGTAGCCTTTCTTTTTAAAACAAACAAACAAACAAACAACAAAACCTCAGATGTAAGCATGTGTTTCATCACATCCTTGCTCGCCAAGGACATGCCTGTTGTAGTTTAACTAGGCTGCAGTCATGCTCCCTTTCAGAGGGGTCTGGAGTTGATAGGAGAAACGTTTGCTGTGTTCTCATGTTGCTATCGAAGAAAGCAGACACATTACTGGTTTATTAAAAGCCAGGTGTGAATGAGAGCTTTCAAAAGGCAATGACATGAGATGGCAAGGTGAGATGCATTTGCTGAGGTGCTGTGTGTGGGCAGGGGCTGGGGCTGTGCAAACCTCATAGGAGGGTGATGGAGAGCCCCAGGGCAGGGCTGTGCTCACTTATACTCTTGGTTCTAAAGAGGCTTTACTAGGGCAAAGGGACTCTCCCAGGTAGGGAACTAATCGTGGTTATTTCAGCGTAGGGGAAACATAATACATATCATCAGTACAACCTGTCTTAAGCCAGCGAAGGAGTTATCATTATAGAGTATTTCCATTTAGGTCACTTAAAGCCTCGATTAATTAAATACAGCTATGTGATTTCTTTCTCAAACTTAATCCTCAATCCAGATTTTTGATTAAAACACACAGAGTTTAAATCAGCTCCTGACAGTGACCTCACCGTGCTTTTCAAAACAGTTGTTGCCATTGCCTCCAGTTTTTCTTTCTTGAAGGCTGCTGAGGTTGTCCCTGAGCACTGTTCTGCATCCTGCCTCAGGTGCAAGAGTCTTTTTTTCTGGCTATCTCTGCTGCTCCATCCTCCCGTGGCTCTTCTGTGATGAGCAAAGACACAACCCAAGACTGGTACAAGGGGAGAGAGGGGGATGCTGCTCATCCTGCTTGGGGGTTGCATAAGGATGTTAGCAGTGAATGGCTTCATATCGTGGAATCATAGAATCATGGAATGTCCCGAGTTGGAAGGGACCCATAAGGAATGTGGAGTCCAACTCCAACTTTTATGGAGTTGGATGGTCCTTCCTTGCTGGCAGATGGACAGCATCTCCTGTTGTAACTCTATTAGAGTGTATATGCGAAGGACATGGAGCTCCTCACTGTTGGACCCTAGCTGTTGCTGTTGATGTTTGTTGACCTCTGGTCACTCTAGAGCCAGGTCACAGCTGAATTTAGCCTATCTCCTCCAAACCTTGGCCTACAGGCAGGTAAGAACAGAGACACAGGGAATTCCTATAGACATATTCACAGATAAAGTACCAATTCCAGAGCCTGTATGAACAGTAAAGGATGATGTGTGTATCACTTTAAAGACCTGCCTAGCCCACTTCTCCAGGACAGAACCTTTAACTCTTTCTTAAGCCAATAATCAATGAGTATCTAATTTGTTACACTGACATTTTTGCTGGTTTCATCTGAATGAATTAATTAGCAGCAGAATGCTTCCTTTAAGAATGAGGGGGTCTCAGCAGACAGATAAGTTTTGACCTTTGTTGAGAAAACATCTAAATGAGGTTAGGGCTTGGATCTTGTTGATTGAAGATCTGATACATCCAGGAACACAGCGGTCACAGCAGGGTGGCTGGAAGTGGCTGAAAGGGGGAAGAGAAGGAGTTAAAAACAGAGCAAAAGCCCACCCTGATCCTCTTTCCTGGCTTGGAGATCCCCCTGCCTTAATCTCTGCAGCTGCAGCTCGCCCAGGAGGCCCTGGGACCTGCACTCTGCTAATTGAAGTGCATTCAGATTGAGGCTTTCTCCGTGTGAAGTGCAGCTTCCCTTTATGAAGCATCACCTCTAATGAACCTCGTGTTGATGTTGATGTCAGATAGGGTCGGAGTGAAAAGAGAGCAGAAATATTATCAAGGTACACAGCTTTAGTTGCTTCTGGAGCTCTTCAACTGAGCTTCGTCAGTAGGGCTTACTGTTGAAGGAAAGAGAATGGAAGTGAGCACAGTGAGTATGCAGTTTATTGCCTGCAAGAGATGGTTGAGTTGTCTTCCTGTTGGTGTGAAGATTGGTATGAGCAGCTGGACAAAGCCTGAACTGCTTCTCTACCACCTCTCACTAGGCTGGCTGCTGTGCCTAATGCACCCATCCACATTCCAGGGACCAAGCGAGCCCATGCTCTGGTGGGGACACATGGGAGCCTCCAAGGGAATATTTAAACACCCCATTCCCAACTTCAGTGACAACAGCAGTTTCCAGAGCTCTGCTGTGGGCTCAGCCTGAAGTGTAGGACTGCTGGCGGTAGGTCATCGTGTCCATGGCCTTGACCATCGAGTTCACAAAGACCTGAGGTTACTCCTAAAGCCCCACAGCCAACACCTCCTCTACACAAAACCCACACCAGCTGCCTCCCGGGCTGCTCAGCAATGAGGTTCTCAGGGGGCTGTCACCAAGTGGCACATCTCAATGTCACCCACGTTGGGGGCCACCAGTGGGGACACATCCAACAAACAAGCCCCTCTGCTTGTAACACTGCAATGGTGGCTGATGGCACAACTTCCCCATCCCCATCCTTTGGGCTTATCCACGTGCCCATGGATTAGCACCACCAGAAAAGCTTTTTTATGCCTTCATCCTCATCTGCTGCCAGGAGATCTGGTCTGACTGCTTTTGCTTTAAAGTGCCTTGCATCGGTATATAGCTATTTATGGTGCCTGTTTGTGCTCTCCCAGCAGTGTAAATCAAGATTAATTCCACTGAAGTTTATGGAGTTACGCCAGTGTAAAACCGACTGATAAGAGATTCAGGCCATTATCGTTGGGTTTGTTCACTTGTTTGTTTGAAATTATATGTGTTGCTGTGCAATGATAAAACACATGGATTCAAAGGCAGGTTCACTGCAAAATACAATTCAAAAGCTTTTTGACTTCACATAATACAGCAAAACAATCACTTACAGCTGTTAATATTTTACTGTGGTGTGGCATCTCAGAATTTGGAGAGCCGACGTCTCTCTTGTCCTTGCTTTTGCATCCACATCCCCATATCCACAGTGGAAACTGAGGCAGTGCCCCTCTCTATATACTTCAAAACATACCATGTCCTTGGGTCTGAGGCATGGGAAAGCCAGTGTTTTTATTCCCTTATGTTGTACAAAGCGAATGGCCAGCGGATAAATAATTCAGGTTTCTTTCCATGCTATTCCTAAAGAGATTTCAGCTGACATCTGGTTGCATGCACCTAGTATCAATGCAATTTTCTCTTCTTTGTAGGAACTGTAGTTACTGTTCTTTCACCTCCTGCCCTATTCACATTCACCCTGCTGAGCTACCTTCCTTCCTGCCAGCTGTCTGCTTGGAACAACCTGTCAACCAGCATCTGCTGGCTCCCAGCACATCCCTGAAGCGATGGCAGTGCCAACACTTTGGTTCCTCAAACACAGAGCTATTCCTCCTGAAGAACCCCAAGCTGTTGACAGGTGGGTTTGCTCTTACACAGATACACATTAAAATACTGGGATTCAATTTTATGCCACTGTTAATAATCTGACTATTTGCATGTATACATGCAATTCTTCTCATTCTGATTTTAGCACGACTAATGCATTACAGTCTAGGTTGATGTTAGTGAGCATTTTTGCTCTGCAAAGTTGAGACATCAGGAAAAGTTGAGATTTCAGGGCCTCTCATGGCTTCTTGTCTGTGGTCACAATGTATGGTGCTCTTCCTCCTTGGCAAGGCAGAACAAGTGGTGGTGGAGGTAACGATGAGATGGTTTGGCATCCTCTCATCTTTCAGGACCCCTCCACTTGGATGCTGTTGACTTTGGTGCTTGGCTCTCACACTCTTGCTGGCTTGGAGAGGCTGGGTTCTGTCCGTACAGGGTGACATGGGGTCTTGGTGCTCCCCCAGCCGCTCATCCATCTTGGGCTGCATTTATGGCCAAAGGATGGATGGCATTGCTGCAAGCTTTGCCAAGCCAACTTAAGGAGTGAAACAACACCAGCCCTTCGCTAGCCACACGTTTCAGTCCCCACGCTCTCCTCGATAACCACTGTGCACTGGGTGATATTTCTCTCCCTGGCATGGACCACATCCCCTGTGTCCCTACCTTACCCCACCTCGCCCGGCACCCACTCCCCTGCCTCGGTGCTCGCCTGTCTAATGTTCTCCCCTTACAAATTTCATCTTGCTGCACTGTGCATCCGAATGATTCCATGATGGAGTGCACGGGGAAAAAAAATTATAATGCCATTAAAAGTTATCATAAATTTCAGATCAGCATCACTTTTAATCCGATACACAATTTTACTGCCTCTATAAAGCAGGTGATTTGCAGTGGTCTGAGGCGTCTCCTGGCGCGTTTTACTTCTTTTTAAATTAAACACACCAACTTTGTGCTGAATTCAGAGTGCGGACATAAAAACGGGGGTAAAAAGGAGAGGGAAGGGACATCAGATGGGAATTGCAATTGAATCTTTATATATGCCATCTTGGTACTGTGGTACTAAATATAGTGCCAGGTAAATAGATGTGCTGAAATATTCAGAATAAAAAACAAATGTTCTGATAGCAGAGAAACGGAGCATGGAAAATGTCTCCCTTGATGCTGTGCTTATAGAGACTAAAATGCTGTTGTTTAGAGCACTCTATACTGGAAGACCTTGCATATCTCTTGCATTAAATTATAGGCTGTGTACACATGAAATTCTACTTTATTTTGTATATTATGTGGTTTCTAACCCCACCACGGAGCAAGCACTGAACCCAGAAAATCTAATTAATATAAATACGACATGGTGCCATTCCTGCTACGAAGTTTTTAGGAGTGGAAATGTAAATAGGTGGTGCTTGGTGGAGAAGCATTTGAAATTATGGTCAATGCTAAGCTAATTATGTTCCAGTTGTGAACATTTCACCTGCTGGTGGGCCCGTGGGTGTCACCAGACCACCGTGACCACCTGGTGGTGGCTGACCCCATGCAGATCTTCTGCAAACACACCCAAATCTCTCTAGAGCTCTCAAAGCAATGAGAGCTATCTGTCCCTAGGTTGAGCCAGCCACACGCTAACAATGTATTGAAATGCCATTACCACATTTCTAGGCACACTGAGAAAGATAAAGATGGTTTGGGGAGATGTCTTTTGCCCCCCCTCTTTTTTAGCGGCCTCTCCATATCAAGCCTGTATGTTCCCCATTGCATTTTGGCAATCCTTCAGCCTCTTTTCCCCTGTTCCATTTGCATACACCACACTGGGTTGGGGAGCAGGAGGAGAGATGGCCCTTGCAGGAGACGCCAGTAGAGCATGGCCTGATGCACCCATAGGCACAACCCTCATGGTGGGACTCCGGGGTGCTGGCAGCATTGGGTGGGAAATCCACACTTGCTCAGACCACAGATCATTGCAATCCATTAATCCCCCCCCACTGTGGTCCCCCCTCCCCAAAGCCTGCCAGCAGGCAGTGTGTGGCTGCAGCATGTGGCTGCTAACGGTGTCACCCCCTTCTCCCATTGATTGCTACCCGAAGGGCTCGCTGTGCATAGGTGACCGTGTGTCTCTCTCTCTTTATTGCTCACTATTCAAATTCAAGGCTTGTTTAATCAGCAGGCACTGGCAACTTGATGGGAGTCTGGCTGTAATGGAGAAGAGCTGGTGGGCTCTGCAGAGGGCTCGGGGAAGTGCTTCTATAGGGAGCAAGAGGCTGCATCTTTTGCATCTGCTTTGCTGCCCAGAAGTGTGAGGGGGGGAACTGGGCTGAAGCAGGACACTTGAAACCACCCAGGGCAGCTGGGAAGAGAACAGGATTTGGGAGCTTCTGCTGAGCATGCCCTGACAGAGCTGTGGGACCAGTTGTGGCCCAGCATAGACCCTTCTCCTTTGGGCATCACATGAAGGCTAGATGGGAGTATGGAGAAAAGATTTTTTTCCCTCCTGCTTGCAAGATATTACCCTTCCAAAGCTGGCCTTTAATTCCCAGGGTTGATTCCCACATCCCCAAAGGACTTCCCATGCCCATCCATCCCTGGTCCAGCTCTTTCCCTGGGGATATGCCTCCAGCCCCCTGCTCTGCCCTGAAGCCCAGGGCAATGGTGGCTGCATCCCTTGGGGGCCACCCCTTGGCATGAGGAGGTGGCATCAATCCCAACCATGGCAGTGAGCCACCTCTCCCTTGGAGCACCGCCAGCCTGCGTCCCATGGCGTGACGTGCAGATTGCTGACCTTTAAGACGTAGGAACAACTGTGAATGAAATTGGAAGCAAATAGCCCAGCAAATATCCCGTTTGGGAAGAGGGACCAGAGCTGCTGGGACGCAGGGCTGCTTTTCTGTTGCTCATTAGTGGCACTAATCAGGAGGTTCTGTATGCCTTTCAACTCCAGTGTTTGCAGGAGGGCTGTCTTCCCATTGATCGAACTACAAAGGTGGATAAAACCCACACAGTTCTAAGGAGAATTGCCAACTATTGATACTGGGAGAGAGCTGATATCAGATAAATAGTGAATAATGCTTCCAATTATGCAGGCTTTCATTTTTTTCTGCTAATATAGCTGATTACATTCAATGCTGCAGGTCGAGTCAGCTGAGCACCTGACCTTCATTTTAAAGACAGAAAGGCCACAAAGCATACCTCGCTGTTTGAAAATAGTTCATAAAGTGATGCTCCTGAGAAGGGGACTTTCAAAGTCTATTCAAAGATACCCAAACAAATCTTTGGATGGGATTCACCCAGCACAGCTTGAGTCACCCATGGTGACCCCCATCTCCTCCCCTACACCTCTGCACGGTGTGGACACTGCAGTCTCCCTCTGCTTTTATGCAGAGGTGGAGGTGCCATGGCCCACTGATGCTCACCTACCAATGATTTCAGCGTTCTTCATCTTTTGCCATCAGAAATACGGTACCACTTTGTTCTCCCCCTCCAAGAATGGTCTTTGTCAGACATTACTTCAGCTGCACTAAAGTTGTGAAAAATCTCGCAGCAATCTGTAACTGAAGCACTTTTTTTCTCCTGAATTTTGGGTCAAAGTTGGACTAATTTCAGCGTGGGAGTGTCCAACCAGTACTTTCCTCCAACATCTCCAACCACAAATAAATGAACACGTACCCTTGTTGTTTTCCCCATCCCCACTGAAGCCCCAGCCAGAGGCAGGAACTGCTCTTACGCATTTCTTTCTCTGCACTAAAGAAATCCTTACGCTTTCCTGTTCAGCCTCAGCCTCTGCTTTGCTATCAAGTATTGCAGCACCCTGTGATGGAAATATCTCTGCTCTGTCCCTGGCATTGTCACTCGCTGTGCACGGGCTGTGTGAGCCTGATCTGTCCCAGGGCGTCATTAGCTCCGTGCATATCTGCCCTCCCTCTGTCACCTGTGAGCATCTCAATAGGCTTCTGTTATCCTCAGGAGGCTCTGACAGCCTGCTTCATTTTCTTTTCTACGTCACCTATTTCCCATCATGGTACCTGCACCCTGGGTCACATCCTCCCTCTTTGTGATTGCCCAGGGCCTTGGACAGTTGCTGTGGTCCTTGTCCCTGTCAGGCCCGTTGGTTCACACTTCTGCTGATGCCACCTTGCAATGAGCAGGGCTGGCCAGCAAGAGAAGCTGAGATGCATGGCCAGGTGGTTTTGGGGTCTGTTGTGCAGGGAGAGCCAGAGCAAGGGGTCACAGGAGCAGGACTTACAGGCAGAGGAGAGCAAAAGCAAAACCTTTCTCCTCATTCATTCTATTAATTTATTTTGTTTGGTTTTCTGGCTGCCAGTAACTCCAAAAATGAGGTGTGTGGGGTGTTCTTCCTCCTCTCATAGCTCCCAGAGTCTCCTCCACCCCATGCTGACTCCTCCAGGAATTACAAACTCATTTTGCCCAAGTCTGAAATACTCTCCAAAACCTAAAATGGCCCTAACTCTGCCTCCTTAAAAATGGATGGAAACATTTTCCTCTATTACCAAAGAGCAGCTTTGTGTCCTCAGCCTTCCCTCTGGGATGAAAGATGCTTTGACTCTCTGCAGAACACAGGGAGCCCAGGAACTGAGTTTTGCTGAGAAAGCAGGAGGTTGGAAGGGATGCCCGTGCTGTGTTAGGTGCAGGAATGCTGAGGAGATTCTCATGTACCAGGAGCTGCATTGCCTTGTGGCCGGGTGGAGCAGACACTTGACTGCCTGCTTGTCCAAACCTCCAACCTAGGTTTATTTTTATTATTTAATGGCTGCTTGGCTCATTCTCTCCTTTCTTGCTCATTATCCATGAGCTGTGCCAGGTACCAGCCTGCCAGTGGTCAAAATCTCCATGCATGTGGCAGTGAGGAGGATGGCTGTAGGACAGGAGCTGGACACCCTTCCTGAAGCACAGGTTCCAAGCCTGCAGCTGCTCTCCATTGTCAGAGCCCTAATGCTTCCAGCTAGGATGGCTGACCACTGAACGTAGGAGGCATTGAGTGGGCAAACAGAGGTGAATCACGATGGCAATGGGGACATCCTGGCTGGCTGAGCCGTACATCATGGATGCTCAAAGTGTGTGAGTGTATTTGAGGAGCGCTCAGGATGAGAAGCAAAGACGAAAGAAGCTTTGGGGCAACCAAGATCCCATAGAGATGTTGAAGGATGAGCTGCAGTGACCTACCCAAGCCATCTGAGATGCTCAGCCCTGAGATTGACTGCAGAGGTTGAAGGCCAGAGCCTGGCTTTTGTGGTAGCAAGGGTAATGGGAGGACGGTTGGACTAGATGATCTTGTAGGTCCTTTCCAACCTTGTGATTCTGTGATTCTATGATTCTATGGCTTCCATCAGGGCAAGTGATATCTCAGAATTCCATGTTTCATGCAAATATCTGGCTGGATGCTTTGGGGTGCTCCCCAAAAAGGGGATGTGACAACACCAGCCCCAAAGCCATCCTTTGGTTTGCATGCGGGTGCGTGGGTTTAATTCAGGCCCTTCATGTTATTCAAGCACAGATGTGTGGGTTTTTTTTTCTCCTTTCTTTTTTGGTGGTTTAGTTTCTCTCTTAACAGGAAAAAATGATCAAAAATAAGAAAACAATCACTGTTTGAAAGTGAATGAAGGGCGCTTTCTCCCCCTCCCCCATGCTTTTTTCCTACTTTGACATCTCAGTGGTTTTTTTTTTCTTTTAGCTGCGGTTTCTGGGATAGGTGATAACTGCCAGTAATAGGATTAGCATTGATTTCTTTAGCAAGAACAGAGATGTGGCAGTTCCAGCCATTTACTGAACTGCCAGCTTTGAAATATCAAAAAAAAGAAAGAAAAAGAAATCTGCAGGAAAAAAAAAAAAGAAAAAGCTTCTTGCAGCATTTTAAAGAAAGGAAAGCCTATGTGAATTAAAATACACATACATGCATGCACACACACACACACACACACGTACCCACGCACATGGGGTATATAAATATATATATCGTATGTATATTATATATATATGTATCTCGCTTGGTGCTTTTTTTGTTATTGTGTGATAAAGGATCAAAAGAGCTGTCTCTGTTCTAAGCTTCAAGAAAACCTTTTTAAAATTCATTTGGCTTTCTTTAGCTTTCACTTACTAACATATTTTAGGAGCTAATCTTACATATTTACCATTGTATCCTGACTTTTTTTAACCTTGAAATGCAAGCAAAGACAGAATGAGAAAGGGGAAAAAATAAAGGATTCAGAAGAGAAAGAAGGAGGGGATGTGCCTGCGGAAGCCTGCTGTATCTCTGCTGCTCTGGAGGCACAGTGTGAAACCCACCCAGTGGTGGCTTTGTAGTGGCACGTTCTCTCCTTGCTGTTGGTTGTGGTCTCTGGAAAGGGTGTAGGTTGGAGGGGCCATAAGACGAGGGCAGGCCAAATCAACTGTAGCCTAAAAGCAAGAGTTTTAGGAGACTGGGGTTATATTTCCTACCCTTGCCTAAATATTGGGGGGGTATAATGTATTTAGAGTCTACTGGCCATCCATTTCTGACTTGTATTCAGCTCTTGGAGGAGAAGAAGGGAGGTTCCTCTGAAGGGAGGTTGTAGTGAGCTGGGGGTCAGCTTCTTCTCTTGTGTGACTAGTGATAGGACTAGAGGGAATGGCTTCAAGCTGCACCAGGGAAGATTCAGGCTGGACGTTAGGAAATACTACTTCTCTGAAAGGGTGGTCAGGCACTGGAATGGGCTGCCCAGAGAGGTGGTGGAGTCACCGAGCCTGGTGGTGTTCAAAGAGCGTTTGGATGTTGTGTTGAGGGACATGGTTTAGCGGGAACCATTGGTGAAGGGCGAATGGTTGGACTGGATGATCCTGTGGGTCTTTTCCAACCTTAGCGATTCTATGATTCTATGAAGAACGTTCAAGGGCAAGATCAGTGAGCAGAAATGGAAGGCCGTATGCAAGAACTGGGTGCTGCTCAGGAAGATGTTTGCTCTTTTCAAGCTCAGGGCCACTTCTGAGCATGGCCCAGGTCTTAAGGATGCCCCGGATGAACCCTCTGTCCAATGATCCTCACGAGCCCAAACTTTGTACCCTTCAAGAAGAATCTTGTTCTGTAAATACTGGTTCTTTCTCAATGAGTCTTGATTTGACAAGCTACTTTTATGTGAAAGTTCCATGTCTTTATGTGAAAGATGCATGCAGGAACTCATTGTCCTCATGAGCAACACAAAGCTGGGAACAGGATGGAATTAGACTTTGCTTTTCAGCTTTTAAATCTGAAAAGAAAGAGCAACACCAGTTCACAGTCAGTGAAGGGAAAGGCCTTAATACAGGAGGAGTCAGTGCACCATATTCTGTTGGCTTTCTCCTCTTGCTCGTAGTGAGCTTGGTCTGGATTCCCATGTAAAACCAAATAAAAAGGTAGAGGAGGGAGATAACCAGACACATTATTTGTAGATGCAGTCAGAATTCACTCATTTACATGCAATTTGCTCATAGCCACATGCAAGGGTATCTCTAGGCTGTTACATATGGTGGCTGAATGCTCCCAAACAGGGATACCCATGAACCTAGCCAAATTTAGGAAGGGTCAGCTCCTTACGTACTCTGGATGGGAAGAGGTACTTGGCTGGTTCTCTTGCTCTCCAGCAGCTGTAGAGATAAGGGGTCTGTGCTGTAGCAGGCACCAAGTCAGCCACATGCCTTTCGCCAGCCTTCTGTGAATCTCCATTGCTTTGACTGGAGCCATGTGTGCATTTGTAGGCTTGCAGGCTGATGTCTCACCAGCTCCTGGAGATTTGCATTTCTGTGTTCTTATTAACAATCTCCCAAAGATCCGTGATGCTCATTTCACAGCCTCACCTTCATTGTGCCCTCTAATCCATGTCCCCAGGGTCTACTTCTGACATTCAAGCTTCAGAGCAGCTTACAAGCCTCTATTATTTTTTTAACATCAAACTGCTGAAGGAATTATTGTTTCTTTCGTCTGCAAACAAGGACCTCCTCCCTCTGCATTCCCCCTCTTTAGAATGCTTAAAAACTTGCCACGACTACTCCATGGGTATAGGAATGCTGGGGCTGCTGCTACAGGTGCTCTTCCAACCTTTCAGCACTGATGCCCTGGAAATATCCCTCAGCAAAACTAGTAGGACAAAACTCCCGGCAGCTCTGGACATGGAGCCTGGATGGGTAGAGGGAAGGGAAAATCTTTTGTAGGCTTCACGATAGTGGAAATGCACTCATCCTGTGTTTCTGAGTGACAGGAAAGGTGGAAGCTAGGAGCCATTCAGCTGTGGCCAGTTGAAAGCAGTATTATCCCATCTTCCGAGGGTTAATTGCAAAATCTTTACTCTTTTGCAAGAATAAAGTGCCCAGAGTGCTGGAAAGAGCGGTTTCAGAAGGGTATCTGGGTTAATGTAAGAGTTGCTAGAAAATGACAAAGATCTGAGTTTGTTTCCTGTTCTGCATTTTGTTTTTATTGGTCAGTGTCACCAAAACAAGCCATCTCCCTTCTGCTCAGTGTAGTGAGAACCCCATGAAGACCTGACCCCAAAGAGCATCTCTGGCCCAGCTGAGTGTTTGCACCACAAATCCAACCAAGCCTGCTGCACTTATTCCAGTTTTCAGAAGCTGTTCAGATGGCTGGCACTGATCTAGCACATTTGTTTTAACCAGAAGCCTCCTGCAGCCCTTGCACAATCACCTTTACTGTGGTCTTGGGTTGAAGATGAACTCTGTTCTGCCACAGTGTCTCATCGCTGCCACTCCAGCCTAGATTGCTGAAAGTGTCTTTCCTGGCCCTGCTGCCTATTAATCTGCAAATATTCAATGCCTAGAAATTAGATTCTGCAGCAAATGGGTTATAATTAACCTTTTCCTGCCACACAGTTTCATGTTTTTTCATTCTAGCCCCACTTCCAAGCGCTGCTCCGTGAGCCTAATTGCAGCGGTGGCACCACGGGACATCCGCCAGCCCTTCCCAGGGCTCTCACAGCTCAGGCAATCTCTTTATATCTCTTTCTCTTTAATTTCCTGTAATTAGCCATGCTCTAACTTCTGCACACACCAGAGAGAGCGAAGCAGTGCCAAACTCCCTGAAGGATCCCACCTCCCCCTGTGCCCGCGCTGCAGCTTTGGGCCCTCCTGGGTTTGGATTTGCCTGAAGTGCCTTTCCTGGCAGCTTCCATGGGCTCCTTATGCTTGGAAGTAGCTCTAGCTGGTTTTCCATGCCTGGGTCTTTTATGTTCTTGATAATGACTTTATAGAAACCCTATGAATGCTTAACACAGGTATGATGCTTGCAACAGCAGCTCTGCATGGTGAGAGGCTTGCAGACCAAGCAGGTTTTCTGAGATGCTCCTCTCTGGGTCCACCAAAAACCTACAGGGCTGCACAAGTTCTGCAATATCCAAAAAACATTGAGCTCTGTAGACTTGACTTAGGAAAATGGAGGTGGAGGGGACCTTGAGAAGACCTTTGCAACCAAATCATGCTGCTCCAGGCTAGTGGTGGTCATGCTGGTTGGAAAAGAGACCTCCAGCAGCACGGGTACAGCTTCTCTCCCGGTGCTTGTTCCAGCATGTCAGCAGCATCAGTGCTAGAAATGCTCCCCTTGCATTCAGATTTAGCTTGGTTTAAACTCAAAACTGCTGCTTTGTAAGTTGGGCAAATCCAATGGCTTTCTTCTTCCCATCACCATTGCTATTGCATGGTCTAATAGTGATAGGACAAGGAGGAATGGTTTTAAATTAAAAGAGGGGAGATTTAGCTTAGATGTTAGGAAGAAATTCTTCACTCAGAGAGCAGTGAGGTGCCGGCACTGTTGCTCTGTTGGCACACCTGTGTGTGCCCCATCCCTGGAGGTTCTCAAGACCAGGCTGGATGGGGCCCTGGGCAGCCTGAGCTGGTGGGAAGCAGTGAGCCCATGGCAAGGACTGGAACTGGATGGGCTGTAAGGTCCCTTCCAACCCAAACCATTCTGCGATTCTAAGATTTACCAAGAGGAAAATCTATCCCTTTCTCTTTCCATAAGCCTTCTACGTACTCTGGGATTACAGCCATGCCCCCCCCCACTCCTCCAGCTGGGCAACCCCAACTTCTTCAGTCTTTCCTCAGAAGCATTGTTTTCTGTCTTCGGATAATTCTCATTTCTCTTCCTGCATAGAAAAAATGTAGGTTCCAAGTGAGCAAGAGAATTATGTGAATTTCTTACAGTTTCAGAGAAAAGCTTCATCTGAACACGTTGTAAATCCAGTGGAATTGAAATATGTGTGTAGCAGAAATGCTAAACCATGGCCTGAAGCAGTGATTGAGCACCTGGTGGAAGGCAGGGCCAACCCAGGGGAGCTCAGGTGCATGCAATGTACCTGAGTGACTGGAAGGGTGAAGCCAGGATGCACCCCTTCCCAGACCTCATTTAGGGGTTGACAGTGGAGGTGAGAGTATTTTGCTGGAGATCCTTGTTGTACCTGAGGCCTTCTGGTGGTAAGGAGAGTCTTTCATTCTTTTGTTCCTATGTCATGGCTGCTGCACTTGGACTTATCCTCACCTTCTGTAACCTAGCTCTTTGCTACTCTGCTGTTATTGCTGTGCTTTCCATCACATTGTAGCATTAGAATGTGTTTTCTCATTATAAAAATGAAATGCTTTGATTTTTTTTTTTCCCAGGTGAAGTAATGATTCACTGAAAAATGTACTGTTTTCTTTTTTTCTTTTAAACCATTGTATGTTTGGAATGAAGATATTCCTCTTACAAAAAAAAAAAAAAAAAAAAAAAGGACTTGGAGAGCTGCCTAGAACTAGGATAGCTCCTGAATCCTTTGGTCTAACCTGCTGGTACTGCAATGCTCACACTGTAAAATCCAGATCAGAAAGTTCACGGAGGTAAAGTCTGTCCACTCTTTTGTTTCTGTTGGACTGCTCTAGGCTCTAATTGCTCCAACAGCTGAAACCATGCTGTGAGCTTACTTGCTGAAAATGGCTTAACCTTGGATTCAGGAGCAAGATCTAACTCTGAAATGAAAGCAGAAAGAGAAGGATTTATGACTTGAGGGAGGCGTTTTGGTTCCTGCTAGATCCTGATTTGGTGCTAACATTATTTACGTATAGCCAGGTGGAGAGGAAAGAGGAACTTCTATGCTGTTATATTAGTTATTCATAACATCCAAATGCACAGATGTTGGTAAGGGTGGCTTTTTGGCCAGGGGGTAGGGATGTGTACCTGTGATGCACACAAGGTGTGGGACTTTGCTGTGTTGTGATAGCTCCATCATGGCCTGCCCTCATCCCGTGCCTCCATGCACTGCTGGCCATGACCTTCACAGGGCTAAATCAGGAGGATGTGTTCAATGCAGAGGGCTGAGAAAAGGCCAGAAATGCCAGAATAGCCCCATAGAGTTGAGCACGCCACAGCTCTAGTTGAAATAAATGGAAGGACAAGTAGCATCCAATGTGGCATAACAAAGCACCAGCGAAAGATAGGAGCGTAAAGAAAGAACCTATAGTGAAAAATAGAGAAGGGGAAGAGAACTAAACAAGAATATACAGTCAGTTAAGGCTTGCAGGGAAAAGATAAGGCCAGCTCAGAGAGCAGAAAGGCTTAAGGGGAATAAAAAGAGCTCTTACAATTATATCAGGGAAAAGGGAATACTAGAGAGAAAGTAGTTCCATTAATAAATGAAGAGGGAGACAAAATCAATGGTGTTGCTAAAATGGTAGAGCTACTGAACTCCTTTGCTCCCGCAGTGTTTAACAAGGTGAGAAGAGAAGAGGGGCATAGGAGTTATAAAATAATGAGGGTTTTGACAGTATGATTCTTTGTGGGAAAGGCAGTTTGAGGGAGAAAGCAGCTTGGAAGAGTCGGGATGCAGTACTGTAACAAGCAAATATGCATGCCCATGCCTTTTGAGGACTTGTTCATCAATCCACTGTTGATGGCTTCTGGAGAGTAGTGAGCAATCAATGGGTAAAAATAGCCAGGTGTGATATGCATTTTTTATCTTAAATGGTGAGCCCAGGTAACTACCATTTGGCAAGAGTTAACCAGACAGTGAAATCACTCCCATATGAAGCAGGTTAACAAGCCATGAAGAACTCTTGAGACTTGAGGAGAAGGCCACAGTGCAATGGGTGCCAGTGGGAATTTGCCATGGCTTAGTTCATAGGCAGTTGCTCAGCAGTGAATTACCATTTTTCCATAACATCAGTTCTATTTGAGCACAGCAGCAATGCTACAGCATGACTGGGTGGAAGGAACAGGTCTTGCTGCAGGACTTATCACTCACCCATGATGTGCAACCCATTGGTCACACCCGTTGGTCTTATAAATGGTGTAACTTGTGGCTCTGGAATGAGAAATCCTACACCCAGCCCCACTGTATATTTAAGGGTTGACAAGTGATGAGCTGGAAATCCAGAAAGGAATGGGGAATTCAAAGGGAGTACTGGAAAAAATTTACTTGTGAAATGTCTCAGGGAAGAGCAATGCTGGCCAAACTCTGCTCTAGTTATGTCACCGTGAAGCCTTCCAGGGAATTTAGTGGGAAGGAAACAAAGTTGTGCAAAAAGCTTCAGAGAATTCTATTTTAATGAAGAAAACGTCTCATTTTTGGGATACTTCTCTACTTGCCAAGGAATCTGAAAAAAGAAGCATGTAAAGAATGGCACTTGCAAAAAAAAAAAATCTGTTTTCTTTTTTCCCTTAACAGAATATGGATATTAAATTGCTATTTTTAACCACAGTAATTTATTCAATGTATATGGCAAATGGAACAATCCTCACAGTTTGTCATTTTAGCTACCTATTACAAAAATACATTGTGATAGTCCTTAACACAGTGAAATTAGAAAATGGTGCTCAGATAAAATGCAACCAGGAGTGAGTGGCAGGTGCTGGGAAAGTGGCTGAGCTGCTTTAGTTCCACATGCCAAAATAATCAGAGTCGTTCTTCCCATCGAGTGGTTGGCCAGAGGTGGCTTCCCAGAAGTCTGAGGCATTTCAGCTGATGAATTGAGATGATAAATTCAATGTTTCAGTGGGTAAATTTCAGAAGGGCAATCTCAGAATGTTCTGTGGGGTAATGGTGCCTGCCAATCATTCTCATCCAAGGAACTGGGATGCTGGACTGCGTGATGTTCCATCATTTGCTCCCAGAGCAGTGCTCATGATCAAATTGATGACTTGGTTGCTCATCTGAGGCCATCTGGCTAATTTTTCCTGGTCTCCCCACTTCCTTTTACTTTTGCACTGGTGTATTTTAGGGTTTCCAAATGGAAAATGGTGGCTATCAGCATGGGTCTTCCAGAGCTCATCTGCACAGCTCACTGATCTTCATTTGCAGGAGGTCTTTGCACCTGACTTTGCCTGTTTGATGTGCTATGGTGTTATTTCCAGCTATCAGGGAAAGACAAGGCTTTCAAGGTGGGTAAGCTTGTTAGTTCTAGTGAACCCATCTCTTGTGAGCTAAGGACCACTTCAATGGGAGGCATGGTCTCTGCTGGGCCATCTGACACTGCTCCAAATCGCCTAGCTTGAGTTTTGGGGCATAATCAAAGCAATCTGAACTCTTGATAATTAAGAGCTCTTGTGATGATGAAATTTATGACTTTACCACCTCCTCAAGGGCTGTTGAGTTTGCCTTCATATAAAATCCTTCTCAATGCAAGTGGGAATGAAACGCGGCTCTTTTGTAACCACGGCTGCTCAGATATTTTTTTTTGAGTTGAGGCCATTCCCGATCAGAAAAAGACGTTTTGCCAAGAATCAAAATTTTCTGTGGGAAGATTGATTTTCATGGAATTTCTTTCCAGGGAAATGAAATGAAATGCTCTCTCTGGTGACAAACTTTATCTCTGCATCTGTCTCGGTGGCTTGTGGGCTTCCCAGGAAGCCTGTGCAGTTGGTTAGAGGGATGCATCCGTTGTGCCTGGTGGGTGGTATTTTGGAGTGAACAGAGATGAACCATAATGGAGGCAGCAGATGGGTCAAGGTGGGAGGGCAGCTGTGGCTTAGGCTGGAAAGGAGCAGGATCACCAGGCCAAAATGCGATGTCCCACTTAGGAATTAGAGAGGTTTCTGTATGACACTTCTGAATCGATGTTTTTTCTGAACTTCTTCCAAGAGAAGGCTTCTGGATTTTGCCATTCAGGCTGGTTTTGGTCTAAATCAGACTTAAAATGTTGGAACTTTACTCAGGATGAAGTTTCATGATTTTTAGTTATGTCTGTTTGCAGTAAGAGTGATTAGCAAGAGAGGAAGGGGAATCACTTTGCAATGGACTCAAGAAGGGGCGGGCTCTGCATGTTCTCAGTGGTGCTGTGTTTGTCCCAACAAATGCTTGAACCTCCTCAATCCCACTGCAAGGGGTGTATTTCTGCCATGGCTGTTCCTAGCAATGCCATGTGTTTGCCTTCCCCAGCCAGTTCTGCATGGTGATGTGTAGCTGGAGCGTACCCACTTGGTCACAGTTCATGCAGAACTGCCAAGGAAAGCTCCTCGAGAAGCCATATAGTCTGAAAAAGAGTAACACAATACTCCTGCTTCTTGCTGTCTTTTCTGCCCTATTGTCTGCCTCTTTTAATCCTTTGTAAGCTGCTGTGGACATAAGTAAAACCTGCCCCAAGCCCAGTTCCCACAGGTCATAAAGACTTCAGGCAGCCATGACCATTTGCTACTACAGTGGGACTGACAACAGATGAACTGGGATGTAATTGATTTAGATTTTCCTACTAGTGGCCAAGTCCTATTGCTAACATGCTCCTTGGCCTTGGTACCAGAAGGAAGAACTGTGCTGCAGGGACACCTGGAGGCATGGCAAATCTCTTCCCATGCAGAAGAGACCTGTCAGACCCACCACTTGCCTTTAGATAGGGGGGTTGACTGTGGGATAACTCTACCCCATTGCTCCAACCAAGAGACAACCTCTTGGTATACCTGAAATAAGTACATCCCCACCAGCAGGGTTAGTAAGAACACCTGCAACACAATGAGGAACCTTTCTGCTACCTTGGCAGAGAGAGGATGGGATCCTGAATTTTGGGGTTTTGCTCCTGTAGCGTTGACAAGGCAGCTCCATCCTCTGGGTGTACAGCAGAGAGTGCAGGTTGGGGCAGCATTTCTGCCGGTGCTCTGCGTGGCAGCCAGTCCTTCCTCCTCCCTTTAATTCTCCTTGCATGAGTTCGGTGCGGCGAGGGATGAATTTCAGCCGTAAAGATTGCGAGACAGCTCCCTACTTTTACACCTCTGGGGAGAGGAACAGCCTCCCGAAACGCACTGACAAGGGGCTGTGTTAGCATCACACGTGTCCTAATGCCCCCAGCTCACTAAAACAATGGCAGCTCTCCCTCCCACATCACTTCAGGATGCAGCTAGCGGGGCGCGATAAAATAGTGGTGCCCAGCGCTATCATTAAAAAACTATTACAGAAATAGCTGGGCTTCCACTCTGCTGTGTCAATGCAGAAACCATATTTCCTATTTATTTGTTCTGTTTGTTTATTTTACCAGACCACCCCATGAACCTGGGAGAAACATGCTAGGAAAAAAAAATTATAGCAACGCCAACTATTCTAGGAGATACACGAGCCCCTCCATGTTTATCAGGTTGAGGGCACTGTATTTTGATGTCAATAAGCAATTTTTCCAGCCCGGTCTCCTGCCCGACCCTTTTAATCCATCAATATATTATTAGAGATAAAGTTGGTGGAAGCCTGCTGCAGTTAGAAGATAAATGACATCTCTGAAGTCAGGCATTAAAGACTAGATTAAGGCCTTGTGACACCGTTTTCAGTGCTCATCTGTGCACTTCTGTTCAACCTATCACACTGAGTGACAAGAAAGAAAAATAATGAACTGGGCCAAGGAAAGAAGAAGGGAAAAAAAAGGCAGAAAGAGAGAGATTTTTTTCCCCCCTAACACACAAACTACATCAGTTCACACTCAGGATTAGGCTGCATTTAAAAAAAAAAAAGGGGGGGAAGGGGGAGGCTGGAACTGGATGGTACTATACAGATTAAAATAGGAGAAAGGGGAAGCCGAACGAGGAATTGCAGTCTGGCTTTGTCCTGGGTTTATTTTTTTTATTTTATTTTTATTTAGTTTTATTCATCATTTCATTCTTTATTTCATCCTGTGGTTTTTTTTTTTTTCCTCTTTGCAGGGCTGACCTAGTTGAGTTTGCAGGATCCTAAGGGTTTTGTCTGGAGCTAAAGCAAATCCCATTTAGGACCAAGGAAATACATCCTTTCAAGAGACCAAGTGAAACTGCCCACAGACAGAGGTCTCTCCTCCCTCGCTTCCATGCCCACCCCTTGTCTTGGTGCAGCTGTGGTGATGTTTTACTTGGGCTGGTTGTTAACGCTGATGTTAAAGACATCCCTGATGGCACAACGACAAGGCTGGGTGTTAGGGTTAATGCTGGGTGTTTTTTGTCCTTGTGCATCTGACAGTACTATGCGGGAGCTTTGGGCTTCGTATGCAGAGCCCTTGAGACCAGAAAGTTACAAAAGCATCCTTGGGGACCAGCTGCTGGGTGTGATTTTTCTGTCGACTGTTGGCCTTCCAGATGTAGGCTCTGTCCATCTGCCCCAGCTTGCAAAAATACTCCACCTTGGCATCAGTGCCAGTGTTCCACTGTGGTGGGGGGATCTCATTGCTCCCTTCCTGCTGGAATCAACTGAAATTCAAGACCACCCCAGGCTCAGTGATGACTCGATCGTGCCATTTGATCTCCTGGGGCTCCCTTGAGGATGGTTCTTGCTCCTTCAGTTCCTGTAGGTTACCTGATGCAGAAAAAGTACTATTTAGTGCCCATAGCTAACGCATCATGATGACAAAAGAGCCCAAGTGTAGTTGGCTGCAAGCCTGCCCACAGCTTTGCAGGGATAAGAGGTAGAAGATCAGTCTACCACTTGTTTAGAGCCTCAGGGTGCTGCTTCATTCCCATGCATCACCAAGTGATTGGCAGAGATCCATACGGACATCCATCTACCCCACTGGGCTTCATCTCATTAGGGAGCCAAATGTGGCATTGCCTTACCTCAATAGCAAGAACTCACATTTGGGTAGGCTGGCATGGCTGGTCTGGCAGGCCCATCTGTGCATAAAGGTGGTATTTTATTATTATAACTATTAGTGACCAAAAGCCTGCCGTGGAAGTAGGGGTTGGTCAAAGGATGTCATCCTTCCACTTGGGACAATTGCCCACAGCAAGCAGCCTTTGCATCGCGGCAGAGCAGAGATGTCTGTGCTGGATCTAACCTGGGATCTAACGTGCCTCGCTGGGGTCTCCATTCTGCACAGTATGTACATTGCTGCCGTCTTCTCCTTTTGAAGATATTTTTTAATGTCTTAAAAAAAAAAAAAAGATTACTTTGTTACAATCATTCAGCAAAGGGTTTCTGCGCCTGTAGAAAATATTAATAGACTATTATGAGGTCCTACAACTAATTTTTCCACACATATCATCTGTCTTTGCATGGTTATTAAACTCCAACAATATTTCATGCAATGCTTTCCTGCTAAATTAATTTGGTTTCTTCTTCTCCTGCTTCTTTTTTTTTTTTCCTCCTTCCACAACCTTTAAAATTAAATTGAATCTTCATAATTATGGCTTTTTTGTTGTTCCTCATATCTTTTTCTTTTCAATTTTCCTATCAAAGTGGCTATACAGTTTAATAAAGATGTAAAGAAACAGAAATGAAAGTGTAAGGGATAGGAAGGGCTGTGTTGGGATCAGAGACTGGGGGCTCTGGGAGGACTGGTACGTTCTGGTAAGGGTGGCATAGAGGTGAGAACAGAGTTGGGTGGCACCTTGCTAGGTTGGGTCCATCCTATACTGAAAATGATGTTTCTGTAATTATTCGTAGCATGGGAATTCAGAGAAAGTAGGCTCCCAGCAGGATTCATCCAGATTTATCTACAGATTTTTGGCATTGGTCTGGTGCAGCTTGGGTTCAACTGGCTGCCTGCTGCTTGTTGGGGTGCTAAGTGGAAGCACCCTCCTGACAGCACCACTCACTTGCACAAGGAAATACTCCCTTGCACAGCCCGTCCCACTATACAAGTCTGTTGGTTGCAGGGCTCTGGGGCTTTTCTCAGGTTACCCAATTCATCAGTTCTCCCTCTGCTCTCGCTCTCTTGTCAACACCTCAACAGGCTGGGGTATCTTGGGTACTACAGCTGGGAAACAAATGCTTTGGTTGAACTGTAGGGTAGTTTGGCACAAAGCCACAGTCTAGAGCTTGCCAGTGTCTTCAGGCAATTCCTGATGCCTTGTGGAGTGGAGCTTGTAATCATTTCAAAGCCTAATTGTGCCGAGAAGTACTGTGGGCTGGTCTTCTGCCTTGCAAATCTGTCAGACTTCAGCTGACTGTCATTTTCTTTATCAAGGATGCTCAATGGGTCTCACCTGAGAAGTATTCTCAGGGCGATCAAGTGGGTAATCTTCATTAACTACTGATCTACGTAAATTAAGGGACTTTCCTCTTTTCTCCCTTCTTTTGTTCTGGGAAGTCTAGCTGAGGAGGGTGGGCAATAGAGAAAGTAGTAACTGTTCAACATAGACATCAGTTCCTTGCATAGAACAGGGTTTTCACCCTCTGCTGAAGATGTTATTAACTAATTCCCTTCGGCAGCTGGGATGGGTGCCCAAGACTGAGAACACCATGCTGGTGCTTTGCTGGCTGAGTCATATGGAGCCAAACCTGAAGCCAAGGAGAGCTTTGTGAAGGTCTGATCCATTCAGGATTGGACAGACTGTAATGGAGACCAACCACTTTTATGGGATGGACCAAGAGCATCTCTAATCCCAGGTGGAAAAAGTAGTGGCCAGGCAAAGTAGGAGCCAGCAGTAGGGCTTCCTGCTAAACTCAAGAGCAACAAGCTCTTTATTCACTGAGTCATGAGCTGACCTGGCTGGAAAATGGTCAGTGGAGCTGAATGCCTCAATGGGATCAAGGAGTTTGCCTTCAAAATGGTCCCAGATGATGCCTATGTCATAATGGTAGTCACACGTCTTTGGTGAGTGGTCCAAGCCCTTGTCACAACTCCTCAAAGGAAATGACTGTTTTCTTGGTTTGGCATATGCACTTACCAATAGGTGGCACCAATGGAACAGAAATGTGAAACTGTATGCAAATTTTCCTGGAGAAGAGGGTGCTGGGAATTTTCTCCTACATAGCTATAGACATTCTGCAAACTGATATTGATTATATACTGCCGTCATGGTTAAAATACACTAAAGTCTGGAAGGGTCTTTAGTGACAATAGGAATCAACCCAAATTGCTTGTGATGCTATTAAATGTCTGGAATTTAGATTCACGTAAAAGTGATAAATATTTAACACAGTGTATTTAGCAGTGTGATCAGTTCTTACTCACAATTCAGAGGTAAGATTATTCAGATATGGTAAACGTGATCATAGAGAAAACAGTTTACCTCAGATGAGAAAGTAATCAATTTTCCAAAGGAATCCTTGTACTTTCTGGAGTCGCTGAACTCCCAGCAGAGACATCTGTGGTCCCACGTAGGAGGGGCTGAACCTCCTTCTTCCAATAAATTCAGATGGAGCTGTGGCAAGATACAAATCAAAAGGCAAGGTCAAATTCTGTCCTCAATTCAGTGAACTTCACTTGGTCCACAAAACTGAGGACCTTAAAAATAGTTTGGGATACGCATACAGAAAAGGTTAAGATTGTGAGAGGATGTTGCAGACAAGCTACAGCAGTCACTCCACACCATTCCTGTGACCATAGGCAGACTATGACCCTGTCAGGTTTCTGGTGTTTGGTTTATTCAGTGCATTTTATGCAGTTCAAAAACAGTAGCCTTGTTTCCCAGTGTTGTAAAGATAATGAACATTATCCTTCACATCCTTTTGCTCATCAGCCATGTGTTTATATACCCAGCATCTGGCTACATTATTATTTATATTACAGGAGACCAAACCAGAAAAAACACTCTCAACGACCTCCAAGGAAATCAAAACACATTTGGGCCAAACCAGAGTGAAATGCTAATTTTTCCCATATGAACCACTGCCACAGCAAAATATTTACTGTTTGCGACTACGCAGGCTTCTCGTGTTAAGTTTTTACTGTGAAATTTATGGGCATGTTTGCATTTATATGTCAAAAGTTCCTCAAATCGCCACAATAGTCAGTTAAGGAATAATTTAGTGGTGAGATAGGGGAAAAAAATGGAGAACTAAAACCTTTGGTGAATGAGTTCAGGGCCTGTAGAGCAATGTCAAAGTGAGTTATTTGATTATTTCCTGTAATGCCTTTTGCAACTGCCACTGTCTATGTTGCTTGTTGCTGTGTAAATGGGATGGCAGCATGGTTTTAGTTGAGTTCAGTGCTTTCATAAATAGAACCCATAATTCCCTTATGTGTAGGCCATGGATGTCCGTAGGGTTTGCTGGTGGAGGTGAAGGAGAAAATATGGTTTACCATGTCAGGGTGAATGTGATGTCCTAGTGGCTTGTCTGTTCAAGCGGACAGCCCGGACTTCCTGGCTGGACAAGCCAGTGCAGGCCCTCCCCTTCTGTGCCTCCCTCTCACCAATGGCCATCCCGTTGGGCTCCCAGCAGGTAGGCACTGCTCTGGAACTGGTCGGCATTTTGAGGCAAAGAGCCCTCTGATTAAAATGTCATCAAGAAAACAAACCTCAAAATGTAGTTCTACAAAAGCCAGTCCATCACAGGGAAATAGAGGCACTCTTTAAGTATAATACAGCATCCTGCAAACAAGTGTGTGTGTGTGCGCAGGGGAGAAAGTGCAGGCGTTGGGCTGGGCATGAGCATCTGCAATCAGGTACTCATCAGGCACCTGATCTAACTCCATTTTCTGCTCAGCGTTTAACAAATCAGGAAAGAAATGCCCCTGCCTAGGGTCACAGATAAATCTTCTGCCCTGGACAAAGGGTAGATCTCCTTGTCAGCGCACTGATTTATTGTGACCTTATAGTCAGACTCTCTAATTTCTGCACGTGGCTATAGGTGCCACTGGTGATTTGTTTTCTCTTGATATTCCCTGGTTGCTCCAGAACGGCACTGCTGTGGGATTACTGATCTCTTTATGGGGTCATGGGTTGGGTGGCTGTTGCTCTACCAAGGCAGCTCTGCAGTGGCCAAGCTATGGTGGCTTTGGTGATAAAAGGGTTTCCTGTGCCTGATTCTTGAGGCCCACAAGCCATATGCTCTGCTTTGCCTCCTCTAAGGCCACAGCAAGTCAAGTATGGGGAGATCTGGCGGGTCTCAAACAGTTCCACGTGGAAGGCACAGGCCAAATCCAAAGTGATGAGGAGCTGTCCACTGGTTCTACCACTGCACCCTCCCACTGCTGCTGTGCCAAGGTCCTCTATTCATTCACATGGGAGGTGGAAGAATCACTGTCCCTGGAGGTGTTCCAGAGCCGTGGAGATGTGGCACTGAGGGATGTGGTCAGTGGGCATGGTGGTGTGGGCTGGGGTTGGACTTGGGGATGTCAGTGGTCTTTTCCAACCTTAATGATTCTATGACTCTATGATTCTATGCTCCTCCCCTGGTGCTTGTATTTGCTGCTAGGATCTTCAGAGCTCATCCACAAGAGGCTATCCAAGCTGTAGGAGGCAAGTTTTATAAGGAGGCATTCTTGTTGCACCCAGTGGTCCCAAGGGTGGTCCCACCTCTCTGCCATGCCGCACATTAGCATGATTACAAAACTAGAGGGGAAGCAAACAGGTAGATGTGGCAGTGTTTGCAGTGCTGCCACTAAAAGCCTGCACTGCCTTAAACCGCCACAGCTTTTCTGTAGCATGCTCAAATTGCCTTGTACCTTAAGCTACCTAGAATGTATTTCAGAGAGCTTGGGACAGCGGTGCCCTGATCTCTGCTGGAGCTCCTGTGCCAAATCATGGTGGCAATTTGTTATATTGTGTTCGTATTTGGAGAAACAAAACCAAACGAAACATGGGGAGTGATATGTATCTGCATTTAATGCAGCACATTCAAAACACAGATCCTGGCAGAGCAAATTCATGTTTCATGCAAAACTCTGCTGAAGCACATTGCTTTGTGCAAAAGCCTCCAAGTCCAGCACTACCCTATCTCTTTCTTCTTTACAAACATACAAAGGGATAATAAAATAGCTAAGAAGCAAGAGCAGTAAAATTTCATACCCAGAGGGGAGAAATGGCATATACTGCCCTCAGCCTATAGCTGAGGCCAAAATATATAGACAGAGACTTGGGAACTGTTTTCTTTCCTGGTGTGATATTTTACCTCCATTGCCCTCAGAACCAGTCAATATTTGTATAATATATATATAAAAATAACCTCAGATGGATGGATAAAAACCAAGCAAAATTCACCTCGGAAAGCCTTTTATTCCAACTGGAAAATTGCCCTGCAAATGTACTCAACACAATACCCACTACTTCACTCGAAAGTGACAGTTGCAGCTGTTAACGCAGCTACATTATCTCATCTTTGGAGACAAATTTCAGGCCATATTTCACTGTAGCCTGGTAATGTATATATGCCCTAAAGACTGCTCCAGCCAGATCTGTCTTGCTGTATAGATTTCAGATACGGCTGTATACTTCCCGGGGTTTTTGCCTTCCCCTTGTTAGTCAGGGAGGGCAGGAGGTTAATAAAACATCACCATATTTCCAAATGGTGCCCATTTTGTAAGGGGGGTGAGAGGCAGAAGGGAGAGCATCCTACCCTGGGAATGGAGGAGGAGGATGGCTGCTTGGTTCCTGGGAGTGATGCTCGCAGCGGTTGGTTGTGCTCAGTGTAGGGCTGGCATCACCAGCACAGAACCGAGGGAGAAAATGGCAGAGATTTAAAATGCCCCTTCCCTGCCCCTGTTATGGCTTAACTATGGTCCCCAGTGGCATTCTCAGAGCTGTTCCTCCTGGTGTAACCCCACGTCCTTTGCAGATCTGAACCGAGGGCTGTAATTAGGAATTCTGGGACTGTCAGGAAGGGAAATACATAAGTAGGAAAAAAATAACATCTATTAGGATTTTAAATAGTCTCTTGAGTCTCTCCATTATTTGAGACACTTAAGATCGCTTGACAAAGCCCCGGAGAATATACAGAAGGCTAGACAGGGGCCTTTGATGGATGTTTTAAACTATCTAATGCGTCTTTTCCAACTCTATCCACTAAAAAATGACTAATTAGTTGCTGTTCTTCATTACTACGATTATAAGTGTCCCGAAAGAGACGGGCACTCCCCCAAGTGGGATGCTACCTATCTATCCCCAGCTCAGCAGGGGCTGCTGCGTGTAGCCATTCATTTTCAAGGCAAACGTCTGTGCCGTGCACTGCAGTGCCTGCATTGCACCTTGCCTGAGAAGAGCTGATGCGTCTGCATGCCGTGACCAACCTCCTCCACGGGGATGGAGAAGACCATGACCAGTTGGGTGGGCACGGGGAGGAAGCCCAGAGCTGGTGAGAGCCTCCAGTCATGCACAGTCTACTCAACGAAGCAAAGAGGGAGAAAGTTTGCGTGGAGCTCCCAGTAAAGTTCAAAGAAATAATCAGGCACGCTTTATTTTTATCTGGCTAATTTTCTCTGCTGGAATTAGTTGTTTGAATGGAGAAACCTGCTGGAGCAGGAAGGGAGAAAAGCCTTGGACGGAGTGGCTGCGCCTCCCAGGCCCTGAAATTTAAGATCTTTATAAATGATCTGTTAAAACTATAGTGACGATAAGCTTATGAATCATGATCTATATTAATCAGGGCTGCTGATACGGAAAGATTAATTGAAACGTGCAGTTCTACACAAATGATAAAGTGGTAACAATTTAATATCAGACAAGGAGAGTGAAGAAATTACACTCCAAGCTTCATGCATCATTACTATGGATATTAATATTTTACACAGCGCAACAGCATCGGGAATCATAATGAAAATCCATAACTAGTGCACAGACATGATTAAATACAACAGTCTTTAGGTGCTGTTTGGTGACGGGGGCTTAGCCATATTTCACTCCTGCTGCCGGTGATTCGAGTGATAGAGTCTAGACGTGGGTGATTAAAAAGTGTTCCTCCTAAAGGCTGTTAACCTTTTACTACTGAAATGAATTTCTTTGATTTTTAAATTATGCCGCTCACTCTGTGTGGTTTTTTTTTTTTCCCAAATCAAAACCTTGTCCAGAATATCGATGGAGCGGGTTCCCCAGGCGGTTGACAAAGCAGAAGCAAAGCACCACGAAGCAGACACGGAGGGGTATTCAAGAACAGGAAGGAGAAAGAAGGGGGGAGAAAACAGGTTAAAAAAACAGGTTTTCAGTGCTCGTCATTATGGCGGTGCATATATTAGATGTAATACCCGGTGCTGCGCTGGGCTATAAAGGTTTTATCCGCTGGAGTGCAGAATGGGCGCATTACTCACAAGTGGCAACGGCGCCGGTGAGTTATGCACCTCATTCCCAACCAGCACCGATAAAAACTTTATGCTGCACCACGTCGTGGCGTCTCTCCTCGATGTGGGATTCATCAGCTCCGGTGGGGGCTGGATCTGGCCCTGAGTGAATTGCAGTGGGCGGGGGGAAGTGAGCCCTGACTCAGCACTGCAGAAAAAAAAAAAACCCTTGGAGAAAATGCTTGGATGACTCTTTAAATCCTCGGAGCTTCAGGAAATGACATCTTTGCTATCTGGCTTTTCTGTGGAGATGGGAAGGGTCCAGACTGGCCCATATGTCACATCGGCTGCTAAAAACCTGGTGGATTTTAAACACATGGACTCATTGACTTTCCGTCTTGGACTGCAAAAGTGACGGTTAACGGTGTCCCACCCAAAGTGCCCATTCCTTCAGGAAAGGCTCTCCTGGCTCTGCAGCAGTGTGGGATATAGCCTGAAGCCTTGGTGTTGCCATGGGAGTTGGCGGTCGGGTGACCTGGGAGAGACCTCCTACATGTGGGAGAAGCCTTGGAGATGCTACATGGCTTGATCTGGTTTAGGTGGCATCTGTCTAAAAGGAACTATAGATCTGTCTTAGAGCAGATGACGAGACTGGTGGAAATGCAATCAAATGCAAGCATGCATAAATCAAGTCCAGGAGTTGGGTCCCTTCCAACTTGGGATATTCTATGATTCTGTTCTCTGATTTTATGAATTGCCACCTTGTACCATTGGAATTTTGGCTTCTTATGGGTTAATAACACAGTGACCAGCAGTCACATTCTAGTACAGTAATGTACCCACCAGTGAGCATCCAGTGCACGTTAAGTCAAATACATTCTTGTGTTCTGTGAAATCAAAATACTTTGTATTCTCAAGAGGTCTTGAGTGCTGATAGCTCTAGTCTTGGGCATCCTTTTTCTGCTGTGGTTTTCATAGCCAACAAATTTTCTCTGAAGGACTGCTGACATCCAGAACCAAACTGTGGAAATATGGAAAGAGTGGGGTTTTGCATGTACACGTGCAGATCAAAGGTTTCTGGGAATACTAAGATCTCAGACGTCATGTCTTGAATGAGATGTGGAGAAGCCTGGGATACTGAAGGACTTTCATTGTCCAAGGTCTTGGATGTTAACTTTGGGATGTTGATAAGTTTCAGCCACGCAGTAGACAGTGCCCAAGAAATGAAGTTGCGTCTGGAATAGCTGTAAAGGGCAGGACACGTGGCAGGATCCTTAAGTGATGTGGGTATATGGCTTTTTTTCTGAGCAAAAGAATACTGAAAGGACAAAAACAGATGCTTTGCTTTGTAGGGGAGAGAAGAAGATGGATCGCATACCATCATGATGGGCCTAGCATACATACCACAGTGGAGGATGTACGACAGTGGGCTAGGACATGGCAGTGGCGTGGGATTAGCGAGGAGGATAACAAAGCTTTGGTGCTTCCCTTGTCACTTGAATTGGGCATCCTTTGGATACATCTCACCTCCCCCTCTCCCTCCAGAGGTTTGAAAACACAAGGCTGAGAGGGAGCAGCTAATAATCAATGACATTAATTAATAGATGAATGGCAGAGAGGCACGGGTATTGCCCCACGAATGAAAAGCAAATCCCAGCCAAGGGAAAACGGCAAAACTGTAGCAATTTCTACTCTGTTACCCTTGAGATTTGGCTCCAGATTCAAAGGATAGGCAGGCGGAGAGGGAGGTTGGGAGGAGGCGGGCGGGAGGGGGAGTTGGCTCATATTCTGCTGTGACCCAATTCCATACAAAGCATCCTGTAACAAAACACGTCTCTATCTACAAAGTACAAGTAATCTTTGTTTTCAGTACAATACTTATCTGCATTTAGACCGACGATGGCAGTGCTTGGCTTATTTTCATGGATCCAGTTATCCTTTTTATCCCTGTGAGCGTGTGTAAGTGTGTGTCTGCGTCTCCTCCTCTCCATTCTCCTTTGCAGTCTCTTGTGCCCGTGCCAACAGCGCTGCGGTCGTGGGGTGCTGTTAGCCATCAGCAGAGATGGAAATGCTGAAGGTCAGGGCCACTTTCAGGCTAGCGCAGTTATTTGGAGCCCTGGGAAAGGGTGATATTGAGAACTAGTCTTTACAGCATCTACCCATGGCCTGAGATGGGGCAGTAGTAGCAGATGGGGAACCAGTGTGTAGCTTGTGAGATGCTGGTGCTGCCAGAGCTGTTACCATGCTGCCCTCTGAGCCTCTTCATGACCTCCAAGCCTTTACGCATCTGCTTCTGCTGGTATCTTTTGGCAGGGCTCGTCTTCTACCATTTGCTTTCAGAGCACCTCCCAACAGGGTAGTCTTGTCTTGGTGGGACTGTCTGCAGGCACTACTGTAAAGTAAGGACTATGCTGAGCAGTGTCTGAAAGAGGTGTCCAATATCCCAAAAGGCAAAGCCACAGAGGGGTAGCCTGACACCAAATCTCACTCTCCAAGTCGTGCTGTCTTCTCTGGTTGTACCAAAGCGGGGAGGGGGGAGTAGGTGGTATGTCACCAAATCACAGTGCATTCTCCCTGTGCTTTCAGTCATGGAGCATCCATAAGGATGCCATCATCTGAATTCATCACGCTGCTCACTAGTACTCCTGAATTTATGAAGCCTTTCTGCCTTCTCCCTCTCATCTCTACTGCTACAAAGCACTCACACAGTTTGCTTCAGTTGGTTTCTGAACATTCTGAGAAGTAAGGTGTCAATGTGTCATCGTCAGAGTCATCCAGTAACACGAAGGAAAGGGACATCAGATGTAAAGTGGTGTATCTAGTAGTCACACACAACCTAAAATTAGGCCAATGAGGCCCATTGGGGATCTAGAAGCCATAAGCTGTGAAGGAGGATTGGAGAGTGTTCAACTGTTTAGATTAAAGAGCACACAGATCTGAGGGCTCCAGAAATATCTGGGTGGCCATTCGAGGGCTGTCCCAGGGCTGTGATTTTGGCCTCTAACCTTTAAATCTTAGCCTACTGAATGTTATGCTACCTTGTTTTTCATTCTTGTCCCTTACATTAACATCTGCTATGTTCGGCTGCTACTGAATCCTGATCTTGTTTCTTATTTTTAATCCTTGCTTTTCATTGGAATCCAGCCCTGGAGAATATCTATATTTTAAATAAGAATAAGAATAAACACCAAGTGTAATACATGTAATTCTGTAGTAATCATGTGTTTTACAGGCTGTTGACAAATTTGCTCAGCTAGAAGTGAATATCCTGATCTCCCTCCATCCCTGCACCAATGGCCTCTGTTTGTTGGGTATTCAGTGTGACCTCCTCCCAGGAGAGCTACCTGAATTGGTGCTGATAGGCAGATGACTGCTGTTCTGTTTTTTTCATGTTCTTATGTATTTGCACCCGGTGATTCTTCACCCTTGACAATCCCTCCAATTATCTGCAAGCTTTTGGGAAAGGATCTCTATGCTCCTCTTTGCTCAGTTTGCCCCATAGCAGAAACAATGCTTTCAAACCCCTGGTCATGTCTGGATAAGGCACAGAAGTAGCAGATGGAGTTAAGGAGGAATAGCTTTCAGCTTGATGTCTTCTCTCCGAAAAGGAAGTAAGTGCTGCCAGAAGAAAGCAAATTGCTTTGTCCAAGAGACACAGTGCTATGGGAGAGCTGTACCCATGATCCAGGCTACACCTTTGCAACCTTAATGGGCATCACAACTGACTATATTCATTTGGTAAAACTGAAGATCTTGAACTTTTGCCTTTTATCATGGGTATATCTATTCTTCATTCCAAGACATAGGTTGCAAGAGGAGGACATCTCTGGGTGTGAGACAGGTGGACAGATCTGGGAACATTCATGGGTGAATAACCCAACCCCAGTGCTGGGTAAGCAGTGTGCAAAAAGATGACAATGCATCCTTTATAATCCACCAAATGACACAAAATCTGCCAAAGAAAAGCAGAGGGAAAGCATTAAAGATGTTCACAAAATGCAAGAGTGCTGAAAAGAATAGAAAAGAGAGGAAAAAGTTCTGTGGAATTTGTCAGAGCAAGCAAAGTATTCTTTTCTTTATAACTTCCACTTTAATGTGTTTTGGTTTGGGATCTTCCCCGGCCACGTCTGCAGGAAGCAGCCCACGGAGCCAGGTGGGGGGCAGCTCACCTCTGCTTGGCACAGAAGAGAGGTGTATATCTAGAACACCCTCCCTTGCAGGAAAGGCTGGAAGAGGCAGGACCGGCTCCTCTCAAGGAGAAGCAGACGGGATGGGGGGAAAGAGGAGATCATTCCTCCTGTTCATTTCCTCTCTGGATAGCCTTCTGCTAGCTGAGAGGCCGCTGAAAAGAGAAAGACAATAAATTGTTCTTCACGTCTGCAGGGGATAGGAAGAGAAGTAAGAGCCCTAAATTGCAGCATGGAAGATTTAAGTCGGGTGCTCAGAAAAACACTCTGGTGCTAAGGGAAGTGAAGAACTGGAATAAATTTCCTGAGGAGGCTGTGGAGTCTCCAGTGTTTAGGAAGAGGTTAGATGATCAGGGTTCCTTCAGGGTCGCTTTAGACCTGCACGATCCCTTCCTGGAGGGATTAGATGACATCTCACCTCCCTCCCAGCCCTGGATCCTGCACCTCCCAAGCACTTTGTGACATTTGTTCTGATTCTGGAGCGAACTCTGGTCTGAAAGAGCCATGGCAGGACATGGGCTGGCAGCTGGAGGGGGCTTCTCAGTCTCTGAGAGAAGGGGGAATGCAAAGTTTACTCAAGTGGACATATTGTGCTGGGAGGTGTCAAGGTTCAAAGCCATGTGTCCAAGTCCCTCCAAGAGCTCCGAGTCCCTGGAGCTCAGCACTGGGCCAGGTTTTGCCTCCACTTACCTCTGGAGATGGACAGGCAGGCAGAGGGACTGTTGCCAATAAGTCCAAGGATGAGATCATCAGGACTGCTCACTCTTGTGGTGTGGAGGTGACCTCCATGGTGGCTCTGCTCCACCAGGACGGAGCAAGAAGAAGATGCTCACGAGTGTGACGAGGACTTTTCCATACACCACAGCCCTCTCCCATCCATCGATTTCACCACCAAAGCACAGGAATGAACCCCAGCTTTCCTTCACTCAAACCTGGTGGCAGATTTCATCTCTCTTCCTCCAGCAAATTGCTCAGGGACAAAGAATTGTGAAAAGAAAATATATGAGGTGGAGTTCAGAGATGGTGGCCAAGAGCTGGTAGGCAGGTGGGGTTTGGTAGCTCCTATGAGGATACTGAATGGTGCTGAGCTGTGAGCATCCACATGTGCCAGTGGGGATGAGGAGTGGGAGAAATCCTGTGTCACTTCTCCAGGCTGGGGTCAGCCTCGTGGGACTTCCACAGAGCACTGGGATGTTGGGAAGAAGCAGATGGACCAGTTTTCCAAGGGGACACAGAAAGAGAGGGAGAGGGAGGCAGGGGAAGGAGGGGCCGGGGAGAAAACGGGAGAGAAAGAGGGAGAGAGAGAGAGTGCGGGGAGGAGGGGAAATGAAAGGATATTATTTTTTTTGTATCTGTCATTTCCCTGCTATCTCCCATATGACTTCTTAATCCATCAGAATGCTGGGAAGATAATGTTTTGGGCGAAATAACATGAGAGAGAGGATAGACTCCCAAGGACCAATATCTTTATTGCTCGGAGGATAAACGGATTATGTCAGCCATTTTCTGTTGCTGACAGCTTTTCTTATTAACCGATTTTATTTTTTAATCTTCCAGGGAAGAAATATGGTTTTATGTCACAATAAAACGCCGGTCACATCTAATTCTGCCCTCAAACAAACAGATTTCTGAAAGCCTTGCAGAGAAATTTGAAATAACTTTAAAGAGGGGGTTTTTGGATAAAGTCTTTATCCAGAGGCTTGTTCAACCGCAGTGTAAAAGGTTTAGAGAGAGTGAGAGAGGGAGTGAGAGAGAGAGAGAGAGAAGGAGGGAGAGGGAGAGAAAAGTCCCTCACAGTTGTTTTTCCCCGGTTGATCCCTATTAAAAGAAACTCTTCATTGTGGTGTACTCAAGGAAATGCAGCTCAGACGAAAGAGTCACATGAATGTTAACAAATATGGCTATTTGTGTGGCTTACGCGCTGCGCCGGGCTTAGAGATGTTGTGTGTGACACTCAGAGAATGAGGGAAGCAATCATTAGCATCCCAGCAACCTGCTTAGCCGCCCGCTTTCATGCTCCCCCTTTTGATCTGACACTTTTTTGCTTCAGTTTTGCTGGGATTACTGCGGAAGATGCTAATAAAGTATCACACACATTGTAGGCAGAGCGATAAGAAAGTCTGCTCGGGCGAAACTTTGGAGTTTGGAGCCAAGCAGGCTTTGTACTTGTTGCTGCTTTTACCAGCATGGACCTGGAAATTGGGAGGGGTTTGGTGAACTCCTTTTTTTTTCCTCCCCCAAAATAACCCTGTGTACAGACCCTGCGCATTCCCCGTGCGTCTCCTGCAGGGATTCGGAGGATCCTCCGTGAAGCCGCTCACATCCCCGTTGCCTGTGGGTATTTCCTTTCAACACATTGACTCGGGGAGCTGAATTTACTGCCATTCCCCAGCGAGAAGCCGCTGCCCTGCCTTTCCCTCTCCTCTTTTTTAGGAAACATGCTTTCTGCTCGTTGCAAACACTGGGGAGTAGAGCAGAGGTCTTTGGAAGTCTTTGTGCGCACCAAAGTGAGGAACCCGTCCAGCTCTCAGCATCCTTTTTTCAGCACACTGCTGTCCCTAAAGCACCAGCTGCCGTCGCAGGGAGGGGTCACAAGGAATTAAAGCTCGGGACCATCTCTTGGGGTCGGTATGTCACCGGTTTTGTTGGTGTTTTTTGGGGAGGTCTACGTTTACACTGCCCTGGGGTTACACAAATATATCTTGGCAGAGTCTCCCCCTCCTAAAGAGCTTACAGCTCAAACCAGAGGCATTAATAGCTTTTGTTTTACCGGTGGCCAAAGGCAGCTGCATCTCTGGCACCCTCAGCCTGCACCACATCCGCAAGCCCTGCCTTTCCACCCCAGGTGTTGGGTGCTCAAAGCCAAGGCAGCAATGGAGAGCAGCGACCACTTGGCCCACAGGGGCAGGTGCCCCCGAGCTCCTGCTCTCCATCCTCAGACCCAGGATCTCCTACAATTTAGGATCTCAAAAGACACGAAGCCAACACTGCCTGCCCTGGCCTATAAACCCTCTGCAGGCAGTTGTAGTATTCCCCTCAATGTGGATGTACAAATCAATACCTTGATAACTTAAGATTATACCCTCTTCCCCACAAAGCATTGAGACTAATGGGGAAAACAGGCTCAGGCTCTCCATATGGTGTGTTCCTCACCACACTGGGTCACACGAAGACCCATATCACTCTGAGAAGAGCAAGAGCTGGTTCCCCTGGAGCTGGCTTTGGGGATGTGGTCCTGATGCTGGTGCAGGTCCTGACTACTGTCTTGCGGCAGTGAGTTCCACAGGTAAAGAGCTGACAGCACAAAAAATATTCTCATTTTTCAGAGGCAAAGAACTAAGATCTGTCTCTCTTTTCCCTGAAAATTTTTATTCTCAATAGCTTTGGCAGAGCTGTCCCTCTCTCCAAGGTAAGCCGTCACAATCCTTCCATTCTCCCTTCTGATTATGGCCATGAATAACATCTAATATTCTTATCGCCCGCCTCCAACCCCCCTAATGCTGCTGTAGGCTTTTCAAGAGGAAAACCACTAGTGCAAACATCACTGTGGACAGAACTGCATCTCTGATGCATATAAAGGCATTAACACATCCTGTAGCCCACGCCTGGGCAGCCACGTGGCTGCTGTGTCATTGCGCTGCTGCTGCACAAGGAGCAGAGGTCTCTGCTGAGCTGCCTGAAGCTTCATTGGAGCTTTCTGGTTCCCCCAGTTGAAATTAGAACATCATGGGGATGGATAATTTCAGTGTCTGTGGTGAGAGTCGTTGCACACCTGGCTTGGGCACATCCCTGCTGGATACAGGAGGAGCCAGGCCACACCTCCACCCCAGCTCTGATCCCCATATGGGGCATCTCCTAGCATTGGCTACATCATGCGGGCTGTGATGCACTGAGCTTTGTGGCACCTCTGAGAAGATGAGGCCACCTCATGGGTTCTCAAGTGGAAGGACAAGCCACATCCTGGCCAAGGGCATGGCAATCGGCTCCCATGTACCTGGTGGGGATTAGAAGACTCATCTCCCACCAAGTGTTTTTGCAAGTCCTCCATTCAGAAGTGGATGGTATCTCCTGGTTGGAGATGTTGTGTGCACCTCTGGACCTAGGGATATTGTATACCTAAGGAAAACAAACGGAGTTTCTGGGTGGTGGCTCCAAGGTCTGTGTATTTATGGATGACCTCAGCCCCTGACCAGCCCTTTGATGAACATTTTGTCCTGTCCCACTGATGATCACCCTTCCCAGGGCCACGCTGGTCTCTCTGTGAGACCAAGGCACTAGCCAAGCAGAGAACAAATAAATCCACATTAATCCCAGCTCCATTAGAAACACGGAAAATAAATAAATGCTGTTTTCAAATGTGGAAAAAGAAAAAAAAAATCAATAGGGAAAGAAATATTATTTTTAATCTTCTAAGAGGTTTTTACAAACAACAGGGAGGGGAAAAATTGAAAGCCATGAAAAAAGACTTGCCAATGTCCTTTTAACCTTTATTTATTATCACTCAGTCCACATCAGCCCCTGACTGCAAGATAATTTGGAATTTCATTTTAATTTCAATGTATCACATAATTCAACACAGCTTTCCATGATTTTTTTTTTTTTTTTTTGTACTGGAAACTTAAAAAATCTCTCTATAGGAAATGCATCTAAAAAAAACCCAACAACAACACCATAACCCTTCTGCAGCAGTTACTTAATTTATAACTTGAAAAGGGTTTGTGCTAAAATATGATAAAAATAAAATCAACAAACTTCAAAAAGGGAATATTCTTTAATAACATGCTTAACTTGAAGGGTGCATGCTCCTCTGCTTTTCTTTAGCTTTGTCTGCTGCTTGCATTAGAGTGCAGGCTGGTTGGAGGCTGGCTTTTTGGAAGCCTTGTATGGCGTGCCGTTTGGGTTTATTTAATGGCGTTGAGTCTGGCTGTGTTAATGGGGAGCTCAGAAGGAGTGTGGGAGGGATGGTGGATGAAGGGCTTGTGTCACCAGCAAGAGACAAGAAGCATGTCCCATGGACACCACATCCTGGTCTCCTTCCTTCTGTGTTTGGGGTCCCACCGAAGCTGCCTCTGCTTTTCCTGGCCCACATCTCTTGTGAGGCACTGGCACAGGCTGCCCAGGGGGTGGTGGAGTCACCATCCATGGAGGTGTTCAAGAAGAGGGTAGATGTCCCATTGAGGGACACGGTCTAGAGCGGTCACAGGCATAGGTTGATGGTTGGACTGGGTGATCTTAGTGGTCTTTCCAAGCTTTATGATTCCATGATTACATCTTGTCCTCAAGACCACTCCTTCAGGCAGCAAACTGTAGGTTCCCTGGATGCTGCTCCCCTCCGGGGCTATAATTAGAGTTACTTTGAGGAGCATTACCTTCTTGCTACGTGAGCACGTGTGTCTGTATGTCAATCCATGCCAAAAATCCTCAACAGGGGAGACTGAGCAGAAATGGGGGAGAAGAAACTTCCTGATGCAAACAGTCTGTTTAACGAATTTCTCAGTCTTGTGCTCATTTATTGTTGTGGAGCTCCCTTGATTGCATCATTTTTCTTGCAAATCATGGCTAATTTGTAAGAGAAGTTCCTTGGGCCCCTCTCTCTCTTTTTTTTTTTTTTACTACATTTTTATTTCAAAAAATTCCAGGACATTAATTTACTTAATAGGACCTGACGTAAATGGTGCATTTTGCCTCAGATCTTGGCACTGGTTGTGGGCAGGAGGGATCTCATATATTCATGTCAGTTCCTCTCCACAGCCATCTTTATCAAGGGCCTCCTGAAGTGGCAGACACAAAAGGGTTGTTTGTACTCCAAATTGCCCGTTGTTACAGGGCTCCAAAAGGACCCATCTCCCATCCCCAAGCTGCTCACTGAGCTTGCAGCGAAGATGGGAGAGAAGATGGACAATAAATTGTCATTTGAAGGAAGCTGAACGTCAGAACTCACAGCAGCTCCTGGTGGTTATTCCACTATGGCCTAGCCATGGAAAAAGGCAGTAAGTGAAAATGCTCTTTCACTGTATGTGATGCATACAGGGACTTGTGACTACCTGTCTGAAAGCATCCAGAAAATGTCACCAAGGGGTTCTTGCTTTGCAAATTCAAGCACCATTACTTGCCAGCTGGGGAGGAGAAGCCCTCTCATTGGCTGGGGTTGCTGTAGAGTGCTGATTGAGTGAAACTAGGAAAGGGATGCACACCCAAGGTAATGTACTCCCCTCTGCTTAAAATTCAGCCATTGTTCATCTCCTGATATCTCATCTTTGGGGGCTGAGCACTGTTTTTGCTTACTTCTCCATGACTCCTGGCTTTGCAAGCAAGTGGAGGCATGCAGACAACCAGCTTGGAGCCATGCTCTGAGGACCAAGGAGGGCACATCAGAACAACCAGCTCAGGAAGAGGAAGCCTTCTGGGTAATCCATCCCAAAAGTCCCTGGGCTATGGTCGCAGGCATAAACATTGATTTTCTGGACATGAAAAATCAGCACAGCCACAAGCTCCCGATGGCCACTGAGGTCTGTAGCTTGCTGCTAGGTGACTACAGAGAAGACACTGATGCCTTGGAGCATGACCGAAGAAGGGCAATGGAGCTGTGAAGGGTCTGGAGCACAAGTATTATGGAGAACCGCTGAGGGAACTGGGATGGGTCGGTCTGGAGAAGAGAAGGCTGAGGGGAGACCTCATTGCTCAGCAACTCCCTGAGAGGAGGCGGTGGTGAGGTGGGGGTCGGCCTCTGCTCCCAGGTAACATCAGCAGGACAAGGAGTGATGGCCTCAAGTTGTGCCAGGGGAAGTTCAGTCTGGATATTAGGAAACATTCTCAGAAAGAGCAGTGAGGAAGTGGCACAGGCTGCCCAGGGAGGTGTTCAGGAAAAGGACAGATGTCGCACTGAGGGACATGGTCTAGAGCTGTCACAGGCATGGACTGACAGCTGGACTGAGTGATCTTACAGATCTTTTCCACCCTGAATGGCTTTATGATTCTATGAGTCTATGACACCAGCTGCACCTTAGGACTGAGCACCATAGATCCAGGTCCCTAAAAGGCTTCTGGTCCAAAACCAAAATGCTGCCTTTTAGTCCCCAGAGGAGCACAGCTCCTGGTGATGTGGCAATGGGCTTATTTTCTCTGCTTTAGCACTTTTTCACTTGCTTGCTGGTCATAGTGATGTTCATGGGAAAACAGACCTGCACAGCAGATAATATTAAGAGACAATGAAAGAAGGGGTATATACAGTCAGTGAAGAACATATACCTGGTCATAGGAAATGGTGCACTTGTAATGGGGTCGTGGAGATAATGCTTCTGCACACAGCATCTGGACACCAAGGGTCTTGCTTGGTAAGATGTGGAAAGATGCAGATGAAGTTTCCTTCTCCAGGAAGGGGTGAGAGATGTCTACCAGCACTACGGGGAAGCTGGAGGGCCAGGAGAGGGTGGGGAAGGCAAATGCTGGAAAAGGAGCCCGAGGACCCCACTTCTCAGCCCCACTGCTGTGCCTCTCTGAGAGGTAACCTGCTGGGAGGCAGCGCATTTCTGCATAACCCTAAGCACGTTGTCACTTCTAAATGGAGAATGACAGCGCCTAGACTTGGCAGAAACACAGCTTTTTGAATCAATGGAACCATCCACCAGCATCCCCCCTTCCTATTTCATCAAAAACCTGTGGGTAAAAATGGATAGCCGTTAGAGGTATAAAGAGAAATAATTTCAGCGTTCAGATATCCATGGTGCCCCATTGGCTGAACCTAAAGGGGTCTATGAGAGTGGATGTTTATTCTTAATTTTCTCTGGCTGTTCCTGTCAGGGGAGAGAATCTTATGGACCACTCTAAGAAGAAAAACAAGAAGAGCTCAGGAGCTGCTGCACCTCGGACTGATCAGCCCACACCAGCCCCGCAGAGACAGCGATTTCACGCGGGTGTTATGCACCGTAACACGCAAGCACGAGCGCTCAGTCTGGGAGCAGAACAGCAAACTCATCATGCCCTATTTAGCAAAATGTTCACTGCCAACATGAAATTCTGACCCTCACATTTTATTAAAGGGATTATATCTTAAAGCAAACTATTTCAGTCCCTTAGCTAGCTCCTTTCTGTGGAAACTTGCAAGACAATTTTGAGGACCGTGGCGGGATCAAGATGAAACACTTCTGCTTTGCCCACATATTTCTTCAGATGTGCTCAGATCCTTCCTCTCCTCTGGCATGTCCCACCTTGTGGCGTCAGCAGCCATTTGCAAAGCATCCTTGGCTTTAGTCTCATCCCGCTTGCAATTAAACGCATGGAATTAAACAGGTTGCTGTAGGGTCAGCTCTTTTGCTGGTGACAAATAGCTCTGCTAAATCACCTTTATAACTCAGGAAGAGCATCTCCAAGGCTAGAGGGGCTGAAAAGGCAGTTTTACCCTCAATTGTTTTTGTGAGGGCTTGAATCCATACTAGTTAATGGTAAAAATATACCATTTCTATTGTATATGATTGCATATGCATGTTGCAAGGAAGTGGGGGTGGGCCACATGTTGGGGTAGATTTGATAGAACAGCTTTGTGTCAAATGAATAGGTGGGTTTATTATAGACTTCCCTTGCTCCAAGCTTCAGATGAGAGAAATCCTATAATCCCGCCCTACTTTAATACTGGATTAATGTGGATTTGTTAATAAAATGCTAGTGAAATCGAGAATAATTTGTAATTAACTCAAACTTCTACTCCCGGCATCATCTTGAATATCTTTTAATAAAAATGAGGAGCAGTTTCAGAGGCTGCACGCACTCCAGCAGAGCAATGAGAGTTGGAGCCGTGGTGAAAAACATGAAACCACTGCAACAGAGTAATGTGGGCTCATGGCAAAAGGCACAGAACCAAGAGAGTGCCGAAATAGCAGACACAACTTGGGGTGTGCTGGGAAATGTTTGATACCAGCACCCCATTCTGATTCAGTGCACCAGCACTCGTGGGAATAAAGCCCAAACTGTTAACCCCCAAAACAAGGAGTATACCAACAGGCAAAGAGTTGCAACTAGCAAATATGACAGGAACAATGTGGAAACTGCTTAGCAGGTACAGCAGGTTTGGAATTATAGCCTTAATACTGCCCAGTGCTACCTCCTCAGCAGCATTAAAAGATCATGGACCGTGTACATGGATTTCAGACAAGATGCTTTTCTGATCTAAAATCTTTATAGGCACACAGAAATAGAGGATTTGTCCTACCAGATCAGAATGGCAGGCCATCCATCTCCAAATCCTGCCTCTTGCAGTGGTTAAAAAAAATGAACTAAAAAGGCTGATTTGTACTGCTCTAAGATAACTGCGCTCTGCTCGGCTGTGCGGCAGTAGAAAGGCGTAAGAGTGAGACGTGGAAAAGGCAATTTTACCCAGGTTAACTTCTGCAAAGATTTGCAGCTGTTTGAGTTAATTCTGAAAATATACGGGCTGTATGGCTCAGGATTGCATAGGTATGCCCTGTGACAGAGAGCTGGTTGGGATGGGAGAGGGGCCAGGATGGTGGTCTTAAAGGAGCAACCTGGGGGATTTGTCTTCTCTAGGCAGGAGGTGTCCAAGGGAACATTAAATAAGTGAAGGTAACCACAAAATGGAAGGGTGTAAGCTTCCAGTGTTCAGCAGCAATAGGACTGATAATGGGTCTTGAGTGGGGCAATGGAGAATTAAGTTAGACACGCTAAGCATGCGGAGGAGAGGCATCAAAATAAATGACCTGTTGAAATTGTGAGATTTACATTGTGGATGCCTTGGAGAAGAGGCTGAGAGCAGGACACGTGGAGGTGGTGCTACCTGAGCTGGTGGGATGTCCTTCACCCTTTCCCTGCCGCGTGTCCTGTGGCCGTCTGATGGGGACATCATGACCAGGTATTCCCCTAGCATAAGAGCCATATAATCTTAATGAAGAGCTGAGGTCTGTAGAGGTCTCCAAAGACAGCCATAGGGGTCCTGCCTATACCCTGCAGACCGCAGTGACCTGTTGGCCCTGGCTTTGGTGCTGTTCATCGACTGCATCAATTTATGATCTCTCCTCCTGGCCTGCACTGTCTGAGATGCTTGCTCCAGAGATGTGGTGCACTGTCATCTACAACAGACCAGAGTCTTACTGTGCTTCCTTTATTTCCTGTACGTGTCTGTGCCATTGGTTTCCTTAAGTGACTCCATTTGCAATCAACCTTAGCTAGAAAAGACTACTTTCTTAGCCTACTGTCATCATTGGGCCTTAAAAGTACCTTTTAAACCTTAATCACTGACTGTATGTTTATATCCAGTTGCTTAACTTCTAGCTCAGGTAACACTTCCCACGAGGAACCTTCTGGCTGTATCGCTGACAGCTTTCTTTCCCTTTTTTTGAGTCTGAAACAGAGATGGGAAGGAGTCTTCATCCTCTGTGTCCCACCAGGGACTGGCCCCACACTGCTGCTGCTTGGCTGTTCCGTGATGGAAACCCACGGCCATCATGGGAACCATGCCTGCAGTGCTGGAGGAAAGGCTCCAAAAGGAAGAAACCATCCCGTTTCCTCTTCATACTGGAGCAACAGGGAAAGCTGGAAATAACAGTGAAACCCCAGAAGGCTACTCCATACTGGAGCTGTGGGGCTGGATGGTTCATGGTAAGAGAGCATCGCCTCCCAAAGCTCACAGTGGTGCCTCACCCTGACACTGACTAGCCAAATTCCTGCAGGGAGAAGCTGCTGCTGAACAGACTTCCATGAATAAATCTCACTTTGACAGCGAGTCAGACAAATCCAGTGTTGAGTGACGCTGATCTGTGACACTGGGAACGAAGAAGGATGCTTCAGAGGGAAGCAGAACCCCCTCACCAGATTAAGCCCGACAAACTCTAGTGGTGTGGGTCAGAATCTACAGCATTAACCATCGCTATTATTTGTTTCAGTCTGGCTCTGATCACTTCACCTGGAGCTCTTATCACTGCATGCCCTGGGCTGCAGAGTGGCACCTTTGAAACTTCCCAATAGCTGACCCTCCTCACAGCCCTCCCCTTGGTTCAGGCTCACTCACAGCTGGGGTCATTGGTCAAAAAAACCCAAAAGAGTAGGGCTGGTCCATCGTCTTGGGGAAAGCCAGCTGCCAGTGTTGGATAGCAAAAACAGTGATGACTTTTTACAGCTACTTCTATCTTCTAGGTTAATTTCAGCATGTTTGTTCTTCATTTAAGGGAGATTCAGTTCAAGCTGGTTTGCCTTTCTGAAGCTCTAAAGAAATGCCATCATTTCAGCTGTGAGTTTGCTGTGCTGTTCCTCAATGGTATCCTCAGCTGCACAAGCCTTTTGCTGGGAGGGAGATAGCAGTCAGTCCTAACAGTGTGTGCTCCCACCTGCCCTGGCTGAGAGCCTTCTTCTTGCCCCATACTTCACTGCAAAACGCGCACTGGGGAGCCAAGAAGACAGCACCAAACTATCAGACACCAAAATTTGATTTTTTTCAATAAATGGAACCACTACCCCATGGAATTGTATCATCAAATCTGAGCTCATTTTACTTTAACAAGGCTAAGCTGCTTTCAGGTTGGGATGCACATAGCAACTCTTCAGAAATGTAAGTGCAAACCTGCTGCTGCTGCCTTGAGCCCTGTCTCCGTCCCTCCCAGCCAGGTCCATCAGGACAGTCTGCTCTCATGACCTTCAGCAGTGCTTCTCCTCCTTGCTGCTCCCATCAGCTCTTCCAAATGTCTCCGTTTTTTTTTAAATTCTGGACCCTGGCACAACCTGAAACAAACAGAAGATGCTCTGGCAGTACTGCAGACCTCTCCTGCTCAGAGACCTCAAGAACAAACTACTTGGCACCCGGCTGATCTCCACTTTCGAGGCTGTCCTCGGTGATTCAGTTGTGCTCTGAGGTTAGGTGAGGTATTTGTGTCTCTTGAATCCACCTGGAACCTCACCATTTAATTTGGATCATTCTTCCTTGCACCTTTGTTGTCTGTATTCTTCGTGACTTTGTCATCTGCTGGGCTGTTTTTTCTTTTCCTTTCCACTTCGGCCCTCACATGGTGAGTCTTTGTCTAAGGCTACGACTCAGAAAGGCCTGGAGTATGGATGGTGTCATGAGAGTGCCAGAAGTGCTCTCTCTTGAACAGAGGCGACTTTGTACAGAGCGATCTAATAAACTTTTATTAGACCAATCAGTACAATTGGAGGAAATTGACAGGCATTCAGGCAGACAAGCCCTTTTGTATCTCTCCAAAATTCACATTCTCTTTAAAAGACTTTGCTTGAAACAGTTACCAGAGCATGTACAAAAAATGTTCTCTGGGGACAAACGCAGAGCCTCTCTCAAAGAGACAATTTTGGGGTCAAATGCTTCACTTCCATCTTTGCTTTGGGCTGAGAACAAGGATTTAGTTGCCTTTGGGTTCTTTGGACGCTAATGGAGTGTCAAAATGGAGACCATCTGCAGAATGCCCGGTGCTTCCTACTGCTGCAGACTAGAGTTTGCAAAAGCTCTGCAAACTAGAAAAAGACTGATTATTTTATGTGCCTCTATCATGGCTTCTCTTACTCTTGCCATCCCTAAATTATGCATCCGTGATCTTTCTCCTCTCTCCTCACATGGATGTCTTTCCGTGCCCTTAATATTTTTGTTTGCCCTCCCCTACACCTTTCCTTGGTCTGCACCTTGAGGCAGAGAGGACAGAATAGAAAACATTATTCCGAGCAAGGGTGTCTTGTGAGGTTCTGTGATTCCATTACAACATTTTCAGTACTGTTTTTGAGCATAGCCTGGCATTTTCTTGGCTTTCTGGACTTCAAGACTGCACCGAGCTTTTGGCAAAGACAACTGGGATATTGCACCAACAGCTTCCAAGTCGTTCTCATTTTGTGGTGGCCTAAGGAAAATCCCTTTCCTGAAGGAAGTTGTCATGCACAGGGGAAGAATCCTGTGTGCCCTGGGAAGTTGGCCCTGCCTAACCTTTAAAGTTGCCTTTATCTCACCTCCAGGACAGGAGAGGAAGGAAGAATAAAGCAGTCTGGGAGTGTGTGTCACAGAGGGCTCACAGGAAAGAAAACTGATTGTCTGTTGTCTGACAAGAAGCCCACTGTTCCCTGGCCGTCACTGGGGGCTTGGCAGTGGCTCTGAGGAGGTGCTCACACCTCCTGCAACACTGGCAGGTGTGAAGGTTGGAGGAGATGAGTCAAATCCCACACAGGTACTGAAAACAAGAAAAAAGGCCGTGCAAGAAACATGCTCCTTACAATACATATGTCCTCAATCTCCACAAGCTGGAGTCACACTGGCTGGGCAGAGCTTGAAGACGCTGCCATGCAGATAACTGTCCCATTTGGCAGAAGGGATCCCAGTGGAGCTGGCTGCTTTGTGACACCCCTTCTGGGTCCTGCAGCTTGTGTTGGGGAGCATTTCACTTATCAAGGAGTGCTGCCTCAAAGCTATGCCTGTGAGCAAACACTGCGACCATCAGTCCCAGTTCTAATGACCGAAGGGTTCAGCATTCAAGGAGGCAATTCCCAAGGCTGGCTGACCTCAGTCTGCCACATGAGGACTCCTTAGGACCTATCAGGCCATAAGCATGACCAATTAACGCTAGCGCTGCTGGCCTTGTTAGTTGTGATGGAGCTTCCCAAGGGTAACAGGGCTAAATGAGCAATACATATCAAAGAGCAACTGAAAAGCCATTCTGTATTATTGCCTCTTTGTTGATTTGAGGAGGATGTGATGAACTAGGTACTAATTACATTAAAAAATGATGTATTCTAAACCAATCTCGTCTCTAATTAATGTCAACATAGATGGAGACATTCCCATTTCACAGCAGCCTAAGCAAAATATTAGTTATTGAAGGCAACACATGCTGAACAGCTCTGGGACGTGCAGTAAGAGCATGTCTTGAACAGGGGGCAGAGAATTCCCAGTCCCAAAGAGCTGAAGGAGATGCAGGTCACATCAGGGTGCCACAAATACATTTTTGTTGAGTCCCACAACCTTTCATGGCACCATGCATGCAGTCCCACGCATGCGCATTGCCCATAGCAATTCTTCCCCAGCATCAGGAAAGTTCTTCTTTCCACTTAAATGGCTTTTTTTTTCCCCCCCCGATTCATTTTTACTTTATTTTTTTTATTTATTTCTCTTCTGTATCCTTTTCAATCTGGAAAGTGACTTGGCCTCTCTTCCCCCCATCTATTTTCCTCCTGCCACTATTCAGTTTAGGCATGAAACACAGAACTAGATTGAAAGCATTCAATGGCCATTCAATCGGAGAAGAAAAGAGCCCCTCAGAGCTTTATTAGATATGAAGATCCACAATAAAAATCAATTTCTGCCTCTTTATGCAGTTTAAATGACAAAGCACCCACCCATTCTGCAGCCATTGTGCCTGGGAAATGTAATTCAGTGCTGGAGCTGGGACCAGAACACCACGGACTCGCTGACCTGCGCCGGCAGATTCCAATATGATACAGACCTTCGCAGATAATGACAGCCACTTCATCTCACCGCAGGGAAAAAAAAAAAAGTTATCTGATATCTTTGAGGGTTAAAAGGCTATGTGGGCAGCATTTTTAATAGCACTCTAAATCAGCATCTTCAAAATACCTCTACTTTTTTTCGAACTTCTTCCATCTGCCTGTTCCATTTTTGGCCATAGTCTTCTGTAGCCTTGGTGCATGAAGGGAAGAGTCCTTCCCAGGCACTTTGCTGAATGGGAGAGGATTAGAGCTCAAACTTGATGACTGCAAACATTCATTCGATCCGCGTGACATGCAGGAATTTGTATAGGGGATGTCTGCAGCACTCTGGTTGAGCCAGGGCTCTGAGTGCTGTGGGACAGCTTCAGGCAATGATGAGCCATGCCAAAGGGTGAGCAGCATCCTCTGGTCTTCTGTCCCCATCACCCACTATCCCATGGCCGGCAGCAACCACTGCATGCACATCACAGAGTCATAGAATCGTAGAGGCTGGAGAAGACCACTAAGATAACCAGATCCAAACCATGCCCACTGCCCACGTCCCTCAGTGCCACGTCTCCACAGCTCTGAACACTTCCAGGGATGGTGATACCCCACCACCTCCCTGTGCAGGGAGGTGCCTCACTGCTCTTTCTGAGAAGAAATGTTTCCTAGTACCCAACCTGACCCTCCCCTCCTCCTTACATTAGGAAAAAGGATCAGCAAAACTGCCCCATCAAGTTTTCCTGTCATATGTATTCCATAGTTTCATTAGATTTACTTAGGTATATATATATTTTTAATGGTAATCATGCTGAATCCAACACTGACAGGGTTCAAAAGCTGTACTCATTTTATCACAGTTTAAATTAGTAGAAAGGAACATGGAGAGAAAATGAAGTTATGATGGTCCCAAGAAGTGCCACTTCTGCATTTGGAAGAGGAAATGCTTCCACCTTTTTTCTTCCAAACCCACTTGTTTTTGCATGTTTTAAAACTTCCCTCGTAAATAATGACCCTGAGTGATGTCATAATGGAAACAAAATGCTTTGATTTGTCTCAAATGAGTCGGAGCCCTTTGGTGACTAATGGCAAAACCTCATAGGACTTGTATTAATCTGAATCTGGGGGTTATAGCTGCTGAGGTGTGTGCTCTGCAGGGCGATGCTGCAGCCCTCCACCACATCCATCTGCCGATGTCTGGGGCCCAAAGTCCTCCCTCTGGAGTGCAGGGTGTTGAATCCATTGTAGTTCTTGCTATTCCCTTGGCCTGCTAGCAGATTTATCTTGATGAAGATGTGCCATGTGCCTTTCATGCAGGCTTTAGACTTGCTCAGGATAAAATTTTAAGGAGTAGGAATATGTTCAATAAAATTTAGTTTTTTTTTTTTTTTTTTAATGTTCTCTTGTTTTACAAGCTAAAATAAAATTGAGGCTCTCCCTCCTTGGAATTATATCTGTGCTTGTTTCCTGGGAAACACTGCCCTTTCTGGCTATGGACAGACCAAATATCTGCCATGGTTTTATGCCCTGGAGCACCTCAGCACTGAGTGAATGTTCTGTGCAGAAGGTGGCCCTGTGAAACACGCACATCCACAAAAGCTGATACCTCACATGGACCAGGATGCAAAGTGTACAAGTAACATGAATCACATTTCCATAATAAAGGCTGAGGGCTTCCATGAGTTGGGGTGCAGCCTTCTGGCTGAGCGTGGAGAGATGCTACCAGTCCCAGTGAGAGCACGTCCCTTTCCTTCTCTATCCAGAAAGGGACCAGGTTTCTGGACATGACACTGGTTGGACATCTTCTGAACCAGCTGAATTATTTCAGAAATAGTGCTGCTGGGTGCACAATGTGCTCAGCAATCCATGTGGTATCACCACAGCCAGCCAGGTTTATCTATGAGTTGCCACAGCTGGGAAAGAGGAGAGACATATTATTGAGGGTTTCCATTTAAGAAAGAGGACCTATAAATAATAGCAGTGCTGTGATGAAGTCAATTGGAAAGAAGATGGAGGACGTTCAAAGATATTGGAAATATGGCATAGTAGACTCAGCCCTGGGTCATCTGTATGGTGGCTTACGGGTGGAAAATGAGATTCAAAGCCAAAGATGCTGTGACTGCAACGTGTTTTATGGTGGGATGCAGACAAGGCTTGGTACCTTACAGTAAGAAGATCTGTGATGACGACAGCATGCACAAGTATGAAAGGAAATACAACCCTAGCATGGTGCAGCCCTAGAATGCAACCCTCAGGTAAAGTGTTCGCAGTGGAAAGAAGGAATAATAATGCCACTGTGTTCTGCACTAGTGTATCCTTGTGTGGAAGACCTCAGATCTTCTGGTCACCCATCTCTGAGGAAAGATGGGCTCACCCAGAGCCATGGATTGGTAACACTTGGAGAGCGAGCAGGAGCATAGAAACATGTCCCATGAATGAGACAAGAATCTTGGCTTGGTTACTCCAGCAAAAGGAAACATGAGGGAAAATGTAGGAAATATATCAGAGAATTGAATGGGAGGGAGAGAAAAGAGTTACTCCAGTCAAAGGACAGCACCAGCTTAAGAACCAAATGAATTAATTTCGGCAGAAAATCAAAGACAAGGAGAAGATTCATATTTTGGAAGAGCCCCTAGAGACTATAAAAGGGACAAAATGAAGAGGCATGCATCCCTTGTGGACACAAATGGCTCCTTCCAATCCCTGTGACATTAAAAGGCTGCATAAAGAAAAATGTGGCTCAGTTTTGCACATATATAAATATATATATACATATATATGTATTTACATATACATGCTGTTTGTGCAGATGGATTATCATGAATATAATAAAGGCCAAAGTCATCGCGCCCTCCCAGACCTGGGAAAGAAAGCTGGCAATAGGATTTAAGCTTGATCCCATTCTGTTGTGAACTTTTCTCATGTTTGTCATCCGTCAGTGGTTCAAAAGCTGTGAGGAACCTACAGCAATCAGCAGTATAAAGAGCCAATGGCCAAAACCAGACCTCTGGGTAAGTGGTGGGGTTAAGAACAGTGGTGGGAGCAAATTCAGCTGATTTTGGCAGAAAACTGGTGAAGCAGTGCTGGAAATCTGTACCAGTTGCAGCTTGCTCACAAAACCCACAGAAGAGGGATACACTCACATTGCAAGGAAACGATAGCAGTGGTTTGGAGCTGCAAGACATTTGCCTGCCCTCCTCTGTGGGTTGAGCAGACCACAAACCCTATGTGATGTTGCTGAAGAGAGGAGCAGGGAGAGCCACATCTAGGTACCTCCATCCCAAATAGCTATGAGCAAGGCTGGGTGCCAAGGGGCAGCACACACCATGGGGAAGGTTTGCCCCAAAGCAGCAAACCTTCGAGGTCAGGTTCTGTGCTGAGCAGAAAAGCATTGCAAACACCAGGAGGTGAAGTTGCTTGGAGTGTCAGCAGTTAAACTGACTCCAAGTGATAAAGTGGGGAGAGTAAACCAACATGAGATGGCAGCAGTCTACGCGCAGCTCTCAAGCAAATGGCAAGAAGAGAGCAAAAATAGACTCCCAGGTTCCTTAGCCAAAAACCTTTGAGGGGTTATTGCAACTTATCAGTCTTAACTAAGTCACCATGCCCTAATAAGTCACAGTGTAAACCCATGAAGCTTGGTTACTGGCTGATTCTACGCTTAGACGTGGTCCACCTCCATCCATATGCTCTTGCTCCCCATCAGTTTGGCCCAGCTTTCCCAGCTCTTACTAAGGACTGACACACTACCAAACATCTTGGCACATTGGCTTTGAGTAATTTTTTGCAACCTGATAAAGTGCAGATGTGTCCAAGCTCCAGGAGAGGAGGGACATTTGATGGAAGGTTCTGGACAAATCACTCCTGATCCTTCATGTGAACCAAAAGCACTAAACTCCCCCAAATGTGCAGAGAGTTAGCACAGCTTTATGGTAGAACATCAAAACCTGTATCAATTCCAGCTACTTGTCAGCCGGTCCAGTTACAAACACAGACATGAGAGAGCAAAAAGGCAGTGAAACAGCAGAAAGGAGGTCCCATGTGGATGGGTCAACCTCTCGTCTAGCTTTGAGGATCTGGGGGTTGGTAGCTTTGTTTTTGAGGAGCTCTGGTGAGAGAGATGGTCAGGGCCATGTCAGATCTGGTTCAACCAAACCCACTGTTAAGAAATACCCACAGCAAATTCTGCTCCCTGCTCATGCTGCCTCATGTCCCAGGAGTTGCCTTGTCTCTGCTTGGCTTTCTCCTCCTCCCAGTCCCTCCAGGCTTGGACCAAGAAATCCCATACATCGTACAGCATGCTCAGTTTGTGCTGGCTCTGTGCTCCTGGCCCCAGCCCAGAACCAGAACCAGAACCAATCCCCTGGCAGATCACCCTGGTAAGACAGCAGTGATTCAGCCATATATGAAACAGGAAGTGAATGATAGAGCATCAGGCAAGAACCAAAAATGTGACACTTCTGCCAACCAACTCCTTAAGCTGCAAGCAGGTGCTTGTACAACAGGCCAGAGAGTGGAGCAAGGAGTCGTCTGGAGAGAAAGCAACAGGGGATGTGCTCCTCTGGGGCTCATGATTTTCAAGCAGGGGCAGCAGATGGATTTTTCAGTATAAAGAAATATAGAATCATCAAGGCTGGAAAAGACCTTTAAGATCCTCAAGTCCAACCCCAACCCACCCCACTGTGCCCACTGCCCATGTCTCTCAGTGCCACATCTCCACAGCTCTGAACACCTCCAGGGACGGTGATTCCCCACCTCCCTGTGCAGCTGTGCAGTGCCTCACCGCTCTGTCTGAGAAGAGATTTTTCCTAATATCCAGGCTGAGATGTGAATGTTTAGTTCAGTAACAGTTTAGTTACCGTTTGCAGAGACGATAAGGCCAATCGACAAAGTGACACAGCAACAGAACAAGAGTCAACAGGCACAACTTACCAGAAGTGGACTTTCAACTGGACATAAGCAACAACGCTTCAAGTTGTGGGTGTTAAAACACTGTGACAGAGGCCAGGAAACTGAATTCAAAGAGGAAAGCACTGTAAACAAGGAATTTAGGAAGCCCTGTGATGCAATGTGGCTGGTTGGGTGGTTGGAGCAAGAGTAGCCCTGCTCTGCCTGCAGAGGCAGTCCATGGTGTCATGCATTCAGATCCATAGAAGCAGAGCTCAGGAGATCCCATACAGATCTGGAAATATCTGCAAAAACATCCTATCTTTATTAGTTTCCTTCACATACACCCCCCCCCCCCCCCTCCCCCCCGTCTAAATTCTTTTGTCACATTGGTCACATTTGTGCTTGCATCTCTTTTCACATTTTTTTCCCCTAAAGCCACGAGGGTGAAAACGAATTTTTGCAGATGACACAAAAATGGAGAGTCCACCCCCACCCCAGCCATGTGCCTTTGGAGCCAGGGCTTTTGGAGGTCTAACCAAGACCACAGGAGGCACACTTAAAGTCATGAGCTGGCAATGTTGTGACATGCCTAGCAAAGATGGAGAAAGAGCAAGTAATAAAACCTTCCATCTGCAGTGATGAAAATGGACACTTGCTCAGCTTTGGTCTCTTGCCATGAGAGCTGAGGGGTCGATCCTGCTCAGCAGCAGTAGCAAAGGAGGGAAGTCACCGATCTGCCAATGGTTTGGGTTATTTTTTTCTGGAGTGGGTAGATATCATTGATGATGAACATCGGCCACTGTAATTGCACATAAAAAAATAGGGATGCAAGTGGAGTAACATCCACCATCAAAACTTTCTTTGAGAAGTCATTGCTTATTTCATAGGGACCTCCTGAGCTACAAACATGTTTAGGAGGAGGCTCCAGATAAAACACTACCATGAGGAGCCCACAAGCCTATTTTCATAGCAGGCCGCCATACAAAAGTTTTGAATATGGAAGAACCTTCTGGCAATACAAGATGCTCAGCATTTACAGCAGCCATGAACCACAACTTTGCAGGTCAGCAGCAACTTACTGAAGTCCACTCGACATTCCTCTGTGTTTCAGAAATGATAGTTAATATTGGCAGAAATTGCAGCCAGAAAATAACAGATAATGTGCACATGAAATCTCATTCCATGCGGTGTTTTTCCAGACATACTGGGTGATGCCGTAAGGCCATTGAAAGTATTGCATAATATCTTACAGCACACAGGTGATCCATTGTCATCTCAGATAACATCCTTCACCTTGTTTATCAAAGAGTGCAGCTCTTCCTCTGAGTGCTTCTGGAGTTGATCCATAGCCAAGCAGGCAGCTTTGTGCAGATGTTTAAAAGAATATCAGAATAAAATGAGCAATACTCTTGCAGCATTGTATTGCAAATTGATTGAACCTGGTCCTCAGCTGGTGTCCCTGCTAGGCTGGCCAGCAGAAGGTCAATAGCTGGCTTGAGACTGCTTATGATGTCTATTGCAGATCCTCATCTCAAAAATGCAGTGGGGTTTTCTTTACCTTTTTTTTCTTTTCTTTTCTTTTTTTTTTTTTCACCGTGACCTGTGCCCGAAGTTTTATTTCTACAGAGAAGATTTATAACAAGTACTGATTGAACAAAACTTCTATTCTTTTCCATGCAGACTGATGGCTAAAACCGGACGGGTCCGGGGATGGTTGGATAAATATAAATAAATAAATAAATAAATAAATAGGTGATTTAATAGAAAAGAAGAGGAATAGTAAAATGGAAGGGTTCAGCTTCAAACAGTGATGTCTTCCCAGCTGAAACCAGATAAATTTAAGGATTAATGGATCATAGGAGCAGATCACCTACGCAGCTGGCTACTGAGATGGCGAAACTGGTCAAGTACCTTGCATATAAACAAGGATAAAGCCTAATACAGATAAAAAGTTGTCAACTAAATTATTCAAAATCTGAAGTTCAAGTGGGAAAAAAGGAGATTAACAGGGGGAAAACACACCTGAAAGGAGCAGCACCTCACTCCATTGCTGCATCTAGCTCCACTATCTCAAGAGCTTTCTGCTCTTCCAGACAGCAGACCCCAAGTCAGCAACTCGCTTTGTTTTTCACTTAGGTATGCCAAAATGAGCTTTGATTTTACAGAAATGTGTGAGTCAGGTTCTGATTTTGCAAAAGCCAGGCCAAGCATCTTCTTCATCCAGTCTGCATTTGAAAAGAACCAATATTGGCAAGGATGAGTTCAGATAAATGGGCCTGGCACTGGATCATTTCTGCTGTACATGGATGTGTAGGTGGCCATCCAGGGATCGTACCAGGCTGAGGATCCTCCACCCTTTTCCCAGAGCTCATGTAGGTCTGGGGGAGGCACTGGGAAAAGGGAAGGCTGGCAGAAAGGCACAGCTGAGCAGACCTGATGCATACATGAATGCTGGCAGCCATGGGGAAAATGTTGGCCAGATTTTTGGTGGTACAAACCCAACAGAGCTCTGTTGGCTTCTGCTGGCCAAGGACCTGCCCTGGATTTAAAGAAACCAAAAACGAGCATTCTTTGCCACCACACAACACCTGCAAGGACACACCTGAAGGAAGCCGTCCCGCTTCGTGAGCAGCCATCCCAAGGCAGCCCAAAGCCAGGCAGACCTCTCCACCTCGCCCTGCAACCCTCACGTCTTCCATTTGCTCTTCCTCCCGTAAATGAGTTTTCTAAAATCCTTCGTCCTTCTCCCCCAGGGAAGGGAAAGTGGAGAAGGGTTTATTTATTTAGACTGTTTTGCTGCCTGATCAGAATTACCCGTCTGAGAGGGGGATTTGAATTGCACCTTATCTGGGGTCTTTCTCTGTCTCCTTAATGCTTGAAATCAGAAGCTTTGCTGCATTTATTTATTTATTTTTAATTACACCTAAAAGAGAAAGGGAACAAACAGTAAAATTAAAATGAAATTAAAACAACAGCAACAACAACAACAACAAAAAAACAACTTTAAAAGTACAATGCGAATGAAAAATGATGGCTTTACTCTTTGCCTTAAAGTAAAATAGCTTTTATCTTTTTTTCCCCCCTTACAACAGCCTCCTCTACCTAGATAATACATTTGGTTAGATTTATTTGCTCAGCCCAGAAAACTTGACACTAAGGGGATTATTTAGTTTTAGATTCGCTGTAGTCCATAGTAATAGCCAACAGGGAAAGGAATGAAGCAGCGATATTAGCAGGAAGATGGGAGGGGAGGGTGGACGGGGGAGGGGGTGGCAGGGACTGCAGCTAAGCAAAACTGCTTGCATAAACACCATTAAGAAGATTTAGACATTGCTTTTCTTATCATCAGCACTCCTGGAAGAAATAAAAAAAAAAAAAAAAAAAAAAAGGGAGAGAGAGAGAAAAAGGAGAAAGGAAAAGGGACAGGCCCTGACTTGCTGTGCATGCGTTTCCATCAAGGTTCAATAGAAAAATAAAACCGGCCCTGGGTCCATCTGCAGCGATTCTGCCAACCTCTCCAAGTTACCCCATCACGGTCCAAAGCAGACATTTGTTCCACATGTTAAAAGGAGGAAGGAGCAAGTCCAAAGAGGAGAAAATGCACCATTTCCCCACACCGACTCGGGCAATTTCATACATATCCAAGAGAGCACATTTCTTTTCCTGTAAAATGCTTGAAATTTCTTTGTGTACGACTGAGAAGTTGAATGTGCTCTGTGTAAGGGGAGGAAGGGGTCTGTGTGAGGGAGGTGTCGGACTTTATGAGGCAGAGCCATCGGCAGCCCAACTTTAAGAAGGTGCAGTCCCCATCCACCAACCATGGACCCCGCTGGAGGATGCAGCCATCAAAAGGAGTTGGGCAAAGGAAGGCACTGAGAACTTTGCTCTTCTGCAGAATGAAATGTGCGGGGACTCACAGACATTAGAATAGCTTTCTAAGAGGTTGTAGCCCGGGGTAGGTCACCACACAGCAGTTGTCCATTTGGGGTGGCTCACATCAGCCACTGGCGGAGGGACGTCCAACCAGTGGTCTTGCACAGGAGCATGGGGCCAAGCTGCTTTTCTCCCTCCCCACAGTGCCTGACTACAATAACCTCTAAGCCTGATAGAGGCACACACGCCTCAGGAGAGCAAAAATTAGGTTATCTGTGGTCACTTGATGAGGACATCATAAGCGGCTCCCTGGGCTTCCTTGTGTGAGCATGCTTTGTCCCAGAGGTGTGACGGGGACACTTGACAGCCCAGGTGACCCAATCTCCCATCTTCTTCTCTGCTCCACTGGAAAGACATAAAGCTTCTCCTTGGACCTTCGCTTCCCCGGGTTATTTGTTTGCATCACAGCCCAAAGGCTTGAGTCAGCAGATCTCAGCTGCTGAAACATCCACAGGAAGGGAACGCGGGCTATTTTAGAAGTTATAATGCGCTGAATTTTAAACAAAACATCCAGCACTCTGGAAGAGACATAAACCTTCACGCTTCAGGGCACAAAGAATCTTCCAGTTACTGGGGATTAGGAGGGAAGTGTCCTTGGAGGCAGGTACTGCGGAGCTGCCAATGAAGAGACTTCTTACCCTTTACTCTGTGTGAGCCGGATAAAAAGTGAGAATTCTGTTTCATGAGGAGTTCTGTGGCTTTGGGGTTTGACCTTTATTCCAGGTGGGCATGAGGCTGAGACCCTGCAAATTCCTCACTGGAAACAGAACCCACGTATCTCAGTGAGGGCACCTATAAGAAAGAAGAGGCAGCCATGAAGGAGAGAGGAAACTGAAGATCAGTTGGTCAATCTACACTTCAGAAAGGATTGCTATATGCCAGGTGACTGCTACGTTAACTCTGAATGCAAGAATTGTATTAAGAGCTGACTTTTCCACTATTTATTGCTATGGCAAGTAGATTATTTGGTAGTCAACTGGTGCCTTTCTTGTTTTTGTCAGATTTCCTAAGGAAGTGTGTGAAAAATTCTTCCTGAGCAGGGAGAAGAAAACTGGGAATTAGAATGGGAGGTTATTTTGGAAGCTGTGGAAGAAGAAGAGATGGGAAAGTTTAATTCCAGATGAAAACACAATAAATTAATTCTTCCACGTGAGGAATAACTCCCTCCCTGTTAATAATGCTCATTAGGACTGAAGAGCTCAGGGGTCAAAATGGATGTAACACCTCCTTCCTTGAATTTCCAAGTATTCCTGCTGTTCCACCCATTTCTTGTCTCCTCTCCTATAGAAGATGCTGTGCCTCCAAAATGGGTTCACGATTGGGTAGGGAGATGATATCAGCTCCGATTCATTGGCATCCTATGCTCATTGGAACTCACCTTGATGGGGTGCTGGAAGCCTCATCTTGGAGAAGAGGCATTTCAGTCCAGGCTCAGTGAAGGACTGTGCCTTCCCAGAATTCACATACCGAAATAGAAAAGCAGGAGTGTGAGCAGTTTGCCTGGGATGGGCTGAGCCTTAAGTGCAGCCCCAGACCATTGGCGTTCCTCTCTCCACGCAAGGGGGAAGACAGCACCAGCACTGTCTTAGAAAAGGCCAGAATGCCTGAATGGCTTTTTTTTCTTTTTTTTTTTCCTAGAAGCATCATTTCCATCTTGCCTGGCTTGAGCTCCAGCCAGCTGTTTTTCATCCAGGAGCTTATCTCTCGCAGGCATAGTGACATTGTGTGACAGTGCCTGTTGTGTCTGCTGAGAAGACGTAAAGCTGGGGGCCAGCAGCTGACCCATAACACAAGAGCCCCTGGTCTTTGTTATCTCCTCCCAGCGCTGAGTTCTGTGCCTATGCTACAAGATTAGCTGTTCTCCCATAACATGCTATTGTGTGTGGGGGGGAATGGGTTATTTCTTTTTTTCTAGAGCAGCTGTTTTCAGTTGCCAGGGCTAATGTTGCTGTTTGTTTCAAACAGCTTTTCCCTGTTCCTCAGCACAGCTGTCTCCTATAGAATCAGCCTCCAGGAAAACCCATCTCTTAACCAATCACACGTTCAGATACCTCCCACCAAGGTTTTCTGCATCTACAGCATGAAGTTCTTGCACTTGCAGCCCAGAAGAACCTCTGTTCGTGTGAGGTGGTGGCAAACTTGTGGCTCTCTAACACAGAGGTATGTCTATAGGAACACAAAAACCTTTGGGTGGAGCATCTCCAAGGGGCTTGGTTTGCACTCCCTTGAGATCCTGGGCTCCCTGTGCATGAGCTGCTCCAGGTTCATTAGTTTTGCAGGCTTTTGTAAGAGGACAGATCTTGTTGTAAGGGTCCTATCAGAGCTCACGTTGGTGCTTTACTGACCTAATTCCTCTTAGCTACTGAAGAACAGCAGTGAGTGGAAAATTAATTTTGTAGCGTACGTTTACAAGTTAATTGCAGTTTGGAGGGAAGGTGGGAAAGCTGTATTTCAGAAGTAAGGGAAAGAGGTGCCAGGACGTGCTTTCCTGGTCTTAGCACAAGGGTTCCTGGCTCACCACAGGCATCCTTCCTTCCGCAGAGCAGGGCAGAGTCTTGCCCTGATGAACAGGCACACGGGAAGAGAGCTGCTGCCCCTGAAAGTGCCATCTTGGTGCTCTCTTACTGAGGACAGGGCAGGTTCATTCACTCCCTGATTACTGCAGTCCTGATTTTCATTTTGGGGGCTTTCTTGATAGATTTTATAGGTAGACGTTACTGTCAGGCTTGGAGTACCCTTGGTACCGAGAAGGAAATCCTCAGATGCTCTACTTTTCCTCTGAGAAATGCCTTTTCTCCAAAGATATTTGCTTGCTGTTTCAACTGCCTCTGTTTTTTTGTTTTGTTTTGTTTTTCACTTCTTTTCCTACTGAGTTCCTTCGGTTACGTTTTCCTTGATGGGCTTCAGCGTGAAGGTTTCAGACACGACGAGGAATGAATGAGTTGAAAGCAGAAGATGTCATGCAATGGGTAAATGACGAGGGGGAAAAATTTAATGCTCGGAATCACAGGAAATGAAAACCACCTCCGTTCATCTGCAAACAACAAATAACTTGCACTCCAGCAAGCAGTTTGTCTTATATTCTGGTTCACACCTGCAGCAGGGGCAAGAAGGGAAAGTACCAAACCCCATTATCCTCAGAGTAAGAGATCAGAGGAAAGTAGAAATTATACAATTTCCATATAGACGAAGCAGCCGAACGCGATTTTGGCCATCTTACAACAGAGCTCTGAAAAATGCTGTGAAAGCTGTCAGCTGGGCTACAAAATGCATAACCCGGTAAGACTGTGCACAAAGGGATGGGGAAAAGTGTCAAAGAAGAAAAGCCCATTGCTGGACAGGCACTGCCATGCAACGCCGCATGCCAAGAACAAGAAGAGAAGAAGGATCCCAGTAGAGGAGAGCTGGTGCCTGGGCTTGGCAGGGCTCAAGGTCACATCATCAGCAAGACCTGGCTGCAAACCTTTGTCTTCACTCAGACAGTCCTAACTGGTTTAATCTGCTCTGTATGTATGCCCAAACATCTTCCTCTTTTAGAGGAGTTTTAGATCTGTCTTAGTGTTTTGAGCATGCAAGCTTCCTAACTTTGAGCAGGCTCTGAACATAGGAAGCTGCCACCTATAAGTGTTGCTCATTTGGGTCAGGGCCGTCTCCTGCTGTACACATCGTGTTTCTGAGCACACTGTGCTGGTTTAATAACAGCAGGGAGAGAAGTGCCACAAGAATCATTCTGATTTTTATATATTGTTTTGCACAAATATCTGTTTTATTTATGTATTTGCCAAGGACATAAATACGTGGAGGAGCACAGATACACTTTTCAGCTTTTAATCTGTGCTGCTGCGGATGTTGCGGGCTTTGACTGGACAAACTCTCTTCCCCAAACAGCCAAGTTACTCAGATGAATAAGGTCATCTGTGCACGTAAGTGATTGCCACATTGGGCCTTGTGTGCTCAGCATAGGGATTGGCATTAAATGGTATTTCCTTCCCCCCCCCCTCCCAGAAAAAGAAACTCACCAAAAAAATGTGGAAGGTGGAGAGGAAATCTCAGAATCTGACTCAGGAATGAAGAGCATTCACTGCCAACCCAGATGTGATGGCAGCCTGGAAGAGATGAGAAGCCTGCTGTTCCAGGAGGACCTCTAAAGAGTTTTTCAAACCTTTTGTTAATGAGAAGGAGCAGAGCGGCCTCTGCCCACAGCCTCCATCTGTTTCCTTGGGCAAACCATTCACTGAAACCTGCTGTACTCCAACCTCTTCTTCCGCTCACTTTCATCTCTCATCTTTGGCTATTTGACACCTCGGGGCACAACAGCTATTTTGCTATTTCTATGCAGAGTAACTTCTGCCACAATTACTGTCGTGTAGGCAGCAGAGTAAGACAGAGCCCAGCTCCGTGGGCATGCCTGTGTTTTCCCTTGGGGGTCAAGCCTTTGAAGCAGCCCTTCTCAATCCAGCAGAGCCAGGTGAGGGCCCTCTGCCATGGTTAATAGCACTTTACATTACCTCAGCAGTGATGAAGCGTGAGAGGGGGGGAAAAAAAAAACCCAAAAAACAACCCTATAACAAAACCCCTTTGTCGTTTTGCTGCAGTGGTAGTAATATTCGTAGCTATTGTTCCAGATCTGCCAGTAATGTGAAGTTTAAAGGCGAAAGGGGTGGGCAGCGGGGGCAGAGGAATCAAAGCAGACCATTAGGCTGAATGGTTATCCAGGCAGTTTGCTCCAGGCAAACAGTTAATCCAGACCTGGGAGAGAGCACTGGTAGTTAAAGCCCTTTAATGGCCTAAGTCCTATGATAATTAGTCCTGCCCTGGAGGTAGTTAAGTGAGCCACTCCAGCCTGAAATGGAGCTCATCCACTGCTGAGGCCATAATCCTCTCTGCACAATGAAAGCTGAACTAATTCACTGAGTAAACACTTTCTCAGTTACTTACACGCTGTCTTCTTTCAGCCTGACACCAAATAGATTCACTTCCAAGAGCTGGAAAGAAAATCAACTTTTTTTTTTTTTTTTTAAAAAAAAAGCCAACTGATCTTGCTTGAAATGCTTTTGGATTTAGTATCCAGGGTATAACCTGGACAGATATCATCTCCTTTCTCCCGGCATCACATAGCAGCTTCTTTATTTTAGCCCGCTACAATGGCAGAGAACACAAAGACATTTCCCCATCTATTACCTGATTTTTTTCTCCTGCCTGTTTCTCTGACAAGGCACTGCTGGAGAGGAGCAGGAAGGCTTATGGGAGGCTCACACTGAAATTTGGGGCTCCTTAAATTATTGAGATCTGTGCTCTTGGCTCACTCAAAGGCTCAAGGTGAGAAATGTGGCACAGAGGAAAAGTAAATGGAAGTAGCAAGGGAGGAAACATGAAGTATTTTCAACTGTTGTGAGTGACACCAGCTCACTTTTTTTTTTTTTCTTTTTTTCCTTCTTTATGTTTCAGCTAAGGAATGGAAATCATGGATTTGTAGAACATTCAGAGCTGGAAGGGACCCACAGGGCTCACTGAGTCCAACCCCTGGCTCCACACAGGCCACCCAAAACTCAGACACTACATCTGAGAGGTGTCCAAATGCTCCTTAAACTACAGCAGGTCAGGGCTGTGCCCACTGTCCTGGGAGCTATTCCATGCCCACCACCCTCTGGGACAGAGCCTTTTCCTTATATTCAACCTGAGATGTACATGGCTTGGCATGTTGTCGTTCCTATGTGTCCTCTGTATGGATGTGCCATGGGTGTCTGGTTGTCTCTGGATACATTTCATGCTCATCTCATCTCTCCAGCTCCTCCCAGTGCTATTGTGCTTTCAGACCCTCCTGGAAGACCCAGCTTTCAAGGACCTCTGTTTCCCACCAAAGATCTGCTAAGGGCTTACGTTGGCTCTGCATACAGGAACTGGCACTGCCCCCCAGGGTGGTCTGTCCATTGGGCCCCCTAACCTGCAAGGGCACACTGAGTGCTCCGAAGTCTCCATCAGTGATGCTGTAAGTGTTGCAGTGATCGTCCACCCTGATTGCTGCACTTCCAAGTGTTGAGGAACTGAAGACCCACAAGTGGAAGCAACTCTCTGACCTGTTGGATCATCTCCGCACCATGCAGTGCAGTTTGAGCACGTGGGACATGGTGAGGGTTCTATCTTCTATAATGCTAACACAGTGGTGGTGTGAAGTCTGTAATGTTATCGTTGCTTGTTCTTCTCTCAGCTTGTCCTAGATGCCTTCTAGCCCCAGATCCCAGTGTCATCTGACTACTCCAAACTCAATGCTCTCTGATGGAAGAGTCTGAAAACCCAGATCTCTACTGATTTAAAACCTAGGAGGAAAGTGAATTATATTTCAAAGGTGGGGTTATCTCATTGTCTTTAGAGGTGAACAGGTACTCTTTGCTCAGGCTCATGTTAGAGTCTACAGAGACAAATGGACATTTCTGGGTCACAGTCCATTCTGAATCAGGTAATGTAATGAAAACTTTACTGGTGCTTCCTGTGGTTTACCAGCAATCCTTGTTTTATGAAGACCATGGCCCACAGGTTGATGAGAATGGACCAGAAAGGGAGGGGAGGGATATGGGGTATGAGAAGCAGCCCAGAGCTGAGTTTGGGCATGTGGTGTTGGGACGTTCAGTCTTTGGTCATCTGAGAGCAGCTGCAGGGTCCTGCCTGGTGCTCAGTGAAGTGCTGATGGACAGAAAAAAGAAAAATGCTCTTTGAACCTCTTGACCTGAGCAGTGTGAGAGGCGAGGTGCACAGGCTTGTTTTACGAATGCTCCCATGGCTCAAAACTTGTTGGTGAGTGGTATTATTAATGTTGCTCAGGGCTAAGAGAAAAAAAAAATCATTCTGAAGTCTATGTTCAGAGATATTCCTTTTTTTTTTTTCCTTATGTAAGGAAAATAGAAACAAAATGGGGGGAAAATAAAAATAAAAATGAAAAAAACCCTACCAACCCTCTCTGCATCAGCAATGCTTCTGTCTCCAGGCTCTATGGCAATGATACCTCAACCCACCCATTCAGCAGTCCATTATCATTTCCCTCCTTCCATTATTCCCCTTCAACCTTATCAGACATAAGCATCGTCTCAGAGGCTCCAACTGGAGCCTTGTAATTGTCCCTGGTTAGAGCTCGATAGCACCTTGAACCGCCAGAGTAATCTCTGCTTTAAGAAAAAGGTCTCCACAAGGAGACAACGAGGCTTGAATTTGCCCGTGGCTATGCAGGATCTTTAATAGCTAACTCTTTTCTCTCTCCCTCTCTCGTGCGTGCACATACGAGCACAGATAAATGGAAAACTCTCTCTCTCTCTCCTTTTTATTATTTATCCTCAGCCTCTTTTCGACTGCCTGTTAGGCAGCCATCACAATATTTATTATAGGGTTTGCAATATTATTATTAGCAGCTCCTGAGGGCACATGGTGGAGGAGGTGTCTGGAGAAAGCGTAACAATATTAGTGAGGAGATCTCTCTGGAGAGGGGAGAGTGGAAATGGCATTTTCTTGTGCTTCTCGATGGGAGGAAGGAAATCAGACCCAGTTGGACACTCTTTCTCCTTGCATTTGGATGATGTTTGGGCCAGGGTAACGTTAGTGCCATGTCCTTCTTCAGGAGGAGAACAAACCGTTATTCATTTGATGCCAGGAATGGAATAGGAGCAAAACATGCAAAGTCCTGTTCAAAGAGGGGGGTGAGGAGGATCTTGGCATTGCTCTGCAATTCAAGTCCCACCAGTTTCCCTAAGACAGCCTGAGCTACCAGCACAGCCAGCACAAGAAGTTGCAGAAGATAGAAAAACTCACCCACAGGTTAAATCCCTTCTTCAGTGGAGGGGTTTAATTCCTAAAACTGATTCACAGAATCATGAAGATTGGAAACGATCACCAACACCAACTAGACTAACCATCAACCCATTGGCTTCTCTCTAACAAAGAAGACCAAGCTTTCTGGTGATGTTCGCCTCCCCGGCCTCTTCCAGATTCTCAAGTTCCTGCCCCAGTGTTGATTCTTAAGATGCATCTTTCAGCAGTCAGTTTACAAAATGTCATCTAAGGATTGCTGCCCATCATTTAATTGCAACAGTTATGCTTGGATGCTCGTTTCTGTGAGTGTCCATGAAATCTTCATTGTTATCTGCCTTTTTATTCCTCGTGCTTACACCTGCTGATTTTTCTGTTAAAGGTGCTTGTGAAGAGGAAAATGAGTTAGTGACAGTCATTGCTTTATGATGTGTATCTGGGAGACTGAAGGCTACAAAAAAAGAAAGAAAAAAAAAAAGGGAGGAAATAGAGAAAAAGAAATGGTTGAATTGAGATGATACTTGAGAACATTTTAACACTGTGGACAAGATTTTTTCCTCTAAGTCTCACCAGAACATTAAGAAAGATGGAAGTTTGCATCATTAGCAACCATTTGCAAAGAAATCTTGGCTGGATTAGAGTGTTTATTTCTTGAATCTGGTACAGAGGGCCACCACCTCAGAGAAACGACACGATGTGTTCAAAATGCTATGTAAGAAATTATTCTCAAGTAGATACGACATTTCTTTTCTTTCCTCTTTAAGCAGGGCCAATCAATCCAAATACACCAGCTGGACTGCTTCCAGTGCATTTTTAAGAGCACAGCAACACGAGTTGTGATTACTTTAGTGCTAAGCCCATCCCAGGAGATGGGATTGAGGAATGCTGCAGCTTGGAGAGGGAGGATGTGGAACACAGATCTTCTGAGGACGTGCCACAACCCATCAGGCAGGGGAACACGTGCTCCTAAATATGTCCTCTCCTTGGACAATCACTTTCATCTCATTAAACATCATGACTTTAAAGAGTTTTCCACCGCAGCCCCTCATCCTTGCATGGTTGGTGTTGTGTTCCCATGGGTAGCAGGGTCAACTTTTGATCATCTCATGGGTAGAGGAACTGGTGTCAGCAATTGGGTTCACGTCTATGACCTCAATAGAAGTCAGGCTCAGTTAGAGATAGAACATCCTAAGACTGAGATTTATAGATCTGAGTTTTGCATTTAAATGTGAGAGCTGGATCTATACAGCCTATCGTAAAGGTGACAAGACCTCAGAGTCCTGTGCTATAAATCAGTCTCTTGTATTCCTAATGCAAAGAAGTGTTTGTAAATTAACAGTAGTTATTATTATTATTATTATTATTTGCTTAGAACTTACTGGCATGGCCAGCGATTATGTTTTAGGATTTGTAAATCTGTTTTAGGATTTGTAAATCTATTTCCCGACTTCCAAGCCAATCGAACTCTACAGAAGTCAGTCAGGGAGTTAAATCTGATGCGAAAAGTCATGGTTTGTAAATCAAACTGCAGTTCTTAGGTTAGCTGAGAGGATTTATGACTCTGGATGGAGATACCTAATCTGGTTTATAAAAGGACTGATTTATAAATGAAGCCCCACAAAGAATGTCTCAGATCCTGGCAGGTGAGGCATCAAGAGGTGCAAGATGAGCATGGTGGGGATGCCCAGCACTGTCTATCCCAGGGACCCAAGACCCTCCATCAGCAATCCCAGCATCATATCGTAATGGAGGAAAATCTTGAGGCCTCTGTATCATACCCAGTGTAATGGCAAGCCACCCATGCTGGGGATGGAGAAGCTGGAAGTCTCCAGTGGTTCTGCGGCCCTTGGGAGCCCAGCAGGACCACCTTGCTACCACCTCCATTCGCCAACACAGAGAGCCCCACAGCCTCCTCCCTGGCCCCATTGCACCCCAGTTGCCACCAAGGCCAGGGGTGGCTGCTCCTGAAACACTGCTTCAAAAGTTTTACTGTATAAAAGTGTCTCTTACGTTAAAGGAAAAAAAAAAAATAAAAAAGAAGAAGAAGAGAGGGAAAAAAAAGGAAAAAAAATCAAATTTCTACAGTTCTAAAACTTTTTTTAAAGCATTTAAATTTTAAGCTGGGGATTTATAAATGGGCTATTAAAGTTTAAGAGTTTCATTATAGTTTTTTTTAAATCATAATTACTTTAGGTAGGGGAGGAGGGATAGATCTACTTTATTCCTAGTGGAAACTATACATATATATGAAGTATCTATATAAAAGCTGGAACTGAGCTTATATTAATACAGTTTAACTGATATTCAATAACTTCACCCTCCCTTTTTCCTATTGTCCATATTTAAATACTTCAAAAAGAATTCTAATCAAGTGGAAATTAATAGGGGAGGAAAGACTGGGGTAGCAGGAGAGGGCTCTAATCCCACTCTCTCTTAATATTTCAAAGTCTCTTTTATTTTCCTAATAAAAAAAAGAGAGAGAGAGAGAGAGAGAGAGAGGGAGAAAGTGGAATTAATCCAGTGCTCTGAACTGTCCTCCCGTCTTACTGATTTAAATAAAATCCAAGAGCACATCACACCCGACGGCCGTGCCTGGCCACGTGCCAGGGCAGGCTCTCACGTCCCCGTTTCCCTCCCACCTTCTCCAGGAGGTGGACGCCCTCCAACCCCAGCCTGTTGCAGAGGGATGATGGGCTACCGGCCTTCCTCAGGGCTCTGGGGTGTCCTCTATCCCCTCTCTGCGCTCCTGCGAGGGCAGCCTTGTCATTTTGGTGGGACTCGTTGCAACCAAAGGTCTTGCGCCCATGGGCACCTTCCCCTTAGGATCTGGCGGTGATGCCAGAGCAATGAGGGGTGATGCAGGATAGGGAAACTCATGGTGGATGTCACCGTGGGAAAGAAGAAACCAGGTGTTCTGCATCAGTTTGCCTTAACTTCTCCTCTGTTGGTGTGTTCGGCTGCTCGCTGAAATGGGGAGCAAACCCCACTCTGACACCAGCCTTCGTGGTTCTCCTTGCAGCTCCAGGGCTCTTGTGCCAAGAAGTAAAGCAGACGGCCCACCTGACATACTATCTGTTCAGCACGAGCTAATTAGAATATGAAGCATGGAGCAAAACCTGAGGTCAGCCTTGTTAAACCACACAGAGCAGAGAAATGTATCGCTGTAAGCCAAGCAGGTAAATAACATTTATTAACCAAAGAGCACACGCTAGATGGCATACCATTCCTTACATACTGCTGTGTTACATCCTTGTTATTATACTCATGTTGCCCACATTTGCATGGTATTTTCCCAATACAGGCCAGGCACTATCCTTTTGAACTGCAGCTGGTTCATACAAGAATAAAACACACAGTGTTCACCCCAGCAGATCAAACCTCATCTGTAGAGAGCCATTTTCTTCTTCCCAAGCTGTTCTAGAGGCACATTGGTTGATATGAGAGCTGCTAATAGAAGGGGATGTCAGGACCCAGGCACAACCTGGCAGTTGAAATAGATAGATAGAAGAGATGGCAGGTGCTCCTTGGAGAAGATGCCTCGCAGTGTTTTGATTTCAGCTGACCAATCTGTCTAGCCCGGGGGCACTCAAACAAAACATTTCCCCAAACTCTTAGTGGGGGATTTTATTTTATATCGTGATTCTGAAGATTTTTATTGGGGGTAAAAAGGAAAAAAAAAGAAAAACTTGTCTTCTATTTTTTCCTATCTCATTATGCAGGAATAAGCACGTACTGTATACAACATTAAGCTTCATGGCTTAACGCACTACGTACGATGATGACCATGCGGCCCTGTTTTATGACTTAAGTTGTAGAACAATGAGTAATTTTTGTAATAAATATACAAACCTGGGCAGAGGCCTTCATTTGGCAACTCCAGAATTTGGCATAGTGGCAGGAGGGAATAAAAAGCTATGGTTTCACAGCATTCCAAGGCAAATGACGGCACCCAGAATCAGTCATACTACAGCAGATATAAATGAAGATGACAAGGATACAGAATTTTCAGCACACTACTCAGCAATTCAAAGCAAAACAAAAAAAAAAAAAGAAAAAGAAAAAAGAAAACGATCCCTGCTCCAAACCCACCAAGGAAAAGAAGTTTGGAATAATATCATGCAACTGAATATGCTGGGGATGCGCCCTTTCTGTTTGCACACATATGCACATTCATGCGCATGCAAACGCCTCCTGCATGCACAAAGATTCATTTGCTAAAAGACTCATCTCAACACAACCCAATTTGAACCTGTACGAAAGGATGCTCTATTGCTGTAGGAATGAAAGATAAAGTGGTGCGAATACAATAGCCCATAAAACTCAGCAAATCCTTGAGTTAGAATATAATTTTACTGGAGAGGGGGAAAATAGCTTTTCTCTCAAAGAAAAGGTGGTTTAAAATTAAAATTCATTAAAGAAGGCTAGCTGACACATTTTTGTATTCTTTGAGGAAGTATATCTTTAATTTAATGCACTGTCCAATTAAAAAGAAGTGGTCCCTTATTATAGATATGATTTATTCTCTGATAAACCACTGATTTATGGCTCGCTGGAGTATATATTTAATACTGTCAAAAATATATATATATAAAAAATGAAAGGACACCCAAAACTATCTGCAGTGCTACAGTGGCTCAGTCTGAAAAGGATCTGAGGAAGCAAAGACCCCTGGGAGTTAAATGCAATCTTTGCCTGGGATGAAAGCATGGAGAACTGCTGATGGTTACAAAAGGATCCTTCGCCACCAGCCCCAGCCACCATCCGTACACAAACACATGTACGCATCGGTGTTCTTCCTCGCCTCCTCCTCCTCTTGCACCCCAGCCCAGCAGCTGAGGAATCTCATCTGCAAATTCTTAAGTGCTTTTCCAAATGGTGAGTCCTGCGTTGCAGGTGGAGACCCAGGGGTTGAAGACAGGGAAAGTGCTTTGCCTGCATTCCCAGTCTGATCAGGTAGGAACACTTGGGTTTCTCCATGGGTGGTGACCGCGTTTGCATGGTGCTTTTGCTGGCCTTGAGCTGCCTGGTCCCACCTTACAGTCACCAGAAGAAGAGGAGGACAGGCATGTGAGAGAGTTCCAGATCTTGCTTCTCTCCATCACTGACAAGGGGAGCCCCAGCTGAATCACCAAATGGGAATACCTGCACCTTAAATCCCAGCAGACAGAGAATCATTGGAGTTGGAAGGGCCCCTTAAAGGCCATCTGGTCCAACCCCCTGCAATGAGCAGGGACACCCACAGCTCCATCAGGTGCTCAGAGCCCTATGCAGCCTGACCTTTGGTGTCTCCAGAGATAGGAACATCCACCACCAATCTGGGCAACCTGTGCCAGTGCCTTGCTAATAGATACGTGCCTCAACACAGTGCTATTTCTACTAGCTCGTAAGGAATGGTATGTAATATTTTCTTCAGTGCAGCACACCAAAACTTTCTGTTTTCTTACAGTTAGCACATGAGTTTGGATCCAGGATCATAAATTCAAGATTAAGAACTATCTTGTAAGTAGAAAGAAAGCCTTAGGAGTAATTTGCCTCTATCTGCTTCTCATGTGTTCCTGTAAAATCCAGCTTAAAAAAGTAAAGCTCCACTAAAGTGGTGGCATTTTAATTTGCTGGAGTATGTTTATCTGAATGATCGCTTTCTACCCTGGTAGTGGAAAGTGAGGTCAAACCCAGGCAAAAACTCCATGCAACTTGGTGATACTGTGATCAGAGGCTTTTCTTCACTGAAGGTAGAGGTGTATGTTGGAGGTCTTGGAACTGCAGAAACACAAGAGAGTCGTGGCGCAGGTGTTGGCAGGGAGATGATGGCCTCAGGTTCCCAGAAAACTTTTGGATACAGTCACAGAGCTGCCATGTGGCATACTGGCCAAAGGGCCCCACTTTCACATCTGTGGATGTGGAAGGGCTGTTTTAGGACACGCTGTTCCTCCAGCAGCTCCTCCCGAGATCTCCGCAGAGAGTAGGGCTGCCCAAATCCCCATCACAGCCTTAGGAAGGTGACATTGCCAGCCGCCGTCCTTCCCCTCCCTTCTGCCCTGCTGGCAGGTGGGTTGGCACGCAGAGGACAAGCTGTGATGGCCACTGCTGCAGTGATTCGCCATCCTGAGCGTCCTGCATCCAGCCGAGAAGTGTTAACTGCTTTTCCAGATACCATCAAATACATTTAAACAAGCCTGATGCTTGAATGCTTTTTGCATCGGGTGTGTTATACATAAAATATGTTGAGTCAGTGATAGTGGCCTTATCTAAAGACAGAAGCCAGGAAAATTTCATCCGGTGCACTTTGTCAGATTGTGCCTCGACACAGGCAGCCGGCAGCTTGCTGTGACAAGCAGGCGATGGCATCTGGCTCTGGGAGAGGTCGTGTTTGTGCTTCCAGGGCTGGTAAATGGATGGAGAGCAAAGAGCTTGTCCTGCAGAGCAGGTGGGCTCTGTGGCTGAGCAGCGTTTTGGTGAGGCTGCAACCATGCAGCTCTGCTCTGAGGACAAGGTGGGATGAAGCATTGTGTTTTAAGGATGAATTGCAACCCTGATCTCTTCTGCTTGGCCAGCAGAATGTGCATTGTGTTATCTACACCTCTTATAGCTGTTTATCTTTAGTGCTGGTACCCTCTGCATTGCCACAGCGTGGGCAAAGCTCTCGCATCCTGAGTGACCTTCTTGCTTGCTGCCTGTGTGCATTGCCACGAAGGCTTTGTCCTGGTCACTGGAGCTCCCATGCAGGGAAGCAGTCTTCTCCAATCTCTGCTGTGCAAGAATTGCATCCTTTTCCCTGAGCAGTGCCCTCACAAAACAAGCAGACTCCTTTTCAAATGTGGGCTGCCCTAAATCCTACTCCAGTGCCAAGCAATGCAATAGCTCCAGGAAAAGCTTGGCTCCTTCATCTTCAAATTCTGGCCCTATTGCAGTTCATCCCTAAGACCTTGCTGAACCTCAGCTGCCTTTCCCAGGGACTGGATGCAGTAGTTCCATACACCCTGACTTTGCCTTTTTTATGGAGATGGAGTTTCTTTTTCTGCTCATCCTCCATCTGAGCACTGAAACAAAGCTTTAATGCATTATTATGTACCCTGGGGGCCACTTGCAGTCTACTGTAAGTTCCAAGCGTGACCATGGCAAAGTCCCACAGGCTGCTCATCACGACCCTTGGTTTCTGCATGGTACCTGGGGATAACAGCACTGCCTGCCTCGGAGGGGTGCTGGAGAGATAAAGACAGTGACGCATCCAGCAACGATGGGAAAGGAAGCAGATAAGCACCTGAGCTGGAGAATATAGGCACAGGAATTATCTGAAGGCAGAAAAGAGATTATCACTTGGGAATGAGTCTGCCTCTGCTGATCAGGGGAATATTTGGCACTCTTGCTGCACCCTTGGCCCCACCACCGGCGTGCACACAGCCCATGCATTCCCCCATCCGCCTGGGAGCCTCTCACTGATGTTTGCAGCCCGCTCTGTTTTCAGATGGGTTTTGGTTAATTTGGGACCTTGGAAATAAAACCACCAGGTGAGCTCCAGACATGCTGTGACTTCTCCAAGAGTACCATTTCCATTTTTGTCTTTGTGATTTCAGTTACGACTCAGCCATCCTTTAGGGCTGTGCTTCCAGTGCCATTTGCAGCTAGCCAGACAGGCAACCTCTTCTTTACCAGCAAATTTAATGAATTTTTGTGTTTGCCTCTTGGTTCTTGGGCAATTACAGCTGCCAGACACTGGAAGGGAGCACAGTTCTGTGTTCCCAGCGATTGCTAATGTGTGTGAAGTCACATGTATGTGAAACTAGGGACTGGAGTAATTCATCCTGGAAACACCAAAACAAACACATCAAGTAGATGGAGAATGACCCAATTCTTGTTTCTGGTGCACAGGAGGCCAGCAGGTAGCTGCTGGTAGGTGGCCAAGAGGAGGGCTCACCCTCAGAGCAATACTTAACAACAAGCTCTCCACATGGGGAATGGGCAAGGCGCCATCCAAAGAGAGCCAACTGCTCTGCCTTTAACACCACGAAAGAAGCCTTGCTAAGAAACTCCATAAAAGACCAAGAACTTCCTCTTCATCTCCTCTCCCTCTCTCCCCCTCTCTCGCCTTCTCCCACCTCAGAAAGTAATCTCATCCTTTCGTCACATATTATTGAAATCCCAGCTCTTAAAAAAAAAACTCTCATTTTTGCCCAGACTGAGAGCATGTCATTCGGAAGTGATGTGCAAGGCAGGAGATAACCAGGTAGAACTCAGCGATTCGCCACAGAAAATGGCTCCATGTATGGTTGTAATGCTATCAGAGTCCGTCCCTCAATAGCTCTTTACCGCTGCCGAGCTCAGAATCTGCTGATTCAAGAACTTTGCCTGTGCGGGTAGAGGCGGAGGAAACGGGGCTGGAGGGAGATGGGGAGGTGTATAAAAATAGAGCATTTTCGGTCTGGACAGAACACATAATAATGCAAAGGCTCTGCTTTCTTCCTTTTTATTTTTATTTTTTCGGTGGGGCGGGAGGGGCAGAGCACGGTCTCTCCCACTCGTTCCTTCGTTCTGTGTCCTCATTTCATGCTTTAGTTGTGCTGATTGGGAGGGCTGAATTCGCTCGGCTACCTACTTAGTGCAAAACAGTTGCACTCCCGCCTGGAATGGAGAGAGGTTAGAGGCTAACTCCCTGCAGACAGCGGATTTTGCAGAGGCAAATGGGGTCTCCGAGGGGGTGCTGCCATGCGAGCCCTCAGACAGGGAGATTTCCCATCCCCGAGGAGTTGGAGGAGAAATGTCCTGTGGTTTTCCCCAGTGGTTCTCATTTATTAACCAGAGATATTACATCTCTGTGTGCAAAGCAGGGTTTCTTTCAGATGCAGTGGTGATTTGGCATACACAGAGAGCAAAATGCGGCTCAGCTTTAAGCAGCCAAACAGGTAGGAGGTGGGGGAGGGATACACCCGTCCACACCGTTGTGCCTCCACCAATGCCTCTGCCATCTTCCTGGACTCCCGACTCTCTTCATTTATCCTTGGATGTGAGTTAATGCGTCCAAAACATTTCAGATGGCTTTGTAAATTGTCAGGGTGTCAAACCTTGTTTCTTGTAGTTCTGTGGACTTGTGGCGTAGGAAACTTGGTGCAGTTGCATCGCCGCTGCGTGGTAGCAGTAGATGTGGTTGGTGCAGTCACCATCCAAGTAGACAAGTCATCATTTTGGCAAGGAGCTATTTCTTTACACCACGGAGCCACTGGAAAAAAAAGCCATCACAGTCTCTGGATGGACAGCAATGCTGCCAACCTCCCATCTCAGCTCTGAAGATTATCGTTGGGCCATTGGTAACTTGAGTTTCACCACCAAGGGAGCCAACCCAACCATTTCCTGCTTGGAGGGTGAGCAAGTGTGTTTATCCGACCAGAGAAACCTTTTCTCTCTCTGACAAATCCCATGTTGGGTGTTTTTTAAGGAAAGGCATGATTGCGGGGACAGGCAGGTGGGTACCCCATCATTTGCTGCCCTCTGCACCCATGTATCCATCACCACCTGCGAGCAGCTGGGGCACTCACCCCCAGCATCCCCTCTCAGCCGAAGCGAACTGGCAGCCAGGCTTGGCCTGAAGTTTCCTGCCAGTTTTCTAGTTCTCATAAATTTCGAAGCCGTCAGCAAAGTAAAGGAGGATCACAATACCATACATGGAGAACTGCATAATCTTGAAGACGAGAGTAAAGGAAATGGGATGAAATTTAAGACTACTAAATGCAAGGTCATGCACTTGGGGATTAACAAGAAATTCTGCTCTAAACTGGAAGCTCATCAGTTGGAAATGAGAGGGGAGTAGAAAGATGTGAGCGTATAAGTTAACCAGAGGATGTCTATGAGCCACTAAGGAGCTGTACTATGAAAAAGCAAAGTTCCCAGCCTCTGTCAGCCGAAGCATTCCCAGTTCAGACCAGTTAAACCCCAGTGGTGTCTTACATGATCATGGCAAGATTTCACATGGTTTGTTGTCCAGCCCATAAAGAAGATGTGGAAAAATGGGCAGGGTTAAAAAATAGAGGATGTTAACAGGTCTTGGTTTGTCTAACAGATCACTTCTTGATCTGGCTTTTCTTAGAGGCGAACAAAGGGGCTAAAAGACACCACTGGCATCAGTGCAAGTGAACCTAGCAGGAATCAGTGTATTCTGGAAATGACAACTGTATTTATAGCTTAAGGCGGGGAAGTTGTGAGGCAGGGAAAGTAAAGACCAAAGCGGTTGCTCACCTGAGGCAGTGTCTGAATGGCTCAGTTGTCTCCAGAGGGATGGTTTGGTCTCCACTTATTCTGCAACATGTCCACTTACAAAGAAGGAGGTAAAGGATTCCCAGCCTATTCTGAAAGCCTGAAGAAAAGCCCAGTTGGGAGACGGGGGAAGCAGTGCTAGACCTTCAGTAAGGTCAAAGGAGCCAACCCATGTCTTGTGGTCTGTGCGTGTGTGGCACCCAGCCGCAAGCCACCCACAGCATGCTCCTTCACACCTGCTGTGGGGGTCTCTGGTCTGCGACATCGTGGTCCCAAATTGAGGTCAAAGAGCTAGCAGTGTTGAGCCTGGAGCTCAAAACGAAGCCTCCTTCTCAAAGGACACTTTTGTGCCTCTCTTAAGCAACTTCAGTGAGTCCTCTCCCTTTCTTTCACAGCCGAAAAAGTCCTGCCAAGAAGAAAGTCTACAGGGCCTGCTCACATTCCAGCAACACTCTGGCCTCCAGAAGTCCCTTTCACAGCACACAATATGGCATTGTGATTAGATATAAACTGAAAGTGTATTTCTTGCCCTTCAGTAATTACACTGGCTTATGGGAGCTTTATTCAGCATGAAGCCTTATTATTCTGCAGAATGAAATTCTGTATAATTTTCCTCTCCTCCAATGCGCAGATGAAAAATCATATTTTGGTCCGAGTTGGGAAGAAAGGCTCAGTTATCACTTGAGAGCGTGGTGTTATTTTCCCCCGGAATTAAAAAATCCATCTGGGTGTACGACCCCGTTCACCCTCCTGCCTCTCCATTCAGCCTTTTGTATGCATATGAACCTTATCAATTTCCACCGCTGCAGAAAGGTGAACCAAAACAGCATGCCTCCCCCAGTCCTCCTCACTCTAATGGAAACGTGTGAGCTGGAGCAATAAGTGGATGTAAACCCTCTGGCTCCACCAAGAAGAGGAGGAAGGAGCAGATGGAAAGCCTGCTTTATTGCTGCTGGCCATCAGCAGGGGCACTAGCATCAATGCAATCCCATTGTCAGCACAGGGATGTCAGGACAGCCTTGTATACATCACAGCATCTTCAATCAAGGCTTAATTCTAAAAGCAATAAGAACAAGGAAGCTAGCTTCCTTCACCTCATTTGCTAAGCTCTTGGACACCAGTGTTTGGAGTCCCTTATGCAGGCACAGCCCAACTCTCATCCCCTATCAACCTGTTTCTTAGCACAGCAGACACTTTCTTCCTGAATCTTACGTACCAGTCATGGTCCAAAGAAGAGCAGGAGACTGCCCTGTATTATTTCCATGTCCAAATTAAATGTTCACTCACAGCAGACATTCAGGTTCTCTAGTCTCCATGCAACATGCCTATACAGCTGCCACATCCATTTCTGTATGAACCATTTTCACAGTCCCCAGCAGCCACCAGCAGTGATCTCAGAATGCCTCCTGTCCTATCCACATCTTGGTTGATTTAAATGTCTACCTGTGATCACAAACGTCTCCAGCTCCAGAGGGTGCAGCTCCCTCTGAAGCCAAAACGCCCTGGAGAAGGGAAAGGGTAAGCATCTTCAGTTTCCTGCCTTTCTCTGACCCAGATGTACCCTACTCTTGGCTGTGGGCACCTCTCGTCTTCCTGCATTTTCCCTTGAGAAGTTTAGATGGAATAATATCTGCTTTCCTTGCACTAGTCCTACTGGTAGCAATTGACTGATGTATATAGGCGCTGTGATGCTAGGCACCAAGAAGGCAGGCTAGATTTTGGTCTCGAAGATGTGAATAAGCTTTGCATTAAATGAACACTGCCTTCAAGAGAGAAAAATACTTCTTTTGCTACGTGGTTGATGAGCACAAGTCCAAAGATACTGGAAAAAGGCTTGCACAGCTGGATCATCACCAGTTGTACTGGGAGATGTTGGCCTGGAGGTGGCAGGGCAGGCATTTCTGTGTAACTAGCATTAATGTTCATCTATAAGGCCCAGGGCTGTCAATGGATATGTGTCACTTAAGATGAAAAGAGGAGGAGAATGGATGGTGCAAAGAGGTCTCCAATTTTATTTGCTGCCTACTGCCCCATTAAATGAGTGGGGGGGAGGGAGGGGCAGCCCATTTAGCAGGTCAGCAGCAGGCAGTGCTATCAGATGCCGTGCCAAAATAATTCCTAATTGGGGTAGTGTTTGTCAACACTGACAGAGCCTTAATACACTGTAATCGCTGGAGCCACAAGCTCTGATAGAGATCTTAATCTCTGCACTCGGTCCCTTTCACACCGCAGTGAGCGTCTGCTCCTTCCCTGGCCTCACCGCACCGACGTGATGGGCTCTGTGCACCCAGAGGTTTTTAACACAGCCCCTTCTTTTTCTTACAGATCAAAGAAAGGCGAGGACACAAGAGACAGCTGATGAGGGGAAAAACACAGCATTGTGCTGGTGGGGAAATTCTTCAGCCTTCACATCTGAAAGAGGCTTTGCTTCGCTGGACAGCAAGCGCTGTCTGTTCACCAGGCTGAACATCCTCTGCCTCCAATATAGATGTCACCAGCTGCTTTGGGATCACTCAGGCTCCTTGTATGTTCCTTCTTGCTCCCTGATGCAGCCTTCCTGTAAAAGCTACCATCGTCCTCTTTGGAATTTCCTTCCCACAAAAGCTTTAGGAGAGAATTTTGTAGGAGTGACTCAAGTGTGGAGCAAAGATGAGCTTTGACGTAGGTGAAAGTGTGTGATTGAATCAAGTCTTCTGAGTTCAAGAACCTCTTCTGGTGCAGGAGGGGATCACGGCCACTGAAAGCTGGGCTTTTTTTACCCACAAACTCTGGTGAAGGGTTTTGCACTATGGCAGGAGCAACGAGCACCAATAAGGGAGATACTCATCCTGCTCTTGCAGGGACAAGCTTGAAGTTCTACCCACTGTCTCTCAGTGCCCAAGGGTTGTTTCATGGAGCATGGAAAGATCTCATTATTTTGTCAGTAAAAAGTATTTATGGCTTTCTTCTTTAAATAACTTTAGACACCATCCCTGGAGGTGTTCCAGAGCCATGGAGATGTGGCATTGAGGGACATGGTCAGTGGGCATGGTGGGATGGGTTGGGCTTGATCTTAGAAGACTTTTCCAACCTTAATGATTCTGTGGTCAGAAAAAAGAAAAGGGAAAGAAGGAAAAGAGAAGCAAAAAAGAAAAAGACACCCCGGAATCTCCAACTTGCATGGATTTATGAAGAGGTAAGGAAAGGCATTTTCAATGCCTATGAATTCTCACTGTGACCATGCGGGTCCATGGCTGTCCTTGTGCATGAACAACACGGCGCAATGAGTTATTACCCAACTGAAAGACCTCAGCTCCACGCCGGAGGGGGCTTTTGTCTTTCCTTTCACGCCAGCTCCAGGAGCCTCTCAGCCAAGCCTCCTCGTGGCATGTGCTGTGCTTACCTGTGATTTATTGATGATAATCATGGGGCAAGCCATTTGTAATCGAACGTACAACAAAGGCATTCTCGCGCTGAGAGGGAGTGATAACGCACCATTTAGTAATTTTTGTGCAGTCAGTAATTTGGAGAATGAATGATAATTTCCCCAACTGAAAACCTGCAATGACAACCCTTAGTGCTATTCACCTCGTGAATAAAGATACCTTCCTCTCCATGTCTTGTGATAAATTCCTTTTATTAGGGCCACTTATGTGGGACTTTATCTTAATCGTCTTAAGTGTGGGGCAGTCTCAGTGGTGAGGTTGGGTCGTTTTTCATTACAACCTCAAACACGCTCTATGAAGTAAATAAATACCAGCCAGTGAAATGAAAACGAGCATTTAAATGAAGTGGGCTTTGCTAACATCTGCACAACAGGACCTGCTGGGGAGTGGGATGCGGGCTGTTGCATCCACCTCAGTAGAATGGCCTGTACGATAGGAAAATCGGGTATTTCAACCGTTGTAACTGTAGTAACACTGAGCAACATCAATGTAACAACATCCACTTCCCCAGTTCCAGTTCTAAAGCCAGGAAGGTGGCTCACCTTTGGATTTTCAAGGAGAAACACTGCAGGAAAAGCTGACGGGGGTTTAGTAGCGAGCAAGGAGCTCTGCTTGGTGACCCTTGTACTGGAAGGCATGGTATGTCCAACCTTTCAGCTTGCCTGGGCCACACTGAGTAAAGAGGAATTGTCTTGGGCTGTATATGCATAGATTGCTCCGAAAGTAATGCCTCCTGTTTATTTCTATAGAAACAACAACAGATGCAAAGAGCACAATAACACTGTTTGATTGAGCAAATTCTCAGCTACCGAACACTATTTTTTTCCATGTAGTCACCACCATTAGCTATGCATTTTTGCCAGCAATGATCAAGAGCCTTCATGCCATGCTAGTAAAAACCTGTACCATGGGAGGTGACCCACTGTTGCTGTTGTCACTGCTGAAACAGACCGCCCACCCCTCACTGTGTTGACATCCACTGTTCGGTCCCTACAGACATTCAGCAAGTGTTGATGAATGTCAGTGGGTGCCATTTTTTTCCACACAGAGGAGTTCAGTGACACACCTTTGCTTCACACACACTTCCAAGTCAGATGCCATTTGCCAGACAGCAACCAGATGTAATGGGATGCTGATGGGAAGGTTCAACTTCTACTGCCATCCCACCAAGATCTGCCTCTGACCTCATGAGCCAACCTCATAAAATATGAGGCATTACTTTTGCAACTCCATACATTCCATTTGAAAATTCACAAGTAGAGTATTTATGTCGACTGAAAATAAAGTTGCAAATAGACAAACAAAAAAAAAACTGATGATTTTTTTTCAGCAATCTTGAAATGTGTTCTCAAATTCCTTTATCTAAACAGAAAGCACAGCTGCGTATGCTTTTTTTTTTTTCACAGGACTCTATTTAGCCAATGTACCAAAACACATAAACTTGATTAATATCTGTAGTGGAAATGCTAAGTGATGGCCTGAAGGAGTGATTGAGCACCTGGTGGAAGGCAGGGCCAACCCAGGGGAGCTCAGGTGCATGCAATGTACCTGAGTGACTGGAGGGGTGGAGCCAGGATGCACCCCTTCCCAGACCTCATTGAAGGGTTGGCAGTGGAGGTGAGGGCATGTCACTGGACTTCTCTTCTTACCTGAGGCCTTCTGAAGGTAAGCAGCTCTTTCCTTTGTTTCTGTAGCTGTTGCATTTGGGCTTGTTCTCTTTTGCTTCAGCTAAAGACTTTGCCACGCTGCTATTGCAATGGTACTTTCTGTCCCATTACACCATCACCTGAGTTAGTGCTATGCCCTCCCTGTGCCCTTGTTTCAGCCTGGATGGAGTTCATAGAGCACCGATGTTCTGAGGGATCATCCCAGGCTGCTGGGTGGAAAGAGCTCTCACCATGATGGTGGGGGATGGCTGCACTGCACAGCTTGCACTGATGCTTGTGAGCCACAGGCTGCAGGTTGTACATGCCTTCTCTAAGGCTTTATTGAGTCTGTTCCTAACAGGTTGCTGGAGGTGGCTGGTTTTATGTTGAACCAATGTTCTTCTTTGGGCTGCTGGTACAAATCCAGGCTGCTAGTTGCCCTCCAGCAGCAAGATGAGTGGCTTCATTCTCTATCTCTGAGAACAGGTGCTCCATTCTCGGATGTTAATACCAGAGCTGTCAGGGTTTGGAGGCCAGGTGGTCTCTGCTCTGTGCTACATCTCAAAGGTGACTTTGCACAAAGCCTCCACGTTTGGATAAAACTCCCCACCTGCTGCTGAGCACACCAGTAGTGTTGCCTTCCCAGTACCCCTGGCCCAACACCTCATGTTGCAATCAAGGACCAATGTGGGTAGTGATTTGGCTTCTACATCATTGATAGTATCTCCAGTGGTAGCTATTGATCTACTATTAAGCTAATGTGAGGACTTAACAGCATTAAAGGTGAGGCCCCCAACCACCCTCTGGTAGCTTGGGCATTGCTCACCTACCAAAGGCTGGAGGTGAGCTGCCACTGAAACTGTTGCTCGTTGCCTCTTCCCTCTCCCCATAGCAGCAGTGATTTAATTCCAGACAGGTGGCAGAGTTTGGAAACATGCAGATCATTCCTGTTCTACCTTAATCATCGTCACCGGGGGAAATAGAGGAGGGGAACTTTCTAAAACACTTGGATAAAATGAACCGAAATGATGAAATGCACAAAGAACGGGGGAATCTAAATGAGGTGGAAATAACGTCTTAATTGGATGGACATGTTTTAATCTCTCACCTGCGCTTGCATGAATACACACATGTGATGTGAACACAAAAGAATAAGGCACAACCTCTGACTATATGGGAGCTGTGGTCAATGAGTGCTGGAGTCCAGAAAGCTCTTCAGTTGAGGAGCTGTAGGTGTTACCATGAGGTGCATTCACCTGTGAATTTGTGACCCCAGGGAGTGACAGAGCTCAGGTAAACCCAGAGATGAAGCATCGTCCACCAGATACAGTCTGCTGGGATGGTTGTACAGCAAGGCTATAAGAAATAGGATTTTGGTTTCCTGTGCCACTTAATCAAAAGCAGGGATCTTCCCACATCTTGACTGAGTTCTCTTTCTGTGTAAAAAAAGAAAGAGGAATTGAGAAGGCTTTGATTTTTAATGTTAAGTGATAAAGGAAAGATTTAGCAAGCAGAAAAAGCCTTGGATATCAGTTATGAATGAAGCATTTACTGTATATTGATCTAAGCCAAAGCCAATGCCTGCTCTGAACACTAGCCTGCATGGCAGCCAACCTCTTTCTCTCTTGTGGGCCCTGTTTTGGCAATATCTCTCTAACTCACATAGAATAACTCTGTATCCTCCTTAGACAGCTTCAAGGAGGTGTCCCTCACTTTCTGCAGGCAAACTTCGGCTCCTTCCCTGGCAGCCTCTTATCCAGCCTTTCCTTTAAAAACAATGTGGGGGGAACTACAGCCCAGATTTTAGGGCAACAGGAGTGACAAGTGAAAGAAGCTCCATCACAGCTTCTCTTCAGGATTTTGGACAGGTCATTGCATCATTCCTGACATCCACTGTCATGGACTTGTGCAAGGGGCTGCCGGGCATCCCCAGTGGTCTATGGGTGGAGGGGTGAGAAGATGAAGATGGTGTCATTGAGCCAGGCTACCCATTCAGCAACGGAGTGGTACTCGTTTATGGTACAAGGGCATTTTCACCTCCAGTCTTATTCAGTATAGAGCAAAATGCAGTTTGTAAGTGGTGAATTTATGATGCTCCCCATTAGGTCCCAATTACCATCTGCCAGGAGGGTCAGGCTTTTTGACCTGATCAGAAAAGGGGTTCTCTGTATAGAAACAATATCAAAGATGATGTGTGACTCTCTCCATTGGCTCAAAAAGAGGCAGGTCACTGGGTGAATTTGGGGTTTTAATTTTAAGAATCATCTTTTGAGCCGTGCTTGTTGTAGCGATTGATAGAGTCTGTTTCTCTCTTGATCTCAGCTGATTATATATTTTTCTTCTGAATGATATCTCTCATTTCTAATATGCTACTATTATTCAAAGTGACTAATTGAAGTCCTTGGTCAGATCTGTATCCGGATATCAGCTTTAACCATATGTGTGCCATCCTGAATTCACTTTCTAAGGCACAGGGCACCATCAGACATCTTAGACATTTGGGTGGTTATATTTCCACAGCAGACAATACAAGAAGAGAGAAAAGTGAGTAGACGCCACGTTGTTGGCTCTTGTTGCTCCTTTACAGCACTTAAGATTCAAGGCACGGGTATATATATATTTTTTTTAAAGGCCATCTGGTCCAACTCCTCTGCAATGAACAGGGACACCTACAGCTCCATCAGGTGCTCAGAGTCCTTTCCAGCCTGGCCTTGAATGTCTCTAAGGATGGGGCATCCACCACCTTTCCGGGCAACCGTTGCATGCCATCGTTGTCATGCCATCACTGAGTTAAACCTAGGTTGTAGAAACAGAATGAAGACATGATTAAAGAAAAAACTAAGTGAGTGTGGAGAAGTATTAGTGAGGAGCTTGTCAGAGATGGAAGAGAACAGCAGCACAGGGGATGAAGGTCATTCCTGGTTTCCTGGGGCCAGAGGGGCTGACCCAAAATCTCCTCTCTGGTGGGCACTGGGTGCTCAGTCTGCTGGACACTACTCCATGTCTAATAGCAGAAATAAAATAAATAATCTAAAAAAATAAGTATTGAGGGCATGGCTTGCACCCCTCTGACCCTTGGGAGTGCAGAGATGATGGGGCAGGACAGGAGTGGTCAGCTGGATGTCTCACCTCTTGTGGGGTGCTGTGGTATCAGGGGCTGATGCTAATATGGGCATGATCCAAACGACTGTGCCAGAGACCTGCAGAACACTGAGGGTCGGCAGATGGGCTGACCGTTGTCCTCCCCCATCCTGGGATGTGCTGTCTACGCATAAGGATGCAGGATGAGCCTGGGCTCACAGCTTACTGGCCACAGTGCAAGGCCTTCCTTCCAATATTGCCCTGAAACACATCCATGTTCCTTTCCAGTGCCATTCCCCAAGCCTCCCACATCCAGCACCTGTGTAGAACCAAGCTGGAGATGTCCCGGACTCACTTCCTGCATGGAACATGAGCCTCTAACCAAGTGGCTTGGCCATCCTGGGGCTCAGGTCATAATTAGAGGGATCACAATTAACAAGCAGTGCGGCAGGAGGAGCAGAGAGGAGGGCTGGTTGAGGCAGGATGCCTGAGCCGTCCTCCAGCAGCAAAGTGCTGAGACAACAAACTTAACCTCTCTGTCCACAGCGCTCCTATCAGCCGTGGTTATTAAATCCCACAAAAGGAAGAAGAGGAGAAGTGAATAGGGTTGAAAGAAAAAGCACTTTCCCCATTTGGATTACCTCCTACAGAACAGGACCTGCCAGTGAAAGGCAGAGAGTGTAATTGCTGGCCTGAAAAAGAGGTGGGGGGAAGGAAAGGAAGAACTATAAAAGGGAAGAAAGAAAGAAGGAAGGGGGGAAAAATTGATAATGAACAATTTATCCTCTGAGCTAACGGTTAATTAATTCTGAAAATATCTGTCAGGCTAAGGAGGGGAGGGGGGGGGAAGGCTATGCTACTGAACACAATTAGTAAAATAATAATAACAAAAAAAGGGGGAAAAGGAGGAAAAAAATGGCTTTTTTTAAGGTGTTGCTATCTTCTTAGAGACCAGGCCCTTGGCTTCCCAATGTCATTCTCAACACAGGTTTTTTTTCTTCTCTCCCTTCGTCTCTTTTCAGAAATTGTTCTCATGAATGATTTATATATGTCTAGTTATCTGGAGTGATTTCTATGGACCCGGGCGCATTGCTGCATAATTGTTAATTTTAATGCCATAATAGCTTCAGATGGAGGAAGAGATTAGGCGTTTATTGCACAATTAAATGAAACATACTTGAGAATCACAAAAGGTTCCGTAATTATTTCAGACCATTAATAAAATGGGCATTAAATTATATGGGACACAAAAGGGAAAGGAAATAGATTTTCATTACAGCAATAGAAGCCGAGAGTAGTAATAGATCCTTGTTGAATTCTCTTTCTCTCTCTCTCTCTCTCTGAAATTAATTGTTGCCCGGCTTATTTCAAAGCAAAATAAAAGAGAAATAAAGTGTGTTAAAGAACCTCTGATGAAAGGGCTTTGTTTGATAAGGACAATAGCCAGTGATACACTCTGGGAGGAAAAAAAAAAAAGAAGGGGAAAAAAGAAGGGAAGATTTGATTTTGGCTTCTTGCCCTCAGTCCCGGAGGCAGCACAGGGGCTCCATGCACTCACATGAGGACCTCTCCCTCCCGTTAGGATGGAGGGGAGGGAATGAGGACCTGGAAAGTTCCCCGTCTGCTTCCTGAGAGCTGCTGGGGTGGCTTTGGGCAGAAGTTGTGGTGAGCTGATAGAAATGCTGGAGGTGTTTGGGATATTTCTATAGGAAACCACGTGTGATGTATTTCTCTTGGGGAAAAGGCCCAAGAGATGGGGAAGGAGCTACAGGTGGGTGTCCCTGTGCTCAAAGCCCAACCTGCAGCCCCAGCAGTGCCTGGAGACCTTTGTCACAGCATGGGGACCCCACAGGGACAGGGAAGGTGATGTCTCAGGGCTCTTCTTGCCCATGGCAAAGACAGCACGTAGGAGTCGGGACCTGAATGCCACCTAAACTTCACCTCCGGGTTTGGATAGGTCCAAAAACCCTCTGGTGCAACAGGAGGGCAGGGCTCAGCACCAGCAGCTCTCACCTTTATTGCCAACAGCAATTATTTCCAATGGCAAAAACGAGGGGGAATGAATGATGTCTTATGGTGAACTTTACAGCCAAAGAAAGTTCCTCCTGAAAGTGCAGGGCACCCAAAAAGTGCAATGAAAAGGAGGCAGCCTGGAGCTGGAAGCACGCTAGTTGGTATATTAGCAGCCTGCTAAAAGCAGATTCCCTGGTATGAGTTGCACAGGAAGGCATCCAGGTGGGTCTTGAATACTTCCAAAGGAGGACACTCAACCACTTCAGCCTGTTCCAGTACTCTGTCACCCTCACAGTAAAGTTCTTTCTCATGTTCTGATGGGACTTCTATATTCCAGTTTGTGCCTGTTGCTCCATGTTCTTTCTATGGATACCACCAAAAGAGCCTGGCCCCAGCCACTTGGCTCCTGTCCTTTAGGTATTCATAAGCACAGATCAGAGCCCCTGCCTGTCTTCTCTTCCCAAGACTGAACAGCCCTAGGGCTCTCAGCATTTCCTCATAAGGCGTATGAGATGACATACAATACAATTAAAGAAGAAATGAATGAAATCAAAGCAGAGAAAGCGAGATCATAGAATGGGCTGGGTTGAAAAGGACCGCAGTGATCATCTAGTTTGAACCCCCCCTGCTATGTGCAGGGTCGCCAACCACGAGACCAGGCTGCCCAGAGCCACATCCAGTGAAAGACAAACAAAAAGGTTCTGACAAAGCCAAGTCTGCCAAAAATAACTACACCTGAGGAGAGCAGAATGTCCTCCTGCACCCTCCCCACAACCGAATTTGGGCAGATAGGGAAACCTTCACCTCCCCTTGCCTGCATGCAGGCATCATGAAGGGATCCAAAACAAGGAGCACCTGGAGCCAACATACAGCCAAGCAAGGGTGTCTCCTCCCTGGAGAAGCACTGTGCTCAGAAACTGAGCTCTGCTGACGCAGCTCAGACGCACAGCAGCTATTTTTAGGCTCCATGCAGTGTTTTACTCACAGAAGCACAGGGTCTGCCTCCTTCCCATCGGCACTGGGGAAGCAATTGCTGAATGGATGGGGGGTTTGGGTGCTATGGGCACGGGAGCAGGTGGTGTAGGGCATGGGTGTATGGGGCACTGAGCACCTGAAGCTCTGGTGATGGCATTGGGCCTGAAAAGAGGATCTGCAGCTGAAGAGCTCAAGGTGGGAGGGAGAAAGGAGAGGAAATAAATGGAGAAAAAGTTGTGGTTTTTTTTTTTGGGGGGGGGGGGGGGGGGAAGGGAGGGGGAGGAATTAAAAAAAAAAAAAAAGAGGGAGGAAAATTAAAAAAAAACGCGGGGGGAAAGAAAATAAAACGGGGGGTTGGAAGGAAAAGTGCTCATCCACGGGGAGGAGCCGGAAAAGAAAACATTAAATGAAAATGTGAGCGGATGGAGGCTGCTGCGAGGAGCGCTGGGCTGCTGCGCCAGTGCCCTCTCCTGGGCAGAGGGAGCCGAGCAGAGCCGGGCTGGGTGACAAGCATGAAGCCCTACACTGATCCGGTACAAGGCGAGAGAGGGAACGGGGGCTTACGGCGGAGAATAAGAAGCTCCAGGGAGAGTCGGGCAGGAGCGGAGAGAGGGGAGGAGAAAGACTTAGGGAGATGAAAGAAGGTCGGCGTTAGAGGGAAATAAATAAGAAGATAAAATAAAACACCAACAATACAAAGTATTAAAGGGTGTCTAAAAAAGGACGAGGAAAACAGGCTGAAGTGCCGCAGGAGATCAGCCGTGTCACCCAGATGGGAATAAGTAAGAAGAGGACTCGAGACATGGAGTCAGATGGGTTTTAATGCGAGGGACATCCTCCTTCTTCCATGGTCTGAGCAGGAGGAGTGGGAAAGGAGCAGCCCTGAGAATGCTCTGGGGCTGAACGCCCTCAGAGGAGGGAGCAGAGGTGTCCCAGCACATGGGGTATCCTCACTTCATGCTATTATCACAGCAGCAAGCCCATGTTTTATCCATGCATGGGAACTGTTGAGTCACAGCCTGAAGCACTGACTGAGCACCTGGGAGCACAGGTGAAGGCAATTCAGCTGTGTGACCAGAAGGGGTGGAGCCTGGCTGCACCTCCCTTAGACCCAATTTAAGGGCTGACTGCCACTGGGGAAGGATCTCTGGTTGGAGATCTCTCCTTTGTGGAGTTTCTATTGCAAAGCCTAGATCTTCAGAGATGGGTGAGCACTTTTCCTTTTCTTTGTAATACCTTTCCTTCGTGCTAGTCCCTTTGTCATTACACATCCTGTATCACCATTTTATCACATTGATCTTCCTGATTGTTACAATCCATTGTTAACTCTTTCCTATGTCTGCCTTGTGTCCCCCTGGGGACCCTATAGCTGTACAGTGAGCTCTTAGTGGCAGGAGGTAATGTGGGTCACTGAGCATAGCAAGTGCCAGGTGGAGTCTCCTTGGTGAGCAGGCAGAAAGCAGTTCCCACCTCACTTGTCCCTACTATACGTTAAGCTTTAAATATGGGTTTTCAAGGCTTCCATGTAGATACAAATAGGAAAAATGCTGCCTCTCACATCCCATGGGGTATGGGATGTCCTAGCCCCAAGGCAGCTCTGCGCCTACCACACAGCGACCAGTTTAATGCCAGGAAAGCCACAGCTTGTCAGCTTCACCTGCTAAAATCTATGAAAAACTCAAGAGTTTCTGTGTTTTCCCCCATGGCTGAGGAAAATGCTGGATTCCTTATGCCCCTCATGGGCATCTCAATTCATTTTGTTTGTGTCCATTGGAAAAGGTCACTTTTTCCTGGTGACTACCACATAGCTCTACTGGAGATGTGATGTTGTAGGGAGCAGAAGCCTATGGCTCTGGATCCAGTTTGGTTTGGCATCCTCAGCACTGAAATGATGTTCCCTATGCTTCAGAGATCCAATCCTGGCTAATGCAGACCAGGTTGCCTCTGCTGGGAGCTTTTGGTGGATACCAGGTTGGATATTAGGGAAATATAGATCTTCTCTGGAAGAATATGAAGGCATTGGCACAGGTGACCCAGAGAAGTGGTGGAGTCTCTGTCCCTGGAGGTGTTAAAGAAAAGGATAGCTGTCACACTGAGTGACATGGTGGGGGCAGGTTGGTGGTTGGACTTGTTGATCTTAGTGGTCGTTCTAACCTTAATGATTCTATGATTCTTTTGGGGACGGTGCTGGTCATACAGAAATAAGGAGGTCAGATAGACCTTTTGGACCAAGGGGGTGGTTGCTTTGTTTCCAGTTGGATTCAGCAACGCTTGAGCACAAAGGTCAAATCTGAAGGCAGCCATTGGGGGTCAGGGAGGGGAGAGCTTTTAGCAGTGATTTGCAGTCTTTGAATGAGAGCTTTGGGATTCCTCCCTACTTCATCGACCTGCCCCCCAATGGCTGCATTCCCAGGCGGCGCACCCCAACCTCTCTCCCTCCATAGGGCCTGGGGTTTCCCTGCTGGCTGCCCTTCCCTTGCTGCTGATCAGTGAGGCAGGCTGCGATCTGGTCCTCTCACTCCAGTGGCACGGAGCTATTTCAGAGCAGCCAAGACCTGCCCGTGCTGCACCCCGTGGGAGTGGGGGTGTTTCATAAAGGTGTTCTGTGGCATTCCTCTTTTCCTTCCCCCTTTTTCCTCAGGCGCAGCTCCAGATCTATTTCAGGTTCCAAAAGGTGGAATATTGCTCATGCTTTGGTGGTGGTGGTTGTTATTATTATTATTTTTAATGGAAAATTTCCACAGGAGAACCATTCCTGTTTTGCAAGGGAAACAGAAAATGCATTTGCATCCTTGAAATTTGCTGCATTAGAATAAGAAGTCCTTCCTTGGGAATAGGGCTTGAAATACAAATGTTGTGTGACAGCAGCAGGAAAAAAAAATGGAAAGGGCAGCATCTTTGCAAACCCTTGCCTTAGAAATTAGGCAAATTCTTAAGGAAAAAGAAGAAAGCAGAAGAGGTTGCCGTTATAGTATCAATCCGGGGCTATGTACGTTAACCCCAAATTTTGGAGGAAGGACAAATAAATGAAAATCCACTCTGACTGGAGACATCGTAAGTCTTCATGCTGGAGCCACCATCAGGTTGACTTGGCTGGAGGAACTCACCCAGGAGTCCTTTCATTTCAAACTGGCTCTGCTCGTCCTCTCCAGTTAGTGCAGAGGGATCAGCTCCCAGGAGCAAAATAATGGGGTCAAGGTGCTGCATTCCCTGGAATTCTGTCCTCCCTGTGTTCTTGGGTGTTTCCCATCCCACTTTGGTTCTGAACCCGACGTCCTGCCCAGGAGGAGTGAATGCGTGTGACCCAGGCAGCCCAATGCAGACCTGGCAGGTAATGACCGAAGGCATCGTGTGAGTCAGAGGGAAAGGCTTCGGGCTGCGATTCCTGTCAGTAAGTGATCAAATGCTCAACCTGGACTGACTAAATGGAAAAGAATCCTGAGCTGTAAACTGGTGAAAATACTCGGCACACACACACGTGTTGGGACAGTGCAGGGATTGGCTTGGCACAGCCAGGCTGCCTTCCCCCAGGGTTCATCAGCACCTTCAGCCCTGTGGGAGCCGTGTGCTGGGATGCTTCCAACACCAGGAGCTGGTGAGAAGAACCCACACAAGAAGGAAGATTTCCTTCCTTCCTTTTTTTTTTTTTCCTCTTAGTGTTTGGAGGCTGTTTTGGGAACCTGGCTCTGAAAAGCAACACGTGTGCAGAAATGGAACTGAGTTCCACTTCATCTTAATGGGGAGACTCCTCACTTTGGGACCCCAGCCTCATGCACAGTGGATGTCCTCCATACTGAGAGGCTTGAGGAGCCCAGGCCCCTTCTGTTGGCACTCAGCTGTGACCCAGGGACTCCAATGGATGGAGAAATGAGTGATGCTAGCAGGAAGAAAGCAGAATGAGCTCCAGACTGAGGATGTGATGTGTCCTTACACTGTTGCTTGTGGCCTCAAGGGAGGCACTAAACTCACACTGTACAAACCTACCTTTATTCTGGTAAAGCTGTGCAACAGCAGCTTCTTTGGTCTTAAAAGCTGCCACTTTGAGTTTGGATCAGGTGACCTCCACAGGTCCTATCCAACCTAAACCAGTCTGGTTCTGTGATCTACCAGTGCAGGAACCCCCATGAAAACCAGCACCAAGCAGGGCTGCCATGGAAGAGGAGGAAGCAGGTTGGGTAAAACAGCAGAGTGCCCTCTCTGACCCACATACAGTAGTGCTGGGAGATGGCTTGATCTCCAGAAGCCATCGGATCTCAACAGGATCAGAGCATCGGAGGGAAATGGAGATGTTTCTCTTGGATAAGGGCCCTGGGTTGGGTTTAAATGCATGGAGCAGCCTGATTTCAGTCCTTCCTGGGGGAGGTGGTGGCTGGGGGGTTATCAGCATGCCCTGTGTTGGAGGAAGCGTGAAAAGTCAGTGCTGTGCACAATGCACTCATTCTCTCTCCTCACCCTGCAAATTTGTCACTGTTGATTAAATCCCTTTTCAGAGTGGAGTGTTACAAGGCTCCTACACGCTTTCTCAGGCGAAGACCTCTCTGCTCCTTCTGTATTTTCATTCTCATGTTGGCCTCTGCCCACTGAATAACAACAGTAATTGGATGTGTTTGAATAGTGCTGCTCATTGTTTGGCTGGTAATCAGACAAGTCTCCCATCCCCTGCAACCTGACTGTGGTGGAGGAAGTCCAGACACAGCACCTCCTTCTCCTCCTCTCTTCCCACCCACGTCCCCTTAACTCCCTATTTGTATACAGTGCTAATTGTGTTCTAACAGTAACAAGTTTTCTCTCCCTCTGTGACTGGTGGGACCCTGGATGTCCACTGGGACAAGCAGGAGATGTTTATTTGTTAGGGCAGCCTTGGAGGGGCTCAGATAGAACAACGAGGCTGGTCCTCTGTGCTGCATAGCTTCTTGGTGACCAGGACTGAAGCTGTTGGTGTATGGAAGGATATATACCCATATGTCTACTCAGGAGGAGAATGTATTTCTTTGGTGTGATGGTTCACGGAGATGCATGAGGACCTCCATCCCCACTCTTTGCTCATATATACATTGGCACAGCTGCCCAAGGAGGTGGGGGTCACCATCCCTGGAGGTGTTCCAGAGCTGTGGAGATGTGGCACTCAGGGATGTTGGTGGTGGGCATAGTGGGGTGGGCCGGGGTTGGACCTGGGAATCTTAAAGGTCTTTTCCAACCTTAAGGATTCTATGTTTGTGAGAGGAGTGGGGGATTCCTGCCTGGCAGAGTGGGCTTGTGCTCAGCATCTCCACGGTCCTCTCTCTTCACTCCCATCTCTCACTAAAAAGGATAAAAAACAAGTCCCATCACCAAGTGGGGCTCAGAAGCAGTAGCAAACACTCTGAATCACCAGTCAGATAGAGGTACCAGACCTGCAACAACCACTTGCTGACAGCCCATTGGCCGCATGTGTTCACATGAGCCATGCCATGTCTCTTTATTATGACTAATAGACACTCTTGCAGAAATCAGAATCTATTTCCAAGTGATTCATGAGCGTGTAGGAAAAGGAAGGAGGGGTGAACAACAGGCTGAATGCACCTGGTAATTTATTTGCTATGAATAATTTGAGCAGCCCCAAGTGACGGAGATATCTCAGTTATTTATCCTGGGGGTGCAATTTGCAGGTGCTGCAGACTGGGTGTGCTCCAGAGCAGGCCCTCCCTTAAACGTTTGCCTCCCCCCACCCCAGTATAAACCTCTATGACTGTATCTGGAACAAGATATAAGGCATGCTTCATCCAAGTCTTTTGTTAATTGCAGTTTCTGGAATCTCCTGCTGGCGAAATTATTCCCCACAAAATCCCTATCTGGAGGGTTAGGAAAGGGTTAGCAGCGTGCCTTCCCATTTGGGGTGGGTGGCTGGAAATAAAGCTCGCTTTCATCTCCCAACCTCGTAAAGAGCCAGCAGCTGCTGGAGAGATGGGCTCCGTGCATGTCTACAACGAGCAGGGAACATTGCTCCGATGTGGGTGCTGGTGGATGTGCCAGGTCCTGCCCTATGGGATGGACCCTGGAGGAGACCCTTTGGCTGCTCCTCTTGCTTGGGCAAGGGTGGTTGCCCTCAGTGGTGGTGAGAGAATGATATCTGGGTCCTGGCGTGACTGCATCAGTTGCTACAAGGACTGCTCCAAAAATAATGCTTCCTATTTTATTACGTTGGCCCACAACATCATAGGCAGGTGTTGGTGGTATGGCAGTAGAGGTTGCACCTTCCCACCCATATGTTAATCACTAGTGAAAATGCATACCTAATAGTGGTGACTATGTGGAAAAACAGTGTTTCTTAGCTGAGAATTTGCTCTTTCAAATAGTGCTGTTGTGTTCTTTGTGGCTGTTGTCTTTTGCGTGGAAATAAATAGGAGGCATTACTTGTGGAGCAACCCACATAAATGCGGGCGATGACTCCTCCGTATCTCACGTTCTGTGTCACCATATTGTAACTGTAGGGTTTTGTCTGCTGGCACCACAGGACTGGTGCATTTCATTATTTCTAGTGTTAAAATTCAGAGAGATTTTTCCCATCAAATATCTATGCATTTGTTTCCAGAAACAAATGATTAGCATTAGTATTCATTAGTATTCGTGTTAACAATTGATAAAGGACCCACTACTGTAGTATCTGAGCATAACACACAAAATTCAATTAAAAATATAATAATTTCCTCCAGCCATGATCATATAATCTGTACCATCCCCCCCCCAAATACTTCCTGAAACTTCCCCAAAGTTGGGTTTGCTGCAGGGGGATGTGTTTGCCAAGGAGGCTGAGGCTGGAGTCAGGATGCTATGGCATGATGAGTAGGGCTGGGCTGGGCAGGGTGGGAGAGGGCACACAGGGAAACAAGCCAGGAGCACTTTTTGCAACACCAGATCCTGTTTCTGGTCACTGTATGTGTCTTACAGCAGTTTTTCTGTCTGAATTAGGCTATGTCCATCTAGGCTGGGTGGATCTCCAGTTGTCTCAAGGTGTTAGGGATCTTCTCTACCCATGCACTTTGCTGATCTGTTTGATGTGTTTCAGAGCCCAGCAGTGATGTTTCCCTCTCTGCTGGCTCTGTACATTAGTTTCACGGTCTCACTGGGCAGGAGGTTCATATGATGCCCAGGTAGGATGCTCATGGCGTGGTTGAGGACCACAGCCCTGCTGCACCTAAGGAGGAACAACTCTTGCAGCCCAGGAGTGAATGCTGGAGAGCTCCCTTGTTACTCATGGGGACCCACCATCAGTGTCCCCACCAGAATGTGACACCTGAGACAACTGTACTGTGTGAGCTCAGGGTGTTGTTCTGACTGTTGACATCTATTTTGTTTCACCAGTTTAGTCTAAAGCTGTGTTTTCCAGACAGTGTCTGCAGCCAGTGGTCTACTAAGGGTCTTGGATTTGAGAGGGATGAGCAGCTACTGATCAGCTCTTACTGCCATGGAGCATCTCTGACTACTGTGGTCATCTCCAGCCATTTGGGTTCTAAACAACATGTAAAACCTCCCTGAATGATCTGGAGGCTATCCAGATTATTTTGGACCATGCAATAGATGATTTCTTCAGGGCTGTGGCAGACAGTGCTTGGCCATCAGTGTTCTTAGAGCCCAATCTTTGTACTGGGAGTGTGTCACTGGCAAGGAATGGCCTTTGGTGCTTACAGTATCCCAAGCCACACCTGTAGATTCAGCTGGAGATGCTGAGAATAGTTGTGTGAATGGGGTGAAGAGGTATGGAGTCTTTGTAGCAAGAGGAATCGTCTGCTGTTTGGATCTTTGATGGGTCTGAAGTGCTGTCTGCTCACAGCTTTGTATTCGGGTGAATGCGTTCAACTGAAGTGCCCCATCAGTGCATGTGGGAAGAGCAGGGAGGGAATTACCTGGTTCTTGTTTGATGCCTTGAAAAGGATAGGTGTGACACTTGGAAATGTGGTTTAGTGGGCATGGTGGTGATGGGCTGATGGTTGGACAATGTGATCTTAGTGGTCTTTTCCAACATTAATGGCTCTGATCTGGCTGGGGAGCAGCCAGCCCATTGCAGGGGCTGGAACTGGGTGAGCTGTAAGATCCCTTCCAACCCAAACCATTCTGTGATTCTATGATGATTTAACTTGAGACTAATAATGGGAAAATAACGCTTGAGAGAAATAACACTTGAGAATAATAATGGGAAAATAACGCTTTTGAGCACTTGTTTGCAGAACACAGCAGCTGGCCGTGTTTGAGCATCACGTGTAGCTTTGGACTGATGTCAGTAACCCAGAAGTTCTACTGCTGAGTTCATCCAACAAGCTGAGCCCTGGTAGTCAGTTCCTTCCCCACCTCGAGCCCCTTACCCAGCCCTGGACAGCCCCCTGGGTTTCTCTATGCCCAGCATGTCACCAAGGGCGATCTTGCTTCCTGCAGTGGGGAGGAGGGCTGCATTACCACCAATGGGGCTGTCAGGCTCCCAGCAGCAGAGCTCAGCAAGGTCTCGAGGTAAACAGTTCAGCTTTGGTGCTTTCGTTGAAAGTTGCTGCTCGTGTTCCACAGCTCACATGCCTGAGAGACTGACTGTGATTTTATTCATCTGTTTATTTTTCCTGGCTGTATCAGTTGCTCCAATAAAAGATACCCCCTTACCAGCCTGCTCTGCACTTCTGAGCTCAGGTCGTTTATCCCTCACTCTGTGCTGCTGACAAGGACTGAGGCTTCCCAGCCACGTGGTATCTGGGATGTCAGCTCTGCTGAGCACTGGGTTTACGTGAGAGGCCACAGTGAGTGTCCTTTCTATCCTGGAGAGGATCTCAACTCTCCCACCCTGCTGTCTTTGGTGCAGAGGGAGCACGTGAAGGTCTCCCCATCCCCTTCTGCAGGGGCTGTGATCAGGGACTCTTGGGACTTATCCCTGCCCAGGCAGCTTTGGTGCTCTCTGCCCCAATGCTACACACTGCAATGGTAACCCCGGGGGTGCCCACTGGCTGTGGCCAGTGCTGCTTAGAGCATTGGGGCCACACTAGTCATTGCAGGCTGCTGTAATTCAGGGCACAAAGCCATGCTGTAAGGCAGTCCCACTGGGATATTCCCCCTCTCCACCTTAGGGGCTGTCATGAGACAGCAGAGCACATTGGACCATTCAAGCGTCACCTTGTTCTGGTACAGAGAGCTTTCCCAGCACTAGAGGTTCCCTGGGGTGACATCCCCTGGTCTGAAAACATTAATTGCCCTCCCCGTTAACAAAAAAAATGAGGACTGCAGAAGAAATAGGATCATAAAATCATCACCAAGTTTGGAAAATAATGAGCAATATCCCCTGTGGGAAAAGTGTTTGGTCAAAGCACCCCACGCTGTAATAAGGGATAAGGTGCTCACTGGCAATCGTACAGCATCACAGCCAGGTGGAAGGAGAAGAACGAAAATGAAGTTTGCATGGGGCTGCAAACTCTTCAGCTTCAGAGTGTAAGGCTGATGCTCTTTATTGGGGCTGAGAGGAATCTGTGTTTTTTTTTTTTTTTTGTAGTGATTATCCTCCTGGAGAGTGTGGTTTCTTCCCATCTCGTGTTGGCCGGTGTGAGAATGCAGGCTGTGGCCGATGGGGTCTGACACATCCACCCCCCTGCCTAAAGCATGAGGTGGTGACCTGCTCCCTTATACCTTCCCATGCAGAGGGCTGCACCCGTGTAACTCTGGGTGCCTCCATTTCTATGGGTGGTGTTCCTCAGGGCTGGGAGGTGCTGAGCAAGAAATACCACAAATGTGCACAGAGAATATCCTATAGGTGCAGGCTGTGTTCTGCATGGTATCTCTGAATGAATCAGTGCCTGGGTGAGCAGATATTTTACACACTAATCTTAAGTGTACATATATATGTTATGTAATGGCATGTGCCACGTATTGAAACAGATCCATTTAATCACGTGTGTGAAGAAACGTGCTTGTGCATTTGCATGTAAAGAAAAAATAATCAAATAGGGATGAAAACTGCCTCAATATTCAGCCCGGGCACCGATCTCATTCCATACATATGCACTGAGTGCTGCTGCCAGAGGGAATGGCACCGGGACTGTGACACGGGCGGCACCCGCAGCCGGGCAGAGATCTGAAAGGCTCTCCAAAATGCGCTCCCTTCAGTTTCAGACTTCGGTTTCCTTTTGCCCAGTGCCCGCAGCACGATCAGGAAGCAAAACGTTCTTTAACGATCCATTATCCTCCAGCAATTCAATTTGGAGTCGGGGCACTTTCACGTTCTCACTGTTGTGCCACTTCGGGCCGTTCCAGCACTGCCCAACAGGGATTGCTGCGAGGAGGAGGAGGGGGATAAAGGCAGAAGCACCGCTCTGTTTGTGCTGCTGTCACATCTCAGGCTCCACCATCCCCTCGAATTTAAAGTTCCTCCGAATGAACTCCCACCAAGAATACGATTTTAACATTTCCGTATCAGCATCTTCTTATCTTTCTGCGCTACGATGATGTCATTCGTAATTGAGCTTTTCGTTTTGATGTCTAAACAATGTGGCATCGCCCTGGAAATCGCTGCTGCTTGCTGCGAAGTTCCCAAAAAGCCCCGAATCTCCCTGGGGGGATGCAACAGGCGATCTGCTGCCAGGAGGGGCGGGTTGTTGCGAATGGGTGTGTTTAAGGATTGGGGCATCAGCACCTCGCAGGAAATCTTGCTATCCCTCTCTCTTCCTCTTTTAACTTCTGTAGGATGGAGATGAACACCACCCAACCCGAAACGCCCCGAGCTCCCGATCGGAGCGATGCATCGCGGCGGAGGTAGCAGCCAATGGAAGAGGAGCTGCCTGGTTATCATCGTTAGTATTGAGAAGCGTCATGCACTGCTCGGGAAGACTTTTTGGGAGCGGGCAGAGACATCGCTCCCCTCCGAACGAGTTGTCTGCTAGAGCCGGATTTTGGCAAACGGCGCCAGGTTTCCCTGGTTCAATTTGCACACGGGATGACAAATGAATATCATAGTATATATTCCGCACACACACCCCTCTCTCCCCCCCCCCCTCCTTCCCCTCCCCATCCTCGAAGTACCCGAGAATAAGCAATGAAAACAAAGGTAGTTTTGTATTTTAAACGGAGGAGGGGAAAAACACGATACACGAGGGCTGTTCCCACGGGTGGGTGGGAGTGGAAAAGCAGTTCCCATTCGCGTCGCCCGCACATACCATCCCTGCTCCCTCCCCGTCGGGGCCACGCGTGGCACGGAGCTGCCCGAAGGGATAACGTTGGGGGCACTCCAAAGGGGATGTGGGGGGAAATCCCGGGGGAAAGTGGCCTCCTGCAACCCCTTTTTTTTCTGTCGCGGGTCCTCGAGGGAGGCTGCTGGGATGCTGGGGGAGAAGTTCGTGGGACCTCACCTAGAGAAGGGGTTGGAGGGGTTTCCCCATGGGTTTTCCCCGTGCCGGGGGTTAAGAGAGGGGGGAGCGCGACCCGCACAGCCCCCGCTTTGGGGGAATGGGGCTGAGAAATTTCCAACACATTTCTAAACGCAACGAAAAAAGCCGCTGGGACGGCGCCGGTGGCGGCAGCCGCAAAGTCTCCGACCCCGCCGGCCTCGTCCAGGTGAGCGGACTCTAAACCGTGCCCCCATCCTCCTCCTCCTCTTCCTCCTCCTCTTCCTCCTCCTCCCCGGCCCCGCACGCACACGGGGAAATGAAAGTCATTTGTTGAGAGCGGAAAGGAGAGAGAGAAAAAAAAAAAAAAGCAGGAAATAACTGAGGGTGGTTGACGATATTGTTATCATTATCGTTGTTGTTATTCTTATTACTACTCCGGGGGTAGCGAACGACCGCCAATGGCAGCGCGGGGCCGCTCCGGCGGGAGCCGAAGTTGCCTCCGGGAGACTGCGGGGGGAGCGCGGAGGTTGCGGGGCTGCGGACCCCACCGTCGGCCCGGCCCGAGCCCCCCGCCCGGCCCGCATCTCGTTTCTGCCCCCGTTAGCCGTAGAGAGGCCGGAATGCTTCGCGCCGGGGCAAGGGGCGGCCCGACGGGGGCTGTTCGGAGCAGGTTTGTTAACCGAGCAGGTGCTCAAAACCAATAAGCCACGAACAAACGCGGCCCCCGTCGGGATTCGGAACAATTGTTTCCATTTAATAAATATTTTCCCCACGGGCGTTTGGAGGGAGGCAGGCAATTATTCAAAGCGAGCCGGGACGCGGGCCGGCTCCCGGGGTTAAGCGGGGCTGCGGAGCGGGGGAATTGGCAGCGGAGAGCGGCCTCGGCCCGGCGGAGCGCGGTGCTCTCAGCCCCGACGGCGGCGGAGGGGTCTCGGGACCCCGGCACCCCCGGTCCTCACATCCCGGGGGTCCCGGTGCCTCCCCCCACCCCCGCTCGGCTCGCTGTTAGCGCGGCAACTCACAAAGCCTTCCCTTTAATCTGCGCGCTGGTGGAGGAGGGGTGGGGGGGTCCTCCTTTCCCCTCCTTTCTTCCTCCTCCTCCGCCCTCCCCTGTCCCCTCCCCTCCTCTTCCTCTCGCCCTTCCTCTCTCCCTCTCTTTTTAAGCTGGTCCCCCTCCGCGCTGATTGGGCGCCTAGCCGCGCTGTGAACGCCCTGCCACTATGTCAGCCCGCTCGCCGCAGCCCCTCGCCTTTGAACTGCCCCGCGCCGCTCCGCGTCCCCACCGCCGGCCCGCAGCTGTGCCCGGCGGCTCGCCGCCCGCCTAGCCGCCCGCCGGGCCCCGCGGGCCGCCCCGCGCCTCCCCGCGGGCCGCTCCGCTCCGCACCGCTCCGCGCCTCCCCGCGCCCCGCCCCGGCGCGGCTCCCGGCGGGGACGGCGTCGGCGGAGGACTGTGATGATCAGCTGAGCCCGCGCCTGGAGCTCCTCCGGCTGCCCCGGCCGCCTCTTCTTCCTCCTCCTCCTCCTCTTCCTCCTCCTCTTCCTCCTCGCGGTGCCCGCAGAGCGCCCCGCACCGCCGCGTCCCGCAGCCCGCCCGCCCGCCCGCAGCATGTCCAAACCCAGCGACCACATCAAGCGCCCCATGAACGCCTTCATGGTGTGGTCCCGCGGCCAGCGGCGCAAGATGGCCCAGGAGAACCCCAAAATGCACAACTCGGAAATCAGCAAGCGGCTGGGCGCGGAGTGGAAGCTGCTCTCCGAGGCGGAGAAGCGGCCCTACATCGACGAGGCCAAGCGGCTGCGGGCGCAACACATGAAGGAACACCCCGACTACAAGTACCGGCCCCGGCGCAAGCCCAAGAACCTGCTCAAAAAGGACAGGTATGTCTTCCCTTTGCCTTACCTGGGGGAAACCGATCCCTTAAAGGCTGCCGGGCTTCCCGTGGGGGCCACTGACTCGCTGCTGAGCTCCCCGGAGAAGGCCAGGGCTTTCCTGCCCCCCACCTCAGCACCTTACTCCTTACTTGACCCCAGCCAGTTCAGCTCCAGCGCCATTCAGAAGATGACCGAGGTTCCTCACACCTTGGCCACCGGCACCCTGCCCTACGCCTCCACCTTGGGATACCAGAACGGGGCGTTCGGCAGCCTGAGCTGCCCCAGCCAACACACCCACACCCACCCCTCGCCGACCAACCCGGGCTACGTGGTGCCGTGTAACTGTACCGCTTGGTCGGCCTCCAGTTTGCAGCCTCCGGTTGCCTACATATTATTCCCGGGCATGACCAAGACTGGCATAGACCCCTATTCTTCAGCACACGCGACTGCTATGTAACACCCGCCCACAACCCCACGGGCGGCCCCCACCCCGGGGAGCCGGCCGGACTGGGATTCCTCCGTGTGCATGTATATAACCCCGCCGGAGCCTCCCGAAGCCAGGACTCTGCAGCCCGGACAGCCGCGGATGCGCCCCGGGGGACGCGGAGATGCTGGGAGCTGGGGAGTTGGGGGGGGTGGGAGGGAGAACCTGCAGCAGCGGGGGCGGATAGGATCCAGGCACCGGGCCGAGTTGTAAATGTGTTTTAAAACAAAACAGAAAAAAAAAAAGCCAAAAAAAAAAAAAAAAAGCAAATAACAAAAAAGGAAACAACAAACAAACAACCAAACAACCCAGAAAATCCGGGGAAAAAAAAAAAAAGAAAAAAAAAAGAGAAAAAAAAGAAAAGAAGCGCGAACCTCGAACTGCCCCTCTGGGACAAAAGAGGGGGGAAAAAAAGAGAGAGGCGGTGATTTTTATTTATTCCCTTGAACGTCTCCGAGTTCTCCAGGGTCTCACGGCACTTGGATGTGACTTTGGGATGTCCCAGTCCTGCTCTGATTTTTTTTTGGGAGGGGGGTGGGGGGGTTTGTTTTCCTTTTGCACATTGAAAGACGAGAGCGGCTGTGTTATATATATAAATCTCTATATATTTTGCCACCACGCACTACTCGGGAGAAAAAGAAATTGCTTTTCGTGTCGGGAAAAGGTTCTTCAAAGTTAAAGAAGCAAAACAGAGGGAGAGAAGCATTTATATTTAAAACATATGATAGTGTTTGCTTAATTTAAAACAGATAGTCCTTAAATTTGTGTGATCCAGTGAGATTAGATCTAAGTTTACTTTAGGCAGAGCGTCAGGTACGAAGTCAGGCGGTAGAATTGTACAAAACAAATGAACGATACTGATACTACTACTACTAATAACGGAAAACCGAATAATAATAATAAAAACGATGGTCATTTAAATATGCTTTCGCGATGTCTTGGGAAGGAAAAACAAAACCGTGTGTATCCGGTAGGATTTTACCCCCTTGGACCTTTTTCGTTGGTTGAACAAAGCCGTTCGGAATAAAGGCAATCTGGCGTTGATCGCAGCCGCTGCGCGGTGTGAGCGCGGTGCCCGTCCCGCAGCCCCGAGCCCCGACGGCGCGCACCGGGCGGCCCCGCACCGCGTCCCGCACCGCTGCGGGCTCCGCTCGGAGCCCCTCGGGGAGAGCCGGCGGCTGCGGGAGGAGGACTCATGCAAACAACGAGGGGGAGAGCCGGGGGGGTGGGGGGGGGGAGGTTTGCATCCCCTCCCCTCCCATCGGGGAAAAGTGAGCTTTGTGAAGTTACTTCCGCGGCGCTGAAGTTTTTACCGGTGCGACGATTCTCTTTCTCTCCCTCTCCCTCTCCCTCTCTCTCTCTCTTTTTTCTTTTAATTCTTTTTAATTGAATTTTTGGAAGTCGGGGTGGGAATTAGCATCGTGCCGGGGGACAATTAGCGGTGTCCGGGCGCTATTCACGGGGCCCTTTGTGCAGGGAGGGTCTGTGCGCGGAGGGACGGAGGCGAGGAGGAGCGCGGGGGTCCGTCTGCGGGAGCTGAATAGCGGAGCGCGGCGTGTTTGGATGTGCTTTGCTCATTAAGTGCTCTTTGGAGACCGATGTTAGAATTAAACGGCATAACACAATTAACATACATGGGGCTTGAATGGGAGGGTAAGCAGGGGAAGAATAGATAGATAAATAAATGAGAGATCAGGCGAAGGTAAACAAAAGGGGAGAGGAGAAAAGGGCTGAAAGGAGAGGTTAGAATGCCTGCTCCAGCCTTGTTTAGCATGACAAAACGGCTCTTACAAATGAGGACAATTAAAGGAGCTGGCTTCGGGAGGGCCTGGGAGCAGCGGGCCGATCCGCTGGGACACGCGGGCTGAATGCGGCCGGCGTGGGGCAGGGAGCGCGGCGCCGGGAGCGCCGGGCGCTGATGTAACCCCAGCTGACAGGAGCTGTCAGTCTCGGTGATAACACCGATAGCTCAGTGTCCTTTAACATCTACCCAGATTAGTTTGACAATGGTCGGAGGTAGCGCGGGGGGGAAGCGGCTGCTCGCGCCCGCCGGGCCCCGCGGGAGCAGCCGGGGGGGCACCGCGCCCGCCCCAGCGGAGAACTCCGCTGCCGACCAGGTGGGAGCCCCCCAGCCCTGATAGGGATGGGCCAGGCCGGGCCGAGGGTGCGCGTCGGGGCCGAGAACGGGCACGTCGGGGCCAGGGCAAAACCAGGGCAGTGTGGGCTGGAAACTTTAGCTAGGAGCTTCTTTCCTTCTTCTTTTCTTTTCTTTTCTTTTCTTTTCTTTTCTTTTCTTTTCTTTTCTTTTCTTTTCTTTTCTTTTCTTTTCTTTTCTTTTCTTTTCTTTTCTTTTCTTTTCTTTTCTTTTCTTTTCTTTTCTTTTCTTTTCTTTTCTCTTTTCTTTTCTCTTCTCTTCTCTTCTCTTCTCTTCTCTTCTCTTCTCTTCTCTTCTCTTCTCTTCTCTTCTCTTCTCTTCTCTTCTCTTCTCTTCTCTTCTCTCTCTTTCTCTCTTTTCCCTTCTTCCTCTCTTCCCTTCTCTCCTTCTCTCCTTCTTTCTTTTTCTTCCTGTCATTCTCTCCTCTCTCTCTTCTTCTTCTCTCTCTCCTTTCCTTCTCTCTCTCCTTTCCTTCTCTCTCCTTCTTTCTCTCATTTTCACTCCTCTCTGCTTTTCTTTCTCTTCCCGTTCCCTTTCTGTCCCCCCTCTCTCTCTCCCCCCCCCCCCCCCACTCTCATCTTCCTCACTCTCCCTTCCTCACCCCCTCGCCTCCCTCCTGCCCTTCCCGACCACCCCTCCGAGCCTCGCAGTGCTGCGCTTCCATTCCCCCAGCGCTGTTATTGGAGCTATTCCTCCAGCTCGCTCACCCGTCTGCAGGTGTGCAGGTATTTAACTCGTGGAGGTAAATAAATTAAATAATGATCTTGACACTGCAATGAACGGATTGCTGACTTTGATGTCAAAGGGAAACCTTAAAAAAAAAAAAAAGTAAGAAAGAAAAAGAGAGAGAGAGAGAAAAAAAGCTATTCCCTCGAGGGGGAAACACAGCTTCTCGTTAAACCTGTTTCCCCACAACTGTCTCTTTCTTTCAATAAAATCATTACACAAAGGCCGCGAGGTTATGTGCACCACGCCTTGGCTGCGCGGCCGGGCGCTGTCCCGGGCCGGGCTGAGCATCGCAGCCTCTCCTGCTGCCGCGCAGCGCCGCGCAGTGCCCAACCCCGGAGCCCCGGAGTGGCCCTGGTCGGCCCCGAGCGGCTCCGCACAGCTCCCATTCATTGCTCCTCTCCCTCTGCTCCTCCTCCGTCTTGTCTTTTCTTTTCTTTTCTTTTCTTTTCTTTTCTTTTCTTTTCTTTTCTTTTCTTTTCTTTTCTTTTCTTTTCTTTTCTTTTCTTTTCTTTTCTTTTCTTCTCTTCTCTTCTCTTCTCTTCTCTTCTCTTCTCTTCTCTTCTCTTCTCTTCTCTTCTCTTCTCTTCTCTTCTCTTCTCTTCTCTTCTCTTCTCTCTCTTTCTCTCTTTTCCCTTCTTCCCTTCTTTCTCTCTTCCCTTCTCTCCTTCTTTCTTTTTCTTCCTGTCGTTCTCTCCTCTCTTTCCTCTTCTCTCTCTCCTTCTTTCCTTCTCTCTCTCCTTTCCTTCTCTCTCCTTCTTTCTCTCATTTTCACTCCTCTCTTCCTCTCCTTTCTCCTTCTCCTTTCTCCTTCTCCTTTCTCCTTCTCCTTCTCCTTCTCCTTCTCCTTTTCTGCACCCCCATTCGGTCTGCTGCCCGGACCATCGAGGCAGTTAGGAGCATCCCATCCCGCCCGAGCTTCCTTTAACCGAAGTACCGAACAGGAGGGAGAGGGCAGACACCGGGAGCAGAGGGAAGCGGTAGGGCCCGAGCTGCAGCCCAGGTGCAGCCGTGCAATCGCTGCTGCGGGAAAGACAAAGACGGGTGTGTGTGAGAGGGGGGGGGGGGGAGACTATGTGTTGTTAAAAAACTTTATTTTAAAAGACACATTAAGCTCACAGAAGTCTCTGAGAGATATTACTTATTTCTGCTTATTAGTGATAATAGCCCAGTAAATTTGCTATTGAGTGTATCAAAGCGACTTTGGAACATCAAAAAGATTGCGAGGCTGATTTTACGGTTTCCTTCCAGGCCCGACCTCCCGGCTACATGCCGCGATTGTAGCGTTTAACGGTGAACACCGACCGGCCCCGCTCCGTTCCGCCGCCCGCCCCGACGGCCGCGCCGCCCCGACCCACTCGTGGGGCTCCGGGGGTCGGTGAAGAGGCAGCGGAAAGGGGTGTGAGGGGGTGGGGGGAGACGCGTCCCACGCCACTGAGGCAACAAAACAAAAATAAATTTAAAAACGGGGGAAAAAAAATATCCAAAGTGCTGAAAATTTCGCATGCGGCGCGGTGCGCTCCGCGGGCGCGGAGGGGACGGACTGTGCGCTGCTCCCACCTCGCGGCGCGGCATCCCCTGCCCTGCCGGGCTTTGATGTGCCGTAATTGAGCCTTTCTCCTCCAGCCCTTCATTTCGCCTTTCCCGCTTCTCTCTCCTCTGTTCCAGTTGGGGTGTTCTATATAAACATCAAAAGGACAACGCAGCTTCCCTCCCTCCCCCCAACCCCCCCCCCTCCGCCCTCCTCACTTTTTTTTTTCTTATATTAGGAGAAATAGCGAAATGCTTCATTTATTCTTTCTGAGCTACAGACGAAATAACGCGCGGGGTCTGCGCGGGTCCGCACGGCAACACGCAAACATGTGTACGCTCAAAGCCCGGCATTAAATCCCGGTTGATCCCAATTTAAAACGGAGAGCGAGGGAGAGGGAAGCGGCTCTTTGAGTGTGCGAGAGAAAGAGGGGCCGAGATGAGGAGCTGGTAATTATTGAAATATAAGGGTGAGATTAATTCAAAGGAAACAAACTATGAAAACAATTGGAGCCGAGTGAAAAGCAAAACCCAGATTAGAATTTGCTCGTGGTTTGTTGTCTGTCTGCTTTCTTTCCTCCTCCCCACCCATTGTCACAGTGCAAGGCAATGGGATTTGCACACTTGAGGTGTAATAGCATTACTGCATTAATTAAAATTTTCATTTCACGTCCAGATTGTTTACTTATCTGCTGGAAACATATGTCGGGAGAAGTTGAGATTCTGGATTCTGCTCCGCTGCCCAAGGTGCAGCGCAGTACAGGGGGGGAGAGGATGGCTTCAGATTTTTTTTCTCGCCGCATCCTCCAGCCTTATCTCGGCGCTGTAAATTATAAGGAGACTCCATTGAACTGAATATGAAGATTATATTTGCGAGCGGCGAGTCCTAAAGCGGCCCCCGTCCCGCTTGGAAATGAAGCGCGCCGCTTCGTGCCCAGCTCCGTGCCCACCCCCGGGGCCCAGAGGGGGGGACCGCCACCCTCTACCCACCCTCCTCGTCTCGAGGAGAGGGACAGCCGCCCCCGGGGTGTCCCCCGCGAGTCTCCGCTGCCACCCGCGGACAGCCGGCCGGAACCACGAGACATCCATCCCCAGGCTGTGCTTTCCGAAGTGGATCCCCCCCCCTTCCCAAAACCACGTCCGGAAGGGCCTGGGGAGGGCTGGGGTGGGGATGTGGTGTCGGGCACGGTTGGGGACGGTGCTCCCCTTTGGAGCTGGGCGGCCGCCGGGGCCGCTCCGTCGGGGCGGGCGCTGCACGGAGCAGCGCGGAGAGGGGCCCGGGCAGCTGCAGAGCCGGGTGGGGGCCGTCTGTCCGATTGCTCCCCCTACTTCTATATTATTTCCCTCTTTCTTTTTTCTTTTTTCTTTTTCTTTCTTTTCTTTTCTTTTTTTTTTTTTTTTTAAGGGAGGGTAAAATTTTCTTTTTTCTTTTTAAATTTCTTTACCTTATTTTTTTTTTTTTAAAAAAAAACTTTATTATTATTTAATTTATTTATTTATTTATTTATTTATTTATTTATTTTTGAAGAGACCCCTGAGAAGGCGGCGAGGTGCCGTCCTCTCCGCCGGGTCTATCTGTAATTGAATCTAGGTCAGTTATTCTAAAGCATGGGAGAGGCTGATTCCCTCTTTCCGACATCAGCCCGGAATTTGGGGGGAGGAGAGGGGGGTCTTGCAATTTCATTTAAAATGTAATGGTGGATGAACCGATAAGCAAATAGGGGGAAAAAAGGCTCTGCTTAAAAGAAATAAAAAAAGAAAAAAAAAATGGCATGCTTTTAATATGCTTCCAGATGGGGGGAAAATGATTTACATGGGAGTTTATTTCCTCTTTGCTGATATGAAAGAATTACAGATACAAAACCCACTGATCTATAGAATAAAAAAAAAAGAAAAGAAATGTTATTTTCCTGTAAAGGTATCAGTTCATTTATATTCATTTAACCATCCATCCATCAATTCACTTTCTCTCTCCCTGCACATTCTCTCTGCCTCTGGTAAACCTACCCCACCAATATACTTTTCTGGAATATACAATGAAGTTTCCTTAAAAAAGAAAAAGAAATAATGAGAGATTCAGCTGAAGTAGGGAAAGAGAAGTTCCCCCTCTCCCCCCAGCCCCCAGCTCCTGGTTTACCTTGCAGACTTTGAGGAAATTAGCAATATGAAAGAAAAACCGTTCAAGTTTGGAAGAAAATGTCTGTATATATCTATAAATAATATATGAAGTATAGATGTTATATATGTGTCTACTGTGTATATATAATATATACCACGGAGCTTGTGTGCTCAACATGTATGTACCGTGTCTTTACGCTCATGTTATATAAATAGCTCATTCTCCCTCTATGTGCGTGCCTATAAAATAAAATATACAGATATTGTACAGATATTTACAGCATTCATATATCCCAAGTGCACAGACATAGATTGAAACATACATCCAACCTACGTATGCTGTTTATATATATATGCGCAGTATATATGATGCCCACACTGTGCACATACAAAGACGGTGTCTCTCTGACCCGGAGCAGAACGTTTGCATTTAAACATAAATTATCATCCTAAATTCCCCACCTGTGTTCCTGTGTGAGTGTGGAGGCACATCTGACAGCGTAGCAAGGGTGCTGGTGTTTGTGTCCACATGCTGGGCACTCTGTGCACACAGAGAGAGAGTGGACTACGGGAAGGCAGGATCAGCCTGGTGCCCTCAGACCTTCCCAATTGAAGAGCTGTGGTTGTATTTTTTTTGTTGTGTTTGGGGTGATAGCTCGGCCTGTGGTAGAATTTCCTTTATAGGAAGAGGGACCGAAGAGCAAACCTCTCTCATAGTTGATAACACAGGCAAGTATTACGACAAATCTACCCTATGTGAGCCCTTCCCCATGGGGCCAGCCCTGGCTGGAAGTGGCTCCTTCCTCCCCATGCCCTCACCCACCAGAATAGCCACGAGGAGGATGAGGCTGCGTGCCCAAAGCGGGAGGCTGTTAAACCACCCATCCATCAGTCATCTCCCAGAGACCTTCGCACAGGCTGGAAGCGAAGGGATCAGCATAACTCGCCTTTGTAGGCTGCATGTAGCAGGAAAAGCTGTACAAGAAGTTGGCTCTTTATTGAAAGGAATACGTAAACGGAGAGGCAGCTAGATATGGAAATACCTACATAGGCAGATAAAAACACACACCTTTATCTTCAGCCAGATATTTATATAGATCCGCATATAATTTCTCCCACGGCTGCCTGTTAGAAGCGCCTCCGCCGGCACTCGGGGGGGGGGTCCATGCTACTCTTCCAGCAATCCCAGGTATAGATGCATCGCCCACCCTGCGATCAAACAGCACTGAGATGGGCAGCCCTACGGAAGCATGCCCTGTGTGTGTATCCCTGCAACAACACCAGGCTGATCAAAGGCGGAGGCGCCGGGCTCTGTGCTGTAAGTGGCACCCATGGATGTCAGCCCCGCTTCATGTTTGGAACCCGCACCTGAATAAATACATAATCATATCACATAGCATAATTAATAAGAGTAGCACCATGAAGGACTCTTAAAGGAAAGGCTGTTGAAAGAGAGTTCCTGAAGATAATCCTTTTAAAAGGTTTCCTTAAAATGCAGCCGCTAGTGGGAATAAGGCAGGTTTAGTTCCAACGTCTTAATACCTCCGGGTAGCACTGTTTTAGATCTCGTAATGTCTTTCCTTTAGCACTGATTTGACTTCTGATTTGGGACTTGCACGTTTTGGAGGATCTTGTTGCTGCGGTGGTTCTCACTGAGAAGGTCCCCCGAGGATGTTACCACCAGTGACCTGCTGGGACCTGCGGCTTCATTTCTGCTGGGAATCATATGCCCTCCCTACTCGTAACACCCTTTCCAACCTCACCCTTCTGGAGTTTTGTCTAATGACCCATTCAAGTCGTTTCAGGGTGCTGCTTCGTTTGTTTTTCCCTTATGGCGGATGCTGTGACAATCCCCAAGCTGTTGAAATGGGGTTCGGTTTCTCCCAAGCTCTTTGCTTGGGAGTGTCCCCGGCTCCATCATGCTCAGGATGGGTCTGCATGGCATCGCTTGCTGGGGTCGGTAAGTAAAAGACTTTTTATTTTGCCTTAATAAATGATGTCCCTGTAAAATGGTGCAGAACCACACAGTAAATTGCAGAGACAGGGGTTAAATGGGAAATAGCATGCTCTGTTCAGAGCTCCCCCAAACCTCTCTTCCTCACCCCATGAACAATTTCCCTGAAGGTGCTGAGGTCTTCCCTTTTGCTGCTGCTGCCCATCTGGAGCTTCAGCCCAGCAGCAAGCCACTTCCAGCAGGAAAAGTTGGGATTTGTGGAAATGTCACCAAATTGGCATGGAAATTATTAGTGAGGGGTTTTGGAGTAAGATGGACACATCCTCCCAGCAGCAATATTAAAAAAAAAAAAAAGCAGAATAAAAATGGAATACAGTTAAATCAGATTGTTTTTGTTGTGTTGCTGCTGTTGCTTCTTTATCCTATGACTGTGGACAACCCTTTGAACGGCCCCTATCCAAATGTAACAACCACAGCATAAGTGTCCCATCTCTCTTACCCGCAAGGTTTTGGCCTCTGGAAAACCAGCTACCTCCATTTCCAGTGAAGCAGGGAGAAAGCTGTTGTGTCATGGCAGTGTGTATGTAGGGGAAACCAGCTTGAGGGCAATGTAAGGGGGTTTTGGGGCTGCCCCAGTGACTGTACTCTCTTACGGAGACTGGCTCCGGTGAGCTTTGCATGTGCCATCAGCCCAGCCCCTGCATGTGAAGGGGAATAGTGAATGTTCTCAGGCCTCCTGGAACAGCAGGATCAGGTCTTGGAAGGCTCACATGCTTTCAGGTCTTTCAGCTTGAAATCATTGCATAAATGAGAAATAAGTGCCAGCACGTTCGGGATGGGAGGCAGCACAGGAGGGCTGCTGTCCCTGGGCCACCTGGGTGGCCAAGTGTCCATCGCTGGCACTGGTGGGACCCCTGCATTGTCATGGGCTGAGCTGGGCCTTCTGGTTCCCATCAGTGATGTCCTCTGCATGGTGGGCTACTGGAGAAGCACTACTTGCCCCAGCACCACTCCCCAGTGTTTTTTCCTATTCCATCTTTCAGCTGTAGTTCCAAAATCAAATAAGGTCTTCATTTCTTAATTTCTTTTTTCCCACTAAGATAGGAGACCTCTGATTTAGAGTTGGTATTTAATCACACATAATTTCTCCACATTTCCATGCAGGAGTTTTTGAAGTTTGCCTCCTTCCCTCCCTGTGAGCCATTAGCTGGATGACACGGACACAGGTTTCCCTTCGCTTCTTCTTCTTCATCCAACCCTACTCACACGGAAACTCCCCCACCAGGCAGTGAGAGAATGGGAACAGATCTTTATCAGAGACTCACCCACAGTAAGTCAAACAGCCAAACAAATACTTTTCTATCTAGAATTAAAACTCTTGTGGGATTCCCTTCCTTTGGAGGCAAACCAGGCGATGGTGCGACCTCCTGTCCTTCTCTTGGATGTGCCACTCCTCTGTGATGGGGTGATTTTGCTAGTTCTCCCTTGGGCTATAGAGTTCCAGGAAAGACAAGAACTGAATTTCTAGAAGAATTTATTTTTACAAAAAATAGAGGGAAAAAAAAAAAACCAAAAAAAACCAACACTGTGTTGCTTCAAATCCCTGCCAACTTTTTGAGCTTTTGTAGCTAAGCCAAAAATAAGGGCACAAAACAATTTTTCTTCGTTCATAGGTCACCTTGAAGGATAGATGAGTAACTCTTTTAATAGTATTTCTTATTCCAAGAGAATTTTACTGAGGAGTGCAGCGATGACTGAAAATTCCTATTTCCTTGCAGGTCCTCAGTTTTGTCTTAAGGATATGCAAGCATCTGGACAGCTCCCCACTATGGATTTTTATTCCATTGCTGCAGTGTAGAGGTACTATGGAGGTTTGGCATAAATAGTTTTCTTTAACTCAATTTTGTAAGCACCTCTTGGCACCGTACCTCGAGCCCATATGTGCAAATAGGAGAGCTGGAGGACATGTCTACTTGGGGCGCCAGCCTCTTTCCACTCAAATGCAGCCTCTCTGTTTAGCATGGATTAAAAAAGTACAAAAAAGGACGTGCAGTACAGCGTGACATCCCAACAGTGCAGGAGCACCAATGAGGAATAAAAGCACAGGAATGGAGGTGCTCCAGTGATTCCTTCCTTGGGCAGGGCAGTGGTTAGGTGCTCATCAGTGTCAATGCCCTTCTCTCTTCTCCATGCCTAACATCATGCATAGAGCCAACGGGGCTATGCTGGGACAGGACCCCATGGGTCACCTCCTTTGCTGGCACATGGGGAGCAGCTGCTGCCTGCAGAGAAGCCATCCCAAAGGTCAAGCTCTGCATGTGCTTTGTCTTAGTCACAGTGGTTTTCCCATCCCTAATTGATAACTGATGAGAAAACCTTTTGCTCTACGCATACCTATGCATATGTATAGATGTGCACACAGATGAACACATGTGTATATAAATGGATCTCTTTAAATTTAAATAGACTTATGCCCAAGGGCAGGAAGGTGGATAAAAGGTCGTTACAAAGAGAGGAGATCCAACACATCTGTGAGCTCTTTTGTGAGGATTAAATCTGTAGCAGGCTGCATTCAGTGCTAATACTCCTATTAATTTCTATTTTTCATTATTGTTTTCACATTTGTCAAGCTTCGATGAAGGGATAATGAAGTGAACGGATGTTAACTGCAAATTAATCATCCCTGTCCTGATAGCGTAACACAAGTTCCTATTCACTTACCTTCATTACTTAGAAATAGCAACACACGTTACATATTCATAGCAGCAAAACCTGCTGGATTCCGTAAGATAGCAAAAGAGAAAAAAAAAAAAGAAAAAAAAAAAGAAAAAGACTGACTTATTTCTAAAGAAAGTATAGATATTCGTTGGGAATGCTGGTTTGAACTCCAAGAAAGAGCTGAGAAAGATGAAGGTGTAGTGTTGCAAGGAGAGCTTGTGGGAAACCACGCGCAGGTTGGACCTATGGCTGTGTTTAGCTATTGAAGGTGAGATGGTTTGAAGGTCTCTTTTTTTTTTTAAACTGGAGTCTGTTTTTTTCTCATTGTGTGGCAAGAGGTAGGTGTATCTGTCAGTAGAGAGGTTTTTTTTTTTTTGCAAACTTCTTTGCTTTGCTTTGGGACTTGATTTCTCTGAGCCTGGTTTTGTGGTGGTATCAGGTTTTTGGGAGCCTAGAGGCTCCTTAGTGCCAGTATGAATGGGAACAGAGTCGGTGAGACCTTGGGCTCATTGAGGTCCTTCCAAGGGACCAGAGAGGGGCTGGAGGTGGGGATGGAGAGCCCCCCGCCCCAGTGATGTGTCTGTTCAGGGGTTACATTGGGATCTGCTGGAAGATTTGGGTACAGCTGCTCCCGGAGATGGGCTTGGAGCACTCGCTTGTTTTCAGCTTGGACTTTGACTCAGGCAAATGTATGAATTTCTACTCAGGTGTTTTACTCCCAGTGAGGCAATGTTGGGTTTTATGGTCTGTAAGACATGTTTTCATGGTAAATGAAGCTGTTCCTGGGGGAAGTGGCCACTGTGGGTTCATCCTGGAGATACTCAGAGAATGTTCCAAGGTTTGCAGACATCACTTTGCCAGTCCTTGGTACAGTCCTTCTTTTGCTGGTCACTTGAGAGTGATGTTGACACAGCAGGTTTACCTACCCTATTACATACCTGTCCCAGCATTACTTTTTGTCTTCCCAACCTGGATTTATCACTGGTCCTTCCTTTTTGAAATGCAAACTTTTTACAGCAAAGAGTCATCTAATCATTGTCCAATGACACCTCTCCCAGAATATTGCCTTTCCTGCTGTCTCCATCACTTGTTTGGCGGAACCAAGTGACATTTTCCTGCATAGCTTTCACTTGCCTGCTCTCCTGGAGAAACAGCCAGATCTCCACATCTGCCTACCTCATTCTGCCTACCCTGTGCCTGGGTCAGGATGGGCAGCAGACCTCTGTCCACAGACCGACTTTCTGCATCCAACTCATCTGTATTATACCCAGAACTGTCCTACTGTCTCCCCTCCTCTTCTCTCTTCACATTCCCTTCTTTTTTTTTTGTCTCTTTTCCCTCTCAACAGGTGCTGACAGAACATTTTCTCGCTGTAGTTCTGTTGGATTTCAAAGGCCTGGATTTCACTCCTCACCCACCATCTCTGCTACGTGCTCTCCAAGCTGAAATATCTCCATTCATTTAGTAAGCCATAGAAAGAAACAAAGCAATGGAGAGGGACATAAGTATGCCAGAATTCAGTGCTCTGACAGCGCAGTTAACTAACAATGACCTCTGGCTACTTCTGTGGCTGCTGCGTAACGCTTTATACTGAGTGCTTCTTTTGTTTTGTCTCCAGCCCAAGAATTCATTTTTTAATAAGAAAACTCAGAAGTGCCTCTGAAGGGTATGGGCTCATGAGCATCACTGCTGTGTTGCAGACGTGCAAGCTTCACTCGCTCACATGGTCCACGGACTCCAGCTATTTGGATTAATGAGGGTCCAGTGTAGTCCTTGCTTTCTCCTCTTGCGAGATGCATGCAATAGAGCCTCGGATCTGCCTTTGCCTCTTCAGGCATCTTCTCCATGCCATCACGTGTGCACGCCGCTGCTTGGAGAGCCTTGGAGAAGAGGAGGAACAGCTCTCAACATGCGAAGCGAGTGGCTGGTTTACTTTCCTCGTTGCACCCATGGCTGGAGGAGCAGCACACTTCATGTGCCTGCCTCCAGTCCCTAGAGTTGGCTGTTAAATCTGGCTCTAGCTATTTGTTCTTGAAAGTCAGTCTTGCCTTGCTGCCTTTCATGGGCCCTCTTCTGCTTTATACCTGTCCTCATGCCCAAGGGTTCTGTTTGTTGCCAAACTGCTTCTTCCCATTTTCCCTTTGCCCCTTCACCCAGCTCTCCTGCAGGTAGGTTTTCCAGTTGCATACATCCTAGTCCCTTTCCCAGGACAAAGGAGCCCCATGTTTTCTGCCTGGCTGCCTCCCATCTCCTCTATTGCCCATAACTTGCTCCCTTTTCCCAGCACGAAAGAGAATCCTCGTTTCTTGGCACAGATAACCAATTGTCTCTGTCTTCAGCTATTGCAGAAAGGAAAAGAAATTTGCTTCACCTATGCACGAGGGCTGCAGGATGGTGAGCGCTCCTCCTAGCAAGGTCCTTTGCTCTCCCAGGGCTGTGGGAGGTGTTCTGGGACTCTGTTCTCAGATCTCAGCCCCACAGTGAGAACTGATGCATGTCCCAAGTCATTGCACTTCTCCTTACTCCTGTTCTTGGCCTGGCTGTCTGGGTGCTCATTCCTCTGGCTACCTTGGAGCATCTTTATTTCCCTTTGACCTTCACAAAGCCAGCAGTGCTTCCTCTGGGAAGGAGGAAGAAGACTAAGTTCATCAAGACCCACATCCCTATGGTCTTTCATGAGCCAAAGTGGTCTTTCATGACCCAAAGTGGCAGGGACCCATGTCCCTTCCCACCCTGGGACTGGGATTTGGATGCAGTGGGTGCTGCTGTTAGAGCTGTGCAAACCTGACCTTCCTGAAGGGTTTAGGATCCTAAATCACACAGACTAATCAAAAAATAAAATCCAGGCTCTCAAGTGTCTCAAGCAGTTAAGCTCATTTTGTGGAGAGATGTGAGATATTTCTAAATGGAATCAGGAATGGAGGAAGCAGCTGGGTATGTTTTAATTCTAATTTTTCCTATATATCAAGCGTTAAATTAACAAGTGAGGGAGAACACTACCGAGGAGCTATCTGCTGTTTAGACAGGCATATCAGGATAAAATTACTCTGTGCTTGCCCGTGGTTTGTCTGGATACTCCTGGAACTGCACCAGTAAAGAGTATAATTGCACTGCTCTTTGAGGCTTCGGGTTTGGTGCTGCGAATCCTCCCTGCCGTCTGACTATGCAAGGCTTGCTTGATGACGTTAGGTAATTATTCCCTGTAGGCAATTTCAACTGAGGCAGGACACAAAGCTCCTCAGAGGATGTGCTATCAGGAGAAAAGGGAGTATGGCTCAAGCAAAGGATTAATATTTTTAGCTGTAAAGACGGTTGGCTCGAATGTTTGTTGGAGAGAGGCTTTCCTTGCTGTGTTTCAGTATGGGAGACTAATTGGCACAGGAAAGACACTGCAGTTTAGACGATGATGTCTACTTCTGAATGACCAATGTAATTCACAGGCTACCTCAATATCATCAACACTTTTTAAAGCATTATTTTTATTTTACAACAGTGAGAATAAGGATCGATACCATTGTTTCCAAATTAGAGTAAATGAGTTTAAAATCAGAGCCCTCCCCAGCACTGGTTGCCGCATGATATTGGGCACTGAGGGCTTTGGGTTAGTTCACATCTGTACACATCACCTCAATGGAGCACCACAGGCACAGCTGGCTGTACCTCGTTGGTGCACTTTGAGTACTCGTGTCTCTGCGTTCATATTGACTTTCACTGAAGCTCAGACATAAAATGCTTCAGTGCACAGAATATGATATTTTTTCTCAATCCGAGTCCCAGGAGAACTCACTCCAGGCATCCCCACTCAATGAAATATTGTCTCTGCCGCCAGGGAAAGCAATCTCTTGAGAAACAAGCCTGGATGTAGAGGAAGGGATCATTTCCCAGCAACCTTTTGATATCGTCAAACCTTCAATCTTTTGGTGATTTTTGGACTTGGCGACAACATCGGACCGGCCTTGGGCACTAAGTGCTTCATTTCCATCGACATTTATTATTATTCCACTTGCATATCTCAGATCATTGAGTGGTGGAGGTAGCATTAACGTTCCCATTTTATAGATGGAATAGTTGTGTTGCAGAGAGATACCTGGACAGCCTGGGACGTGGGTACAAGTCTGCTCTGGGTAGCTGAGTTCCTCTTGCAATGCCAGCATGCTTAAAGGATACTTGTGTGCATATGTCCTGATATTTGTTATTCAGGTTCGTAGATGTAGCAGAAATGCTAAGTCATGGCCTGAAGCAGTGATTGAGCACCTGGTGGAAGGCAGGGCCAACCCAGGGGAGCTCAGGTGCATGCAATGTACCTGAGTGACTGGAAGGGTGGAGCCAGGATGCACCCCTTCCCAGACCTCATTTAAAGGTTGGCAGTGGAGATGGGGGCATATCACTGGATTTCTCTGCTTACCTGAGGCCTTCTGAAGGTAAGCAGCTCTTTCCTTTGTTTCTGCATCCATGGCTGCTACACTTGGGCTTATCCTTGCTTGCTGCAGCCTGAGACTCTGCTACACTGCTGTTATTGCTGTGTTTTCCATCACATTATAGCATTACAGTAGATTGTCACTTATTTTCTTTGTTTCCAAGGTCTTCTGAAAATGAATGTGGTGGCTGCTGGTGGGACACACAGCCTTTTCCTTGCTCCAGCTTTAGTGCAGTATCTAGTACTTACTAGGGCCGTGCTGATCCTCAAGCCAGGAATATTTAGGACTGCCTCTAAGCTTGTCATTAATGAATATCATGACAATTAACCTTATAGACAGGCAAGAAAAGGCAGAGCTGGTTTAAATTCCTGGCTTGTTCCTCATGAGGTTGCAAGCTTATTTAATGTCACATCAAACTCCAAAAGGCCATGTAGATTTAGAGCTCACGAGATCATCACTTTCTTGCTGTCCACCAGACTGTCCTTGAACTCATGTGTTTGCTGCTCCCAGTTGCAAAATTTCATAGGCAAGCATGAACGTTTTCAGGAGGAAAAGCCCAGCTTTTATAGACTAAACTTGGATTTTAATTAAAAACCTTAACTTCTGTGAATTCCTATCCATCTAAAAGGATGCCAGCATGCCTGCTCCTTATGCAGGGGTGAGCTGGGGCTGCCCTCTGCTCTTGCTCAGAAGGACTTCTCCTTTGAAGGGGAAGAAGCCACAGGGACCACATTTGCCTGTAGTCAGCAACATCTGCTGAATGAACTAGAAGCTGATACTCACACAAACCTAATCCACAAGTAAGAAGAAGTGGGAGGGCACAGTTGTGCAGTAGGCAAATGAAAGGTTATCACTTAAAGCTTGCTTCTGATTTTTATTTTATTATTTTCCAGCCCATTCCTCCAAAATCCAACATTCTGGACTGTTTCCCACCAGTACTTGTTTTCCTTTCTCTTTGCAGCATACTTCCATGCTCTACAGAGTCTCGAAGAAAGCAGCAGCAGGAAGCTTAGACTCCATTTCCCCACTCTTTCCCAGCTATAATGAAGATGTCCTGCTAGCAGATGTTATATGACAGCATCCTAGTATTCATTGCAATACTGGGGAAGTAGCAGCAGAAATGGAAAGCCCCTTGGTAAGGGTGTTATACTTGCTCTCAGTGTTGGCCTCCCTGAAGATGCAGCTGCAAGTGTTTAACTTTTCCTTGGTGTCTTCACTGATGTCCTTGGTATCAGCCTTTTGATAGACTTATGCCTGGCAATGAGAATGTGTTCTTTATGTCTTCATGTCTTTCCAGGTCTTCAAGAAACCAGCATCTACTGGAGAGGTCAGGGCTGGAGATGCTGCCAAAAGAGCCACAGAAGCATGATGCAAACTGTATCCTCTTGCTGGGCTTTGGGAACTGCTCAGCTTTCAGCTGGGTTTGTGCCACTCAGGCTGTTCCTGTTAGGAGAAAGCTGGAGGAGTGCCCTTTTGCCCAAGGTCTGATCTCCCAGGGGCTGCTGAGATGCTAGCTGATTCCCTTGTTGCTGCATAGCTACCTGTGTTTCAGTGTAAGTGTATGGGGACGTCAGCAATACTCTGTATGATGTGGATGTATCAGTGTAATACATGAGAGAGTTCTTTTTCCCATCTCCACCTCTGCAGGCTCCGGGATGCTGCCTGAGTTCCCCTTTGGACTCCAGAGTCCCATTGAGATCATGACAGCCATGTTTATGTGCTATTCTAATGCTGGTTGTTGCAGTGTAAGTGCTTTTTAATGCATGGCATTACAGCAGGTGCATGCTGTTCTCTCCCTTACCAAATGGCTGTCTGGAGGGATGTAATTCCGGCTTCTGCCTCAGCATGCTGTTATTTACAAGTGTGGTTACACGGTTTGTGCCACCTCGGAGCTTAATTTAGTTAATTTGGTGCACAGCACATGAGAACCACCTTTGCAGAATGAGTGCTGTGATACCCAGCTGGCTCAGGGATCCCATAACTGCATCTCGGAGGTGGGAGGACTTCAGAAGAGCATTCAGGGAGCAACGAGCAGTGGTGTCAGGAGCATGAAGTCCCATCACTTCTATATGTAAAACTAGAGCAGGACACATGCGATGTGTGTCTTGGGGTGGCCAGGTCTGTGGTAGCTCCTTGGCCATTGACGCAGAGCTTTGTTGATTGTCCCCACAAAGGCTTTTGGCTATGGATTTGTGGATGTGGTTGTAGAATAAAATGAAATTCCACCTCCTCATACTGGACTGGTTCCTATAGCCGTTCACACATTTCAGTGTGAAATTCTGCTGGGAGAGGGAGCTCAGCTGGAAGCAATACACCTAACAGAGATATTCTGGGCTGACTTTTTTCAGAGGGAATGATCTGTTCTGATGACATTCACTTGATCACGTGTAGCTCTTGCCCTTAGAAGCCTTTGGTGTTGCTATTGGTATTGAGTGAGGAACTGCAATGAAGTGCCATCCATGTGTCCAGTGTGCTGAGAAGACTCTGGGGTCGGTGGTGCAGTGAGGAAGCAGGAGCTGATGAGCTGTGGCATGAGGATTCTCAGGGAACCTTTCCCAGATTAGTTGTAAGAGACAGCCCTTGTATAAGTGTTTAAGTGCTCCATAAGGTACTGCCTGTGGCAGCAGATTAGGGTCACAGAGGAAGGAGGAGGCTTGCCTGGGCTCCAGAGGCAGAGCTCAATTTCTGTGTCCTGGAGCAACATCTCTGGCTTCTGTCTTGATGGGTTCTTCCTGGAGACGTGTAGGAGCCCTGGATAGGAAGCAGCAAGACATACCTGATCCTTGCAGCCTGAAAATGACTTGCCACAATAACCAGTGCTGTAGGCACTAAAAGGGAGCTTCAGATACCTGGAAAGGAGAAATCCTGTGCAAAGACAGCTCTCTTGCATGTCCTCCTCCCATCCAGAAGGTACTAAAAGCTTGGTGGGTGACTTCTGGAGTTACCTGCCAGTCCTGGCTTCCCCAGGAGCTACCTGAGATGGTTCAGAGCCAACAGACTTTACCCTCTTTGCCAGAGTCACCAGTTTCTGGGTGAGTTGCTGGTCATAGACCACCTTATCCAGGTGGCAAGTGGGAATCTGGGCTGCTGCAGTGCAAGAGCTGGAAGATTTTATTTACATCTGTTATATATGTTTATAACACCTGAGTTTAATAGGCTAAAAGATCAGGAATTTTCTTTCACTGAAAAGAAATTCCACTGACTGCTTTTCTGTATCTATCCATGCTACCACTTTCCAATATCTGTGTTTTCCTGTAGCAACATAGTGGGTACACAGTGGTTCCAGTTTTCCCTGATGTCCACAAGCAGATGAATTTCAAAGGTGTTTCCCATGGATGCTCCTGCAGGCAGTGAGGAGGCCAGAGATGTGAGTGTCACAAAAGCAGCAAAGAAGCAAAACATCTCCTTTGGGCTCCTGTGGCTGTGTTTGCCCCCAAGTGCCAGCCCATGCTCTGTTTTCTCCAGTGGTCAAGCCCTGCTGGATTGACCAAAAGTTGCTCCATCCCTGGGGTCAGTCAGAGCCCCATGGGACTATGGGAAAGGCTTGGTGAGTGGGAGCTTTCTGCATTGAGGGCAGGCAGGGTGGTGATGTTCATGGCTTCATCAAGGGCTCCTTTTTCTTTGCAAAGAACTCTTGCTTGCTCGCTCAGCTTGCTGCACTGGTGAGAATGTACTTACTGGCTTAACTACTGAGATATCTCTAATGGAGAATTTAATCTCCAGAGCGTTGCTGTCTCTTATGTTTCCTGTGTCTTAGGTGCTCAATAAATGCTTGCTAAAGTAATTCAGTGTTCTCTCTCAATCAGAAAACATAGCACCGTGTCAGCTATCCAATCACACACCGATTCAGTAAGGCAGGGTGAGAAAACACTGAAAGCAGCTCTGAAGAACAGGCTTGGAGCTGCTGGGCTTATCAGGGTGATGGAAACACTCTGTGAGCAGAACACTGTAGGAATGAGGTAAGTGAGAGCTGTGGAAAGACATCTACAGGGGAATGACATCATACTGAGTTGCAAGCAGGTGTTGTAGTGTTCATCTGCTCCTCAGAAACATCTGCCTGGCTGCCCACTGCTGGACACAGTGGAGCTTTGTGCCTCTCATGTCTTGCAGAATTAATGAACTCAGGTGTCTACAGAGATACTGTCCTTTGCTGATGACCCTCAGCATGGAACCCTACATGTCACCTTGTAACCAGGTGTGCTCATCTTTCTGTTGTGCCTATCCTGCCCTTGGTACTCTCCCAGGGATGGATCCTCTGCATCCTCTCTGATTTGCCCTCTCTAGCTGTGTATGTCCCTTCTCCATGCTATGTTCCCACTCCTTCCAGACCAACGTGCCACTGTATGGGCCTGTCCACCCTTGACAGCAGGTGCAGCCCCACAGAATGATGTGCATTGTGAAGTTTTTCTGGCCCCACTGCATCTCAGATGAGTGACTTTGAGCAGTGCTAATTTGAGATATCCCAGGTTTGGCCAGAGCTGCTGTCATCATGGTACCATGGAGTCTAAATGCAGCTGTGTTTTCTCATCCCTATGAGATGTAATTCATCTGCACGTACCACAGAGCATTTCCATTCTGCCTCTTCAGGCTTGGGGCAGGTTTAATACAGTCTGTGAGAAAGGCTTAAAACAGCAAGGTGGGAGATTGAATTATGGTCTAATCTGCCACTAATAGAACCTGACCAGCTCCATTATTCAATGTCAAATCACTGCACTTGCTATTAAAACAGAGTGTGAACTTCCCTAATTTCTGTCGGGCTGGGACCATATCCATCATTCTTGCCTGAACCGGCACCAGGGCAGTGCAGATAACACAGACAAATTTAATATGGTAAATTCACCTTAGGAAGCTTGTTCCAGCAGTGGTGGTAAGGGAGGGGCTGGGCAGTCCTGAGAGGAAAAGGATGGATGAGAGCAGGCTGCAGTTTGACATTGCAGGGGCAATGAAATTGCATGGTGCCTCGTTAGGATGGGGAGGTCTGTCTGGCCGTGGTGCCCTGATCATCTGGCTCAAAAGGCTGCCCAGAGGGGAGGTGACAGAGAACTGACCAGTCCCATGTTCTGGTGCAAGAGGAAGGGAGTGGGGACACACAACCACAACGTCTAGGTGTGCTGATAATACCCTTTTATTTCAGCCCTCAGGTTACATGTTGCAGCGTATTTTTTGTGTGCTGTAAATGTCAGTAAACCAACTCCTGCTTTCTCTCCAGTGATGCTACCTCCAGGAAGGTGGAGGTGTCACATCAAGTTTCTCACCTTGCTCCCTGGTTGGCTGCAGCCAATATGCTGTGTGGGCAGAAACTCCTTGGGAAGGGACAAATTGAACTGCTTCTTTGCAGCATCCCACTTTGACCCAGAAAGTCATCAGCAGATAGATGAAGAGTTAAACGTAGACCTCCTAACCTGGTTTAGCTGTGACTCACATCAGCTCTCACTAGAAGAGGTGAAAAGCAAGAACACTCATTTGTTGAAGCACCAAGCTATCTTTGTGTGCCATCTCTTACTTTTCTGTCTTTCCTCTGTATCAACCTTAATTCTAGAAGTACAAAAATGTGAAAGTAAATCTTGATCAGGTCAACCAAAATAAGACAAATAGAGAGATGAGCTCTGAGGCACGCTAGAAGCACTTTAAACCATAATAACCATTTTCAAGGGTAAACAGAGTCTGACCACAATGGAGATTAACAGAATTCATTAGGGAAAAAAGGACTTGTCATTACTAGGTCTAATGAGTTGACACTGGTGAAGAGGGACTTGTCACCATGGAAACGACAAATATTAGGAAAGGAAGATAAACAATTCTAGCTTTATCTGGCCGCTCTCTCCTCACTGCTGGCATGAGTCTGGCCAGCAGGACTGCCTGTAGAGAAGTAGCTTTGTCACTCATCTTTGCCTTCATCTCCTTCATTGTAACGACCAGGGACAAGACCTTGAGGACTCAACTGGCCTTCAGGCAAACTTACCTGCTAGTTATAGATCCTTCTCTGCTGGTAAAGATTCCCCTATCTTTATTGGTGCTGTCGGAGCTGCCATTTTTACATTCACCACCTGGCACAAAAAGATAGTTGTTCAGGAATGTATTGTGTTCGCATCCCAGAGCATCACTCACATCCTGCTGCCATGACCAATGAGGACCTACCAGAGAATTTGAGTGATGTAGGTAGACAAACACCAGGTTTACACATGCTGGTGGGCTTCACAAATGCTCCTCATGGGCAGGAAAGGAACGGAGCAGGTGGCAGAGACCAGAGAGTGATGGAGACATTCTCCATTGCCATCTCCAAAGGAAAGTCACATGGGACGTGTAGCAGTTCAGCTACGGTATTAAGGAATGAGACTCTAACAACGTTAAAGACACTGTCATGGGTGTGTCTCCACAGCATTTAGAGTCATGTCAGGAGCAAGGGGACAGGCAGAAGGCCTGTCTGGGTACCTTACTGCCAAGTTGCAGCTCCATCAACACAGTGATTTCACATGGAGGCAGAAGGAGAACTCCTTGATTAACCTCTAGGAGCAAAGGTAGCCCTGCCATAGAGGAGCATGTGCTTAGGGATGGACCTACCTATGCATCCTCTATAAAAGTGCAGACCATCACTGACTGAATGGATGCAGGTATCAGAGGATAAGGGAAAAATTCTGTGGCACGGGGAATATTATGAATACGAGTGATCCATGCTCAGATGTACAATTTGAAATTCCACAGGCACTCACCTAAGGCTGTCTGAAAGGAAAAGCTAGAGGGTATGGGTAGCACAGGGGCTCTTGGCCCAAGACCATCTGGGAAGTAGTAACACTGAAATAGAACAGAGATTTGTGATGCTCCTTAAAGACACAGCATTCTTGACACCCGCTGAATACCTGCGATGAGTTTGTTCAGGCATAACTTTTGCAATTATTTGGACGAGGAAGTCAGCCAAACCCCAAGCCCTAGTGCCAGAGCATTAGGAGTTGATAAATTGTGATGGCTGCTGTACCAGTGCCCAATGCAGGTGAATCATAGAATCATAGAATCACCAAGGCTGGAAAAGATCTCCAAGATCATCTAATCCAACCAACCACCTACCATCAGTATTTCCCCACTAAACCTCCGCCATCACTGCCATCAGCAGGTGAGGGATTTAGTGGTTTCTTCCTACTCTTCAGGAGGACAAGGGAGATCACATGCAAAATAGCAGCCCTTAGCAGCCCACTGGAGAGCCGTGCTACAAATGGGCACAGAAAATGGGTGAAAAACACTCGTATCCAGTTGGTCAGCCCAAAGGTTGAGCGCAGTGTCATGGCAGTCCCTGATGAGGAGATGCCAGAATTTCTGTGGCATATTGTGTGGAACAGAACTCAGAAAGGCCTCTTTTTTTTCTCCAGCCTTCATCTAATTTGCCTTTGCTGTGCCCTCTTCATGTATTTTCTAACAGGACTGACTTTTTACTCTATCAGGGACTCCATTACTGCTGAAGGGACAGGAGTGCACCCAAAGGAATGAGTTCTGGCCATGAGACCAAGGTGACATTCATCACCTTGGTGATGAATCAGGACCGGGGGACAAAAAGAACAGAGGTCAAAATCTTGCAATTGGAACTTTGAAAAGGGATCAGACTATGGGGATCCATTAGGAGGGAACTAAATGGCTTCCTCCTGGATTGTACGGGTAGCCTGAGATCTGGGGCAATGGCCCTTGCTCCCACCATCCCTGTGCATTGGTGAATACTGGACTATACACCACAGCCAATGGATTTGTTGCTGTGTATAAATTTGTTGACAGAATTATACGAGCTGCACGTGATCCCGGGCATATCATCAGGCGCAACGAGATGAGCAGCACTCATTGCCCCTTGCCTCCCATCCTCTGTACATCTCAATTAAAAGGTGCTGTTGAAGAGGGTTTTGTAAAGTGAGCCATCGAGTCTGAGCAGCACAGCGTGCGGGACAGGGAACGCTGCAATGTCTGCACGCTGCTCAATTATTCATTTCCCATTTCTGCATATACAAAAGGTTAATCCATGAGGCGCCTGCCACACAGGGAAAGCAGCTCTTTGGAGACAGCTCCATATTAGTTTTTTTTTTTTTTTTCTATTGGTTTTCCAAGCATTATCTCTCCTCTGTTTCTTCTCCTGCGGGGTAGCGAGGGAGGGAGCGTGTAGGATAATGAAGAGCTCCCTCTTCCCAGGCAGACAGTTGCAAAGGAAACTTGGCTGGTGTAGGCAGGATGGATGACGGGTTATTCAAATGCTGGAGTTTTAACAAGGGAGCCCCTCATCTCTCCAGTCCTCATCTACAGCAAATTTCATGTTATAGGGGAAAAAATGCCACCGCTGCAGCTTTTGTCTCCCTTTTGTCACTCTCCTGGGGAAGCTGCTACAGAAACCCACAGATGTTGAGAGCAGCTGGGTAGATTTACGGGTGAGCCAGAGACCTGGGATGAAGGCTGCTCCCCAGGTCAGAGATGAGGAGGGCTGTGTTGGCTTGTGCTTCTCCCTGTGCTGTCCTTCAGGCAGCAGGGAGCTGAGGGGACGTGGTCTCAGCTACCCACTCACCGGGATGGCCAGTGAACGCACCTACCTAACCCCCAGTCTCTTCCATTATTCATCCTGCTGGACTGATCTCATGGAGCTGGTTCGAAAGGTCAGCTCGGTATTAATGTGCTGAATGGGAAGATGCTATAGGCTGGAAATTGAGCTTGTCACACCAGAGTGATTCTCATTAACGGCGTTTGATTTGCCATTAATATTAATTTTAGTTTTGAGGGACACTCGCAAAGATTTGCCACAAGTTAACAGTCTCAGGCACCAACATTTGCCATAGGGAAACATCAAGATCATCCAGGAGTTGTTCTTAAAAGGGTAGACTTTATCTGTCAATGAAGCAATGAAGCAGACATGAGCAAAGAGATGCCCAGAAGACCCATGGGCAGTAGGTGACATGGAGCCTGGGTTTGCCACCTTTGGTTCACCAGCCATTCCAAAGCTCCTGGAATGGCACGGGAAGGGAAAGCAAGAATCTCCTGGGTACCATGAGGGTTATTGAGTAGGTGTGTGAGATACAGAGATTGAAGCAGGATTTTCTACTGCTGCTGTCCCAGTGCAGTGTGCGCCAGGTGAAGGAGACCCTGAAAGCTGAGGATATCCCACATGAAACATACATACCTGTTCTTCTCCAGCCATGGTAGGCCAGGCAGTGCAAAAAACCCCAACTTCCAAGAGTGTTCCTCAACTCTCAAAGAGCCCAACTGCCTTTGAGAGGGTCCATGTTTCCCAGGGTGCCTTTCAGGCTGTCCTTGATGGCTGGAGGCTAAATCTGCTCTTTTCAACAGCGGAATGGTGCTGCTCAGAGAAAAGGGGGTGGATTTGTTGCATCCACGGGTTGGCTGGTGAAAAAGGAAGGGGAGTCCGGAGTTTTTAGGTGAACTGTGCCACAGAGGAGTGCATTTCTTTACTGAGAGTTACAGAACAGTAAGGTGCAGCACTGGTTGTCTATGCTCCTTCTGTACTCTTTGGAAGCTCAGCAACAGCTTCAGCTCCACACTCTTAGGCACTGTTTTTCGGAGAGAATGAGCCATCCCTTGGTGCAGTCGGCATGCACTGCTGCTCAAGGAAGAGGTGCAGATGATGAGGTTGAATGAGACGCATCATTTAAAAATGGCTACAAGTGGTGAAATGAGTTAGCTCTTCTTGGTCACTTGGTTAACCAGAAATACTTGTAGACTTTCACTGGTGTTTCTAAACAAAGAGTCCTGGGGAAACACCCAGAAAGATTAAGTGTTTCCTTTCAGTCTTTCCTGAATGGAAAGTTTCGGATTTGCATTTCAAACACCAGCTCAGGTACAAGTGAGACCCAAATGATGCACCCCACAAAAGGACGGAAAGCCTGTCTCTGCTAATGAAAAGCTTAACAAACATTTTGGGCAAGCAGGCATCCATTCTGCAGAAGTACATGTGTTTTACAATATAGAGCTAGCAAAAAAAGCACCAACAAACCAAGACAAAAAACTGTTAAATCAAGAAGAAGTGTTTTCTACAGGTCTGCTACAAGTAGAGCTTGGGCGTTGACTGGGATGGAGGTGATGTGTCAGCCAGCTTATGTTGTGTTAGCTAAGAAATACTGTTTAAGAAAGATTTTTACCTTTGGCTTGTGGACTTTGAGAAATACCCAAAGTTAGGCTTCAAAGTGTGCCTGGAGGGGACTAATGTTATGTCATTGTCCCAGACAAGAGTCTGGTGCTTGGGTGAATATGTTTGTTTTAGCAGAGCTTTTAATCCACAGGCAATTGAATAGATGCAACCTAGGCAGCTGCTGAAAAGGCATTTGAAGATGTGCAAAGTGCAGGGGCTAGGGACTGTGTCTTGGGGCTGGAGACAAATCCCAGCACATCATTCCCGAGCTATCTCTTTGTGTCTTTAAGTCTATCTTTGGCATCATCTGATTAGAAGAATGTGGAGGAAGACAGCTCTAAACTATTATCATTATATTTTCCTGGGCAGAGTACCAAAATTTAAATCTACCTGGCTTTGACAGTACAAGAGATGAAATGTTCCTGATTCAGCCTGTAAATGAACTGAAATATGGCCCACGATGGTCTCTAGATGGAGAATTGAGTGGTGGGCCTCTGCCTCAGCCTGGGGCTTTGATGCTCATATCTTCATGGTCCACATCTGTGGAGGAGGACTCCAAGGTGCATCATGTGGCCATTCTGTCAAACCTTATCATTCAATCGTAACTATCTAAAGAAAATGAAGATGAGAGAGGGACACTGTTTTCTGCTTTGAGATGACCAATTGGATTAGAGGCTGAGGATTTCCTAATTATGAAAACAGAGATGCTAATACCGGAGAACATTAATTAGTGGTTTCTTTTCTTCATGTGAGCTATTGGAGAATCAATACAATCTGAAATTGGTGTACTTCAAGAAATCCTAAAAAAGAGTTTTCATATAGTGGTTGATTTTTTCTCAGAGGGGCCAGTCAGGCATTGGAATGGGCTGCCCAGGGAGGCGGCGGAGTCACCATCCCTGGAGGTGTTCAAGAAACATTTAGATGTTGTACTGAGGGATGTGGTTTAGTTGGAAATATTGGTGGTAGGTGGATGGTTGGACTGTATGGTCTTGAAGGTCTTTTCCAACCTTGGTGATTCTATGATTGTATGATTGAACCAAGGAAGTCCTTCATACAGGGAGCTAATAGGGCCAAGAAAAGATCTGGATCTGAAAAGTGATGGAGCATTTATATGCATGCTAAGAGCTGTCAGTGCTGGTGACAATAACCGATTTGGAAATGTGGAGGTGAGCACAAATTCATGACCATATCCTAAACATTGAAGACCTTTAATATCACAATAAGGATGTGATATCAGGGTCTGGGCAGGAAAGAAATGCGATGTCTCTTGCACCACCTGCTGAAGCTGGCCCTTGGGTGGGGTGCCACGTCCAGAAAGGCAGCAAGGCAAGGTGCATCTGACAGCACCTTCCCAGACCCACCATAGCGATTGCACTCTGATGGAAGGAAAGGGATATTTGCTGTGTTTACTAATGAAACAAAGACCCAGAAGAGATATGCACAGAACAGACCTCCTGGTTTAGAGCGCAACAACACCCCTAGGTTTAACAGAGAGATGTGTATATCTACCCAAGCACATACATCTGGGACAGATGCTCATTTTCATGCCATTCTAACCTGCATGTTAAGCACACGCAACTCTTCCTTGTGTACGCAGGGGAGACCTAAGCGGGGCAACATCACAGGGAACCACAGAAGTCGCAGCCTTCTCCTGTCTCCCCAGTATGCATACACCCAGACACATTTGAATGCAGGATTTTCTGCAGGTATTAAGTTCCTCTGGGTTTATCTGAGAGCAGGCTGCTCTAGTTAAAATAACACTGTGCAGCAGAACAGAAAATAAGATGTCACGGCAAAGTAAACATCTTCACTTTTGCAACATACTAAAAAGCTCCGGGGTGAGCGGAGATGGGTTAGCAGCAAAGGGACCATGCAGCCCTGCCTGGCCCCTCGATGGGTGGGTTTAGCCAGCCATGCATTTCTATCTTGTCATCATTCTCAGGGAAGGGCTGGGCGAGATGGGCACAGGCCAATCCTATCTCCCAAGACATCTTTAATTTTTGCTACTGAAGAATACATTTCATTTGCAGTAACATCTTATTTTCTGTTCCAGTGCACAATTTTATTCTAACTAAGGTGGTTTACTCCTGGATAAACTCTGAAGAACACTCCGGCTTTCTTTTCAGTATGAAGAGCTTTGGAAGCCCTGCTTTTATTTATTGGTTCATTTTATTTCCTGTTCTTTTTCTGCCATGTTTAGTATGACTGAGTGACCAATTCAATAAAAAATGGAAAACTTGTGTGGATTGTGTAATAAAGCAGAGCAGGTTACTGAAGGCTCCCTATTATGCCTTCAATATTCTTTACAAAATACAGATCTGAAATAGAGATAGGCTGAATAAGATGGGTCGCTGATATTTCATTTCACTTCATATTATTGCTATGAATAGGAACAGTCACCAGTATATATCTTCTGAGACATCCGCAGGGAATACGCCCTGCTGCTCCTTGTAAATACAAAGCAGAGCCTTGGAGTGGTCTTCTCCAGCACCAGGATATGGGGCCACAAGATCCCTGGGGCAGGTTGTGATGTTTGCAGCCTGCTCTGTGCAGTGCCCAGCACCAAGACCTCACATCTCCTACTCTTAGGAACTGATGGAACTGTAATAAACCACGGAGTTCTTCCAGCTGCAGCTCCCCTTCCCTATGGGCTGAGGCTCACCCTACTCGCCCTACTGCTCCATTTCTACTACCAAGGAAACCCTGTAGTGACTAAACAGAACGCTCTGCCCCCAGGATAGCATTTTCCTGCATGCGGGCATGGTGTGTGCTCACACAACACGTGTTTTGCTGGTCACCCCTTCTCAACTCAACACATGCACAGCTCCCATCACTCACAGCATTCTGCTTTATTTTTTATTCTGCTATGTTTGCTTCATTTTACCTTTACCGCATAAATATCGATGCCTTATTGCAGCAGCTGCTTGTGTCCAAGGGGGAAAGGAAGTTTCACAGGAGCATGGAGAGGGCAGGGGGTTGCCTTGTCCATGTACAAGGCAGTGCAGCAGGTGATGTGCAGAAGCAGTGCCACCATTGGTGGAGCACTGGTGGTATCTATGGCACTGAGGAGCTTATTTTCACCTCCTGTTTGTGGAATCTGGCTAACACAGGGTAGGATCGCAGTACAACGTTACTTTGGCACAACAGAGCTGCTGGAGGGTTGTTTCCAACTGCTTTCCACCCATCGCTGGTGGTAGCACAACTCTGTGCAGGTAAAAAACCCAGCAGCTTATGGAGAAAATGTTATCCCCCAGCAGCTGCTCATGAATTCTTATGTGCCAGCAGCAGTGCATGAACCATTCTTTGTTGTGAGATAAAATCTGACAGAAAAGCATAGCTCCTGACAGAAAAATCTGATGCAATTAAGTTTCTGTGCACAGCTCATAAACTTTGATATGGCAAATAATGGCGAAAATTGATCTTAAATCCAACATTTAAAAAATCCCCAAACCCCCCACGTTTCACCAAATCGACTCTGGGTATCCATCTACGGCAACTTTGTGTAGGCAGGTCATGCTTTTCTTCTAGAAGAAAAATACCAGGCAACAACAGCAAAATAGGGCTGCGTGGATAAAATTCAGTCAAAGGTGAATTTCCAGCACTGCATATTAACAAAACTAATTCTGGGGGAAAAACTCAAAAATAACATGGAATGGATGGGAAGAGATGTGTATGGAGCACGAGCTGGAGACCAAGCATCATCAAGTTGGGTCCTGTTTATGAGATTGCTTTCACCACTTTGATGTCTCTACAGCTGGGTTCATGCTGCAGTCAACTTTGCAGATGGAAGGACATGGGAAATGGTCTTCATGCTTTTTAGGGCATATTAAGAGTGGACCATGTGAGTATTTCAAATTTGACACTAGATAATGTGGAGAGGGAGAAGGGGAAGAGGACATTCTGACTAATACAGTTACCAAACTGCGGTGCTCAGCAGAGCTTCATGGAGGTGTTCCAAAGGCACTAAGGGCCATGGCCAGTGGGTGGGGTGGGTTGATGGTTGGACTTCTTGATCTTAGAGGTCTTTTCCAACCTTAAGATTCTGTGATTCTACGATTCTCCTGCCAGCACGAACAGCACAACATCCCACTGTTTCCAGCATTTGGGAATGGGATAGCACAGCTCTGGAGCCATTAGCCCAGGCAGCAACTCCTAACACAGTCCAAGTGAGGGGAATGCCAGCATTTGTGGAATAAACTCCTTTAAATGTGAATAAAGGCATCCGAAGTTGACAAAAAGAGCATTCAAATGAGCTGAATTGCCAAGAACACAAAAGAGAGTCTAATAAAACAATAATAAAACAATATGTGGGAGCAATCTCAGCTGAAGGAGCACAAGATCCCTTAGCTCCATGCATGTAAAATAGAGGGCAATTTTCTTCAGGGTGCTGCGTGCCCAGAGCTGAGCCATCCCCGTATCGTCCCATCTCTGGAAGAAGACACCTGGGCAAAACCTGCCTGCAAAGAGGAATTTCCTGAGGCACTGCACTTTGGAGATGCCAAATGATCCTATTACAGACTTATCAAAGCAGCGGGGATTAGCAGAGATAAAACAACTTTCAGCACTGGTCTCTGCCTTTCTTTGCTCTTTTGTTTGTCTAAATAGCTGTTTTGGTGAGAGCAGGGAAATAATAGGAGGCAATTATGGCTTCATGTAATGTTCCATGTTTGGGTTTTGTAATCCTTCAGTTGCGTTTATTTTCATTTGAAGCAAAAAAGTTCCCCCTGGAATATTCTAATCGCCTCGCAGCTCTCCTCCTGCCGCAGGGCTGCTGGCTCTGCGTGCACCTGATGGCAACACAGGGTTAGCCGTGTCCCCAGGGGCACAGGGAGCTCAATGCCCGTTGTCTGGGCTGCGGCGTGGGGACCTGCACTGTGGCACAACACACCCGCAACAAATCCTCCAGGCATCCATCGTTGCATCTGGCCTCCCCCCAGCACCCGCGCCTCTGCTCCTTTCACCTTCAGAAGCCCAGAGAGGGCTTTTGGAAAGGGCTGGTAGAGCCCAGAGAAGCAGGGGAAAGCAGAGGGCTTTTCCAAAGCAGCTTTTCAACAGTCTTTGAAAAATCTGACCTTATCTGAGCTTTTAATCAGCTTTTAGACCCTGAAAATTTCTATCCATCCTCTCCTTAGCAAGTGATCTCTTCTAAAATCTCCTTAGGGAGATCTGGGGGGGGGGGGGGTTTGCTTGTGCTGTTCTCTATTTACTCACCTTTTCCCCTCATCCTTTCTTCAGGAGCAGCAAGGACAACTCCAAACAGTGCCACTGTCCCCACAGTGCCAGTGAATGCGTTACTAGGTTATGCAGTCTGTCACATACTTCTGCAAGTAGCTCTTAGCATTAATGCTGGGGCACACCAGATTTTACTACTGAAAGTTGCCTGGAGGCAGAGCAGAGGTCTCCTGAATGGGATCTGCAGTGATTGGGCTGCAGGAGGTGGTGTTCCAGCAGATCTAAGGGCTGGTGCTGCTATACATGATGTGTACCTGTTCAATGAGGTCTCTAGGAGCAGATCTACTGACTCAGCACAGTCGCCTAGGTCATGGAATCATCGAATCTTAAGGTTGGAAGAGACCTCTAAGATTGTCTAGTCCAAACATCAGCCTTTCACCTTCATGCCCACTGACCACATCCCTCAGTGCCACATCTCCATGGTTCTCAGACAGCTCCAGGGATGGTGACTCCACCACTCCCCGGGCAACCTGTATCAGTGCCTCACTGCTCTTTCTGAGAAGAAATTGTTCCTAATATCCAACCTGACCCTCCTCTGGCACAACTTGAGACCATCACCACTCATCCTATTGCTGTTACCCAGGAGCAGAGGCCAACCCTGCTTCTGAGAATGCACCCGTTCCCTCCAGAAGTAGATAACCCATGCTTAGGAGGGAAGGCAGAGAACTTTTTTGAAGGACATCTACATTCTTTGAAACAACCATTTGGGCCAGAAAGGATTATTTTTTTCTCCTTCCACTCTTAAAGTCCCTGAAGAAACTATGTAAGACTGCAGAGCTGTCTGGTGACTGGGAGGACTTCCATTGAGGTCCCTTCCAACCCAAGCCATTCTATGATTCTATGACTTGTTTAAGCACTTTGAAGGTTCAGGGCCCTATACAATGCCCAGAGAGTGGATGAATGAGCTGCATGTGAGAGATCACCCATGGTGCTGTGGGAGGAAGATGAATGGTGTACTCTCTGGTGCCCCAATTCAACTCCAAGGTGGCTGTGTCCTGCACCCTGGCCTGGAGAACCGTCAAACCCAAAGGTACGTCCATCAACAGATGGGAAATTTACCCATTTACTGGGATGTTTCTCACCTGTTTACACCATGTTTTGAGGAAAACACCACTCGAGGCAGCAGCCTTGTGGGCTGTAACTTCAGTGCAGGGGTGCTCCAGTGAGCATTAAACATAAGCATGCACTTAAGTGTCTTGCTGAGCTGAGAGGCAAAACAGCTCTTCCACTGAGGATTTTAAAATACGAATAGCCGCTGGCTTGTTGTGCCTGAGTGTCTTTGTTTCACTTGTGCAAGCTTGTTTGCCTAGCTCCATAAATCCTGAGACTGGTGCTATAGGGAATTACACGTGCTGTGCTCTGCGTTGGCGTGGTGGGCTTTCTGTCCTTGCTCATACACTGACTGCAGCAAACACAGCCGAGCTCCTCAGCTGAGTGTTCATAGCGGATTAACCAGCGAGCCTCTACCGATACCTACTGACAACAGCTCTCTTGCAGGAAAAAGAGGAAAGGTGACAATATTCAAGGAATATACATAATAAAGCTTCGGAGAAGTGTGCTTGAAGCTGGGGGGGAGGAAGGGAGACAGGGAAAAGAATGCATAATTCACAAGGCAAATTAATCAGTCCTCTTCCCTCTGCCTGTTGCAATTACACTGAACACAAGTAATCATCTGGTTACTATTTTTTTATTATTATATTTGTATACCAGAAAGCTAAACAGTGGAGACAGTGATATTGGAGTGAGGACAAGCAGAAAGCTGCAGTCACATTTAGAGTGGTGCCTAGCTGAGATTTCTATCTAGTTGTGCTTTCATTGTGGAAAGGGCCTTTTTTTTTCTTCTTTTCTTCCCCCCCTTTTTTTTTAATTCCTTCTCCTTTAGATTGGTGAGGAGTTGTGGCAAAGGAGGGCGGGGGTTGGTGCGCGTTAGAGCAGAGAGATTGGGTAAAATTATTTTCCTTCATGCTTGGTTGGGCCTCAGTGTGAAAAAGGGGACCCAGCTTAGGGCTGGTGGGAGATTGCAGATAAAAGCAGCTTCATTTCTAACTGACCTTCCATGCGTTTGGTCAGCCGGGGAAGGCGGGGGAAGGAACAATGAGAGCCACCCCCAGAAAAGCCGGCCCTGAATACCTATACCGGCCACAGTGAAATGAGAGGGGGAAACAAAAGCTCTGGGGGGCTCTACGTGGCCCCTGCAGGATGAGAGCTGTGGAGCAGAGCAGGAGCAGGCAGCGGAATGGCCGTGGCCATGGGGATCTCCAAGACCTGTTATGATGTGGGATCCAGGTCCCAACTCAGCCTGATATTTTATCCTACACCCAACACCAAGAAAAGCTGCAGGCTTAAAATGCATGCATGAACCTCATTACTCTAACGTCTGCTACTACTCTAACATTGCCAAGACCCCTTGGAAAACACATGTGATTTATATCCTAGGAGGAAACAAAACTTTGTCTTGCATTGGGTGTGGGCTGAACTGAGCAAAGGGACTGATTAAGGGTGCAGGGTGCAGCTGGACCTGATTGGCACAGGTGGAGGGAGATCACCAGGGGCCTGATGGGCTTAAAAAAGGTCTCAGGAAGGCTTTCCCTCTTTTGGTTGAGTGTCATAGGTGCTGACTGGATCTTCCCTTGTGGAGAAAGGGATTCTCTGCTGTATGCCCTGAGCGGGAGGTATTTCTTTATGCAGATATTGAATAGATATTTCTTTATATAGATTTTGTCTTAGCAATCCAGCATCAGATCTTCTACTCCTTTCCCTTTGTAGGTTACATCCAACATGGGAAGTGTCCTAAGGGAGAATCATCACCTCAGCAGAAGAGCATCTTGCTGCCCCTCTATTCTGTGCTGGTGAGGCCTCACCTGAAGCACTGCATCCAGACGTGGAGACTTCAGTACAGGAAAGACCTGTTGGAGTGCATCCAGAGGAGAGCTACAGAAATGATCCCAGGGATGGAATATCTCCCTATGAGGAAGTGCTGAGCGAGCTGGGGTGGTTCAGCCTGCAGAGGAGAAGGCTGTGGGGAGACCTGAGAACAGCCTGTCAGTATCTAAAGCGGGGCTGTAAGAAGGAAGGAGACCAACTCTTCAGCGGGGTCTGCTGTGATAGGATAAGGCAAAATGGTTTCAGACTAAAAGAGGTGGGGTTTAGCCTGGATATAAGGAAGAAGTTTTTTTTTTTTTTACAATAGGGGTGGTGAGGCACTGAAATAGGTTGCTCAGAGAGCTGGTGGATGCCCTGTCCTTGGAGACACCCAAGGTCAGGCTGGATGGGGCTCTGAGCACCTGATGGAGCTGTAGGTGTACCTGTTGTTATATGGCAGTTGGACTTTCCACTCAAATGTTTCTATAAATGGGCTGTGGCAAAGATTGCTTGAGCTGTGCTATACTTTTTGTACATGTAGGTAAATCTGCTCGGGGTGAAAGCAGGCCTGGGTCTTTGGGAGCTGCTGTAATACTGCCATGTTTATATGAACGCCTTGGGTACTCTATGGTGTTAGATGGAGTATGGGCTGCTTCATACTCCTTCATAGCCTCAAGCAGATGGGATGGCATTTCAAGTGGGGTGGGTGATTTCAGAGGAGCACTTGGAGTCCTTCTTAAGCTGAACAGAGCTGGCTACAGGCTCTTAGATTCTGGTGCCATAATAGAACAATACGTATTTACCTTTACTTTCCTTGCTCTTTTCTAGTGACTGCCATGAGCAGCTCCTTCCCAGCACTCTCATGATGATTGCATGGTGGGATTCACTCAGTAATTTTCTTATCAAGTGCCTTTAGATTACAGAAAGCTCTTTCTTGTCCCAAATTCTAGGCTTGTTTCTTCATTTTGTAGAAAGACCTCAGCACCTGAAGGTCCTGATAGCAATTTCAAGCCCTCATTGATGCCACTGTAGCATCAAGATGTGCTTGCCGCGCATCTTCAAGCCCTGACAATACTTCTAGATTGCTTAAGTGCTAATAGTGTCATGGAGCTCGTTTGCACCTTTCTCCATCAGTTCCTTGTGTGCATTTGCAGTTTTTCTGTGAACTGGGTGGTAGAGGTAAGTCTGCAGGTTTGTATGGGGGAGAGCCTAGGACATGGGGTGATTATTTCCTTTAGCCTGCCTAACATTAAAAGGAGGTATAAAATAGATGAGCTGAGTACCTCTCCTTGTGTGCGTAGCTTTGTTTCAGCTTCAGTTTAAAAGTGGCTGTGGAAATGTTTCCTTGTTTATTTTTGCTGTTTGTAAAATAAAAATGAGAATGAAACCTTATTTAAGCTTAAGTTTCCACTGACGTAGGATACTGGTTAGCCCCTTGATTGCTCTATGGAGTGCCCATAGCTAGGAGATGGTTTCACTCAACTGCTGCAGATATCTTCCAGGTTTCCTGCCTCCAGCACGGTCCTACCAAAGCATGATGGCTCTCAGGGCCTCCTGCTCCAGAGGTAGACTGTTCAGCACTGCTGGTCAGTGCAATAAGATCAAAAGGTCTGTAATTAGACCAAAGGCTCCTTTTTGAGTGGCGCTATGTCACTGATGATGGAAGAAGTGCTTTTGTTTTTCTTGATTATAAATGATGTTAACAGACAGGAGTCTATTTCCTGAAAGCTACTTTGAAATGCCACTGGAAGCTGAGCAATTAGCTCCCTGGGAAATCTCAGCTTGTTGCTTTCATAAACCTTGAATATTATAACTTTAAACTTAAACTCCAGATGCATTTCAACTATCTTCCTAGCTGAAGATTTTCTGAGAAACTTTATTGTCTCCTTCAAAAGGCTTGCATGTGAAAACAGCGAACAGAGGCATGCTCTCAGACAAAAGGCCTGACACACAATGCTTTCTGTATATAAAATGAAAGGTATAATGCTGCTTTCTGTTCCTGTAAGTGCACTTCCAGCAAGAACCAGCCTCCTACCATCAAGATCTGCAAGCAGCTCTCAGATGTCCTTGCTGATTTACCAAGGTGTTAAGCTGAAACAGGGCCTGGTGGAGCTGAGCAACCTGCTCCATTGCCTGGGGCTGCTGGGAGGTCTGGGGCTGCATTGGGTCCCCTATGCTGCTGACCTCAGAAACCCTGCTGTGGGAGCTCTTGGGCCTGCTGGATGTTTCTGGGCACCTGGCTCTTCCTGGAGTCTAAAAGAGTCCCTTAAATTCTGCATTCTTGTACAGCTTCATATGCTCTGTCCTCACCCCTGCCTGCCCCTGACAGCAGCACTAAGACCAGCCCAGTGGATCCTATGGGGAGAGTAGGTGTGGAGTAAAAATGCTGTATTTCCTTTAAAATGAAATGATTATTAAAAAAGATATATAGGGAAGAAGGTTTATAGCTTCTTCAGAGTGGAAGCTGCACCTGGCCATCCACTGTCTCAGGCCTCAGCTCTGTGAAGGACTTCAGCCCATTTCTAACTTGAGTCACATGAGTTATCCCCCTGCCCAGCTTTGGTTGGGTGACTCATGGGTTTCTAAGTTGGTCACGTCCTTCAGGATCCTGCTGCATTTAATGGAGCCTCTCCTTCTCTCCTTCCCTCCAGCTCAAGGATGAAGAACCAGAGCTGATGTCAAGCAAACAGCTGGTCCTCCAGCATCTCACCATCCTGCCTCCTGCCGAAGCTCATGTCAACATGTTCTGCTTTGGAAGCTGCATTGTGGTTCCATTTGACAAGGAGTACAAAACATGCTGAGTACTTTATGAAGAAAATAAGTAAAGCTCTTGCTTTTTCTTTTTTAGCGGGGAAAAAAATGTTTTCTCAGTGTCTTGTTAACCTCTTGCTGTCCAGCTGGAAGTAATATTCCTATGCACTTGGGTTTACCTAAGCATGATAGAGCCTTGATTTTAAGTTAAGGTAGAGAAGCATTCCACTGTGTGTAAAAGCTGAAGAACTTCACCAGATACACTCACTGGTGCTCCTCTGAGTCTGCTTTGCCTTCTGCACCCTCAACTCTAGAGGTGGTATAGCAGTGAGCCTGGAGGAGACTTTCACCAGGCTGTGAACTCCAACCTGTGCACTCGCGGTGTTGCCTCCCATTGGTGCTCTAAGCGTTCAAAGTGAAATTTTAGCTGTTTTCAGTGTTTTGCTTTAAGTCTTAACAATTTTCTAGGAAGCCCACTGATTGTTTCCATTTTGCTCCTTGTAGATACTAGATTATTCCATAGAATCCATAGAACGGTTTGGGTTGAAACGGACCTTTAGGATCATCTAGCTCCAATCCCACTGCTACAGGCAGGGACGCCTTCCTCTAGTCCAGGTTGCTCACAGCCCCATCCAGCCTGGCCTTGAGTGCTTCCAGGGAGGGGGCATCCATAATCTCTCTTGTTCCTTCTGGGCTTGTATTGTTTAAAGTGTCTGCTCAGGCTTGTGCATTAAACACTGCAGAGTCTGAATTTCTCCTGCTGTTTCTGCCCAGGGAAATTGTGCCAACCAGCTCTTCTTTTACTACATTCCACCAAAGGAAGAGGCCTCTAGACGTATCATGGGAAGAGATCTCAATGGAGGACTCTGCTTGTTTTAGGTCCCGATGGTGAACAGGAGTTGTTTTCTCCTTCCAACATGTGACCTGGGCAGGTGCTGGGGAGCCCTGTGCTGTTGTATTTTCCCATTCTGGTTCACTGTTTTTTAAAACAACACCTGTCTGTCCTGCTCCTACACCCCATAAACCTGATTCTAAGTCCTATCTAATGTCAGGGAAGCCTTGGAACAGGTTGCCCGAGGAGTTTGTGGATGCCCCATCCCTGGAGGCATTCAAGGCCAGGCTGGATGTGGCTCTGGGCAGCCTGGTCTGGTGGTTGGCGACCCTGCACATAGCAGGGGGGTTGAAACTAGAAGATCACTGTAGTCCTTTTCAACCCAGGCCATTCTATGATTCTATAATGATTGTATGAAATGGCCTCAAGTTGTGCCAGGGTAAGTTTAGGTTGGATATCAGGAAATATTTCTTTACAGAAAGGGTTGTTAAGCACTGGAATAGGCCTCCTGGGGAGGTGGTTGAGTCACCATCCCTGGGTGTGTTTAAAAACCATTTGGATGTGGTGCTCAGGGACATGATTTAGTGGAGGGTTGTTAGTTTAGGGTAGTATGGTTAGGTTGTGGTTGGACTCGATGATCTTTAAGGTCTTTTCCAACCTGATTGATTCTATGATTCCATCCGACATAGTTTTCAAATTAAAAAAAAAAAAGTTATCCATCTAATTTCTATGAGAGGAAATTCTATTAAATCCCCAGAAGAAAGTGCATTATAGCTGTACTTTCAGAAGCAGACCCTTGAATAAACTTTTTTAGTTATTCCGCATAACTTCCATTATGACTGTCATTATGAAGCAGATGAACATTTTCTTGAACAATTAGATGCGGGTGTATGGAATAAAGAGTGTAGTTTGCCTGAGATCATTGAAACCTATCTGTTTGGGTGATTCATTTTCTTCCAACTAGGCTGCCCATAATAAGCTTTTCTTCTCCGGCTTTGTCTTGTTTCCCATTTCAGTTGGCCACAATGCCCAAAGAATTGAAAGAATGTCTTTCCCCATGTCCTTGTGCTGTGACTGAGCCTGGCAAACAAAAAAATAAAATCTATTTTTCTTTTCTTGAAGCTGAAAAGAGGAGGAGGAGGGGCAGATTGAAAATGAAATGTGCACTGGTCCTTGTGGTGGCAGCAACTTAGGGCACATGGGCCCTTCTAACTTGGGATGCTCTGTCTGGTCCACGAGCCATATTGGGTGGAGCTGCATGTAGACATGGGAATGCACAGAACTCCTCATCTCCTGCTGCCACTGCTTCAGGTAAGCAGCTGTATTTGGAAAGTGACCTGGTGGAAAATCAAATGCAACTAGCTGGTGTATCTCTGTGTTACAAAAGTCTTTAACAAATGCTATGCAAAGATGAGCCTGATGAAATGAAAACGAGGGCAGATCGGTAAGATCGTTACAAATACAGGATGTCTGTGAGCATCTTTTCCATGCCCCTGCCCCATGGTGTGGGATTCCTGCCTGAGGCTTTGCTCAGGGTGTGAGTTCCTGGCTGCTCTTTGGAGCAGGCTGTGGCACAGCTGGGCTGCTCACCCAGACTTGGGGGTGTGTGAATCCAGCACTGAGGAGCCCCAGCTATGTACTGGGGAGGCATCTCCTCCCCAGTCTTACTGCTGCACCCCACAGAGTGATTCTGACTCTCAGGTGGCGAGAGCCTGAATTTCCACCTTTTGATTATGGCTGTGCCTTGAAGCCTGCTATGAAATCACAACTGCACCTCGTGCTGAAGCTCAGGAGTGGGTGTCACAAGTCCTCCTGGGAGAGCTCAAAGCAGGAGGTGTTTTTCCTGCACAGACAATGTGCATAAATGCACCTGGATAATGAGAGATGGCAGATAGCACAGGAGGGTTTGTTGAGGATCTTGTCACTCGACAAGTAGGTTTGTAGTGGGCTGAAGCCTTGTTTCCATTGTTCATCCAAAATTAAACGCTAGCTGCTAGTCAATCCCTTGCTGTTTTACCTCTTGTTGCAAGCAAGGCAACAGCAGCACAGCTAAAATTCACATCTAGTGGATAGGACTGTAAGTGTTCATTTCCTGGGGTGGTTATCATCTGCGTCCCACGCAGCAGTTTGATATTTAGCTGGTGCTGCTGCAAATGATATGGAAATCTCCTGGTCACCTCTAAGAACGCTTTGTATACCAGCTTGCAACTCAAGAAATTGCTGGAGAGCCTAAGAAAATAAAAAGCTTTCTTTGGTTCTTTTAAAACAGCAGAAGCAGCTGACTTGGGGTCTGCCCTGGGCTTCTTGCGGAGAGATATTAGCAGGAACTGAATTGAATGGAGGCTGCTGGAGAATGTGAGGCAAGGGAAAATGTTTTTATAAGGAAAAGAAATGGCAAAAACTTAGGGGAGAAAGCAGAGAATGCAAGACCTTGAACTGAGCCTCTTTGGGGAGGGGGGAATAAAAAAAGAGGAAAAAAGTGCCTGCTTGAATAATAGACTAACTAGCGACCTTGAACATATACAGTGCGCATAATAAGAGTGAAACAAATGAATCCCTGAATATGAGGCCTTCTTAGAATGGAGAATAATAATCACAAGTGGCAAATTAAAGAAAGAAAATGGAAGACACATAATATAACAGGATAATGGGGGTTTGAACCACCCTGAGATGAGAGAAATGATGGAAGGGGTTTAGCAGCTGACTGGGCTAGCAAATGGCCTGGCTACATACTTGGTAGCAAGAGGAAAGCCAGGACTTGTCTGCTCTGGAAGGACTGTACTGATTAATTCTATTTGTGTATGTGTAAACTTGACTTCCTTCTCAGATTGCTGGCCAAATTTAGGAGGGGGAGTTTGTCAGCTCTGTTCTTCCATTCAGCCAACCCTCCTCTGTCTGCTCCCCTTGTGATGCGGCCCAGCTCCGGCAGAGCGTCTGGCAGGGGATGGTGACACCACTTGATGCGGTGGGGTGACATCAGCTCACGTGGGTGAGGGATGTGATTCAAAGCTCACCGTATCTATTTGCTGCTTCTGAGCTGCAAGTGACAACGCTCCCAGTCTGTGAGCAGCCTTCGCCTTCATCTGATGTGGGTTTTTGTGGATCATCTGTTCATTGCTTTCTTGTTACCTCAGGTCAAACTCAGTGCCTGCCCACATGGTACATTTCCAGGCTTTGTTTCACTCTGAGTGTTGCAGAATATTTAACCCTAAGGCGTGATACCCTCCACTCTTCCTGAACACATCCCATATATCCCTTTGTTGCTGTCATTCACATCTGCTTCTGATTTGACTTGAACACCTTCAGAAGAAATGTCTTAAACACCTTCAAATCATGAGTGAAGGTGAGGGACTCGCTCCTGAAGTGCTCCTTTGCATGTATTCCTAGTTTGATTTCTTGTTAGTAATCAGGAGTTACTTCTTTATGTTGGTGGTACCAGCCAGTTTGAGATCTACACTGCAAGAATTCCTCCTAGCTCTCCCTCCAATTTGTTCTTCATCAGAGGCCTTGGGTGGATGTTTTCCTTTAGCTTTCCTCTTCAGCCTTTCTGTACTATGAGCTTAGAAATGGTTCTCCAGGCATTGCTCCCTGTGCCATGCGTGTGGGTGGTGGTGATGCCTCTGTTTCCCACAGGTGGTTGTGCCCAGTCTTGTCATGGGTGGTGGTGCCCAGCTTCTCCATGGTTGGTGATGCCCATCTTGCCCATGGGTGGTGATGCCCAACCCTCCCCACAGGTGGTGATGACGATGCTCAGCCTTCCAGTGGATGGCGATGACCAGCATCCTCGTGGGTGGTGATGCCTCTGCTGCCTCTCAGGACGGCAGCATCTGAGAACAAGCATTTCTGTCGACATCAGAGGTTAGTCTGGTCCTCTTCACTGCAGAGAGATGGGCAGCAGATGGCTTGCAGCATTGCTACCTCTGCATCTAGACCTCGCCTACACGAAGCAGAAAAAAACATATGAGAGTTTGTGGGACCTTGTATCAATTCCTTTCCCATCCCTATCTGAAGCCACTGATCATTGGCATGGGATCCTATTGTCTGCATTGACGTGGCTTCAGCCAAGCTCTCTGCGTTCAGTGGGGTTAAAATTTATTGGTGGGTTTCCACCCTGAGATGCTACTTTGCTACCAAATCCTCCCTACAGAAGGACCCATTCCTTCACATAGCCAAATGGGCCCTGCCAGTCTCCCCTTTGCTTTGTGTGGATCCTCGTGTTGTCCTCAGCTTTCACACCACAAAAGATTAAAGATAATACTAATACTAATCATATAAAAACGCCCTTCTGAGAATGGCCTGCCGGCTGATATTATGCCATATAAAGACTCTGTGAAATAGCCAGGGTAATTTACACTCATTAGGAGGAGAATGCAGTAGATTAAAGGTAGCAAGGGTGAATAGCTTCCCATTTTTGTCAAACTTGCCTAAGCTTTTATTCACCTGCTGAAGCCATTATTTTATAATAATAAAAAAGAGGAGAAAGAGCCTTGTATGAACTAGGGGAGAAAGGGAGAGAGTGCAAGCTAGGAGCTATTTTCTCAAGAGAGAAATGCAGCATTATAGATTAAAGGTGAAAAGACAGCTCTCATTTAAATCAATCCACCTCTCCGAAGCATATTTATTCACAGATTAATTAGAGTTGCAAATGAAAATGATCTGGTTGGTGGGAACATTATTGAGGCCTTTAAAGTGCGGGAGTGAAGATTAAAAGGAAGCACACTTACCCTTTCCTTATGATCTAAAGAGGAGATCAAAAGAGTCGGTGTCAAATTAACAGCCCTGATGATTTCTCTCTTCTTCTAGTTTCTCATTTATTATCTAAGGCTCATGTTGATACATGCAGGATGAAGACCTGCTTTCCTGCATGGCTGGAGCATGATGTGTGTAGGATCCCTATAGGATCAGTGAGGAAGGTCCAGGGCTACCTGAGCAGGGACAGGTTGTGCTAATTGCAGTAGACAGGAGAAATTGTATCTTACATACTGGGATATTGCAAGGAAGAGATAAGGCAGTAGTGACATAGCACAGTGAAACTGCAGATTCATTTGCCCAATCTGTGGTTGAAATGTCTTTCATCAAACACCCAACCTCTTGTGAGGCTATGGGGTGTATTTGAGACTTGCTGCTGGGGAAAGAGATGTGATTTTAATGGGCTCAAGTGGAGTGTGGCCCCTTGCAAGACTCCACCAGGTAAGGGACAGCTGCAGCAAGACAACACTAACAAACCATTTTGGAAGGAGACAATACAGGTGAGTTAGCATCAGGGAAAAAAAAATGTAGCCCTGTTATGGGCTCTAAACATATCTCTGTTGGAGATGGGACTAAGAGAGTTGCAAAGTCCATTCTCACTTGTGGGACTGCAGGCTCTCACTGTTGGGCAGTAGTGCACGACACGTTACTGAGTGTGATGCAGCAATCAGGAAATCTGACTTGATGTTTTGACGAGATTATGGATAATTTAGTTGGTATTTAGCAGGGCAATTTGACTGCCCTACAAATATATTGTATGGTAAGAGAGTGGCTATAAATTAACACAGCCTGCTCTATTTTCAGATTTGTTCTTCATTTTCAGGCATGTTTCCAGCCACAGACAGGGAAGACCAAGCTCACTGCACCAAGCAAACGAGAAGAAAAAGATTAATAGCATCACTCTCCAGGAAAAACTTCATCTTCCTGTCCTCATCTTGCCCTATGGAGCATGTTATCAACTCAAGAAACTCCCAATAGGAGAGAAAGCAAGTTCACACCCAGCTCTCTGCAGCCCCAGGCTGGAAGATAGCTCTGCTCAGAGAATCATTGAAAAGGCAGCAGAAATAAATTTCCCTCCCTGAGCTTTTCAGAGCACAAAAGATGTGCTTAAACATGCTGGGAGGTGGCAATTTGCAAAACAAACAAACAAAAAAAAAAACAAACCAAAAGATGTTCATTTTAATATCAGCTTGTTTAAAAATCAGCCTGAATGCTTTCTTATTTAACTTTTAAGAATAAAGAGAAAGGATCAAGATGGGACGCCCCAAGACCATTTTCTGTAGGCACATATCATCTATTTTCTGGATTTTGAGAGCTGGAAAAGAAACATGGCCTTCAGTTTTGAATTTGTTTCTTTTCTTTGCAAGGTAGCCTCACCTGTGCAGTGAGAGCTGATCTGTCCCACTGCAGAATGGCTCTGCTCTGGTGCTTTGGATTTGAACCCAATTGTCCAGAGAGGGAAATGGTAGCAATAGGGCAGACGAGGCTCACAAGGTTGTCCTCCAAATAATCAAGCTCTCCCTCTGTTTGCAAGCATGCTGAAATATTATAGATGCTGCAGATGTAATGTGAATGCACTTACTGCAGTATTTTTTTTTATTCTGAGTCCTATTAGAAAGAAGAAATGAGAAAGGCAAAACCAGCTGAATCCTCTGTTTGTCTGCTCTCAGCATGGGCTATGCAGAATGACCCTGAAGCACTTAGGGGAAGGAGGAGAAGCAGCAAACAGATGTATTTCCCCGCTCTTTTTGCAACCAGACAAAAGCTTTCATTAAGGACTGCCATTTGGGCAGCTTCGTTGTGCTCATAGCTTGATAAAAAGGCTGCCCATGGCATGGAGAGGCTGAGCTGGGGTCACAGGGCAGCCTGGGGGCGAATGGTAGAGTCCATTCTAAGGTAGGGAGGAGTCTTAGCTAGCTCTTGGTAGTCTTCTTACATCTATAGGTGGTGGTGAGTCCAATTTTATCCATATGTTCTTGTACCTGGTCTTCTTTTGTATCGGGGATTGCCCCAAGCTCCTGAAGTTTAATCTTTTTTTTCCCACTGGGTTGGGTGCTAGGCTGGCACCTTTGACAGCTGGGAGGTCATCAGCACTTCTAAGGAGCATTACAAATGGGCCACAGATGTAGCCAGCAGAGCTGAGCGAGGCAGCACTCACAATGATCTGGCACAGAGATGCTTATTTCCATGCAGCTGCTGGAAAGCAAAAGTGGGCATGCACCCATTTCAGGTGCTCCAAGCTGGACATATATCCAGTCCAGATGCACCAAGTTGGACACTCCTACCTGAAACAGAGTGACAGCACCAGGGAATGTCCCACCTTTTTCCCCATTACTGACCAGCTCTGAGTGTTAGTTTGTTGAAGTACCCATAGGGTGTTTGGCATGTCCGTGAGTATTGGATTTTCCTTGCAGCTGAGTTCCTCCACTATCACACACGCTCCAATTATCCCACTCCCCATACTGGGAATGATGCAGATTCACTGGAGGAGGTCTAGTATTAAAGGTGAAGCTTGACAGCCCTGCAGTGCATCAGGGGTGTTGGAGCTTGATGATCCTTGATGTCCCTTCCAACCCAAGCCATTCTATGATTGGCTCCACCAGGAGCTGAACCACACCTGTCCTAGCGATGTTCTACCTCCCACTTGCCAAACAAAGCTACCAATGCGAGCTGGGAGCGCTCAGGCACCAGGAGCCCCATGCATATTGGGAGGTGCGCTCTGGCCATGCCAAGATTTGGCTTGCAGAGCCTGAGAAAGGACTGGAGACACCCGTATGGGCTCAGTCAGACTTCCTGCTCCCTGCTGCAAGGCAAACCAGCACCCCTAGCACCTTGCTAGCAGGGATGGGTCCTTCCCAAAGCCCTCCCCATCACCAAAATCTGTGGTAGCGCAGAAAAACCCAATTAGGAAGACTTCCATGGAAGGAGTTTGCACTGGGTGGTACTGGTGACAGGGAAATCTCTCTGCAATGGCTGAAATGGAATTTTCAGCTAAAAAAAACCCCACTTTTCTCCTTGAAGCGAGGTTTGCATTTGGATGTGGATGCAAATGAGAAACCCAATCAGGTTTTTTTACTCTGAATTTTCTGTTTCTGGTATGAGAAAACAAAGCAGCTGGGTGTGAAGCCGCCGTTTGTGTCGGGTTTGGCTGTTCTTATTTTGGTTTTCATTCTGACCTGTCCACGTAGGACAAACAGTTTGCATCTACAACATTTAAATGAGTCAGGAGACTTGTTCCCCTCCCAGCTCTGCTGACAGGTTCCAGGGTGTTTTCAGATGCTTTCCTGAATTGATGATTTCTAGGTCAAGGAGAGTGTTACCTTTTTTTGACCGTTTGTCTTCTGCTAATCGCTGTCAGCCCAGAGATTTATGCATTGATAGTGACAGCAGATGGGGTCACTTCTAATAGGAATTCACACACCAATGAGTGAAAGGCATCTTGGTGTGTTTGGCATGGGAGCTTTTACCAGTCAGGCTACGGATACCCAGGGACTCCACTGTGCTGCAAACGTTTCTGTTTCTGATGAAAGTCCACAGGGCTGGAAAGTTGTTATTTTGCTTAGAATAAATGCATTTACATGCACCTTTTTCATTTTGTAGCTTTCGTGGGAAATTGGCCCATGTCTTGCCCAGTGTCTGTGGATGCATGGGTCTGCCTATGTACTTCATGTGTACTCAGTGTATGTAGCTGGTCCAGCACTGTGAATAGCAAACATGGCTCAGGGGGTTTCCACCTATACTCTGAATATGGGATCTCTTCCTACAAGACAATCTTCCAGAACTGATTAGCAAAACCCCCATTTGCATCGTGTCTTTTTTTGTCTGCTGGAAGGCAGTTCTGCAGTAAGAACAAACCTGGTGGCATCAAGAAAGCCAGGACAAATCACTGCACCCAAGTGGCGTTCTCTACTAGAGCAGGAGGTGTAATCTTGTTCTTACATTCCTGTCCAGGTATATGTACAATTCCTAGGAAATCCAGGGTCTTCATTTCTTGTGATTTTGTCATGCCAAGGACCATGGACATCAAATTCTGTTTTTCTCCACGATGGACGTGAGGATTCAAAGCAAACCTCCTAACTTCTGCAGTCTGCTTGAGCAATTAGATCTGAGTTACAGAAATAAAAGGAGCGAGTTATGGGAAAGGATGCTCCTTGTGCATCTGTCGCTGTTTCTGTTCATTAAAGTAAGTTAATCTCAAGAAGCATCTCTATTGTTAACAAAGGAAATGGGCAAAGACCATTTGTCCCCACCTTCCCCCAGTCATCTGTGTCTCCTTCATCTTGTCTTTTACTTGACAAAGCATATCCTTCGGGCCCAGGTCATCCTATCTCTTTCTTTCTCTCCTGTGACACTGAACCATTTTTGCCAGTACAGGCATGGAAGTACAGAAGGCATAACTTCAAGTTCTTTCTTTAAAATGGCCTTAACAGACCAAGTTGAACCAATGAATTGTCTTTCAGAATAACTCTCTAACATTATTTGGAGGGGGAAACTGTGATCTTCAGTTAAGGAGCAACACAAATTGGGTGATATGCGATTATAAGGGGATATTCCTTCATTTACCCAAGGAAAACTCCATACTATGTATCAGCTAGTCTTGCTATTTGCTAGGCTGGGCTCAGAGGGTACGTGATCCTATGGCTTTGCTCCGTAAGCAGTTGCTTCTTTGCCTTTAGTGGTGGAAAACTCCTGCAGAGTCCTATTGGATTCAGCAGTTCAGAGGACACAAAAGCAGAAGAGGTCCTTGCAGGGTGCAAGCTCAGCCTCTTCCTTTGGGGCAGCAGATAAACAGGCTGAAACAAGGAGGTGCACCAGACCAACCCGTGGGCCATGATTTTGCTGCCCTTTCTGTGTGTGTGACATCCAGCAGAGACCCATCATCGCCTCCTCCACTGGGAACGTGGGGCATGGGATGTCCCACCCTGAGAATGCATCCTGGGGAAAAGGAGAGGTAGAACTTCACTTTGAGCTGTGAAAAATGAGGCGAAAGCAACCAAGAAGAAACATTTTGTGAATAGATATTAAAAAAAGAAGAAGAAGAAAGCATTCCCCAAGCACCCTTTGCAAGCTCTGGAACACGGGGAGTGATGCAGAGCTCCAGTTAATGGACACTCCCTGAGGTTTTTTTTAACCCCCCCGCCCCATGTACCACAATTGATTGCAGTGAGATTACGATGCCATTAAAATTCACTCTGCCCATAAACCAACGCTGTGGAAAATGCTGACGTTTATAGCGGCTCCTACAAGAGACATATTTCAGTATGAAAGTGAGCCCTAATGCAAGAACTTTATTTAGGTAAAACAACATCCAGGGAGGGGGGGAGAGGAGGAGGAGAGGTGGTGGCAATTGCAGAGAATTTTATTTCTTTCAACTAATGGGTATACGGATGCTAAATTTAAAAGACATTTTTAATAAATCTATTGGCCTTTGACAAAATCAATCCAAACCCCATAAACCAAGAAGTCACCCACTTGGTATTAATGAGGCTACATTTGCATTTATTTTTCCTTTACACTAGACAAACCATTAATTTCGTGTTTATGCTTCCTTTGAAGTCTGAATGCTTGTAGATAGATGGCCACATCAAGTCTCCTGCTGCTACATTAATATTTTGCTATAAATGATAAATTCGACCATTTTCTACAACACCCCTTTTTTCTTTAAGAAAGCTGAGAAAATGCGAGCAATAAGTCTTAAGCCCCTGAAAGCTTAGCTGTTTTTTTAAATACTCTGCAGTCATTGATTATTAAAGCAGTCATAGCTTTAACTTTGGCTTGCATTTGATGGCATCCAGCATTTTGCTGCTGTAAATTGTGAAATGTTCGTTAACCAATCAGGGTTTGCTCCTTTTTTTTTGCAAGTCATCTTTCATTTGACCGATAGGAAAACTGGACAGCCAAGTCACCTCTGCTTCGCTCCATCTCTGGCCCTTGAGGGTCTCTCCTCATATCTTCTGTTTGCAACCACACAAGTGAAGTGTGTCCTCGTGCCCCACTAGGATGGCAAAGGTTCCTTTTGCCAGTTTTACCATAATTCACACTTATTTTCTGCTATTTCCCTGGGGGTGCTCGGTCACCTGGGTAGCTCTTAGGATGGGGAAGGTCCTCTGAAATGCTTGCAGAAACATAAGACGGTGGGTGGGAGGGAGTTTTAATTCATTTAAGGACTCTGGGAAAAGTGCCCATGTTTGAAGAGTCTGGACTACTCTCCCAAATCACAGATCCAGGGCATAGGTGTGACGATGCTCTGAAACACCATGCCTGATGTGGTCTGAGAATAGGCTTTGTTGATACGGATGGATTCGACCCGTCTTGTTTCCTTGTAGCCTGAAATAAGAGCCTGCTCTGAGGTTGGTATTCACATCTCAGACACATTCCTGGGCTTCTGGGACACAGATTTCCTTTAACACCACTGGGATGGGACTGAAAGGGGTTGTCCAGGTCTCCTCTACCCAGCAGGTTTCCTTGAGACGCTCCTGGGAATTTAAGTCCCCTTATACCCATGAATAGGTGGTTGGGCTCTCTACCCATGGCACTGTGATACGAAGCATGAGGACCACTAGGGCTGAGTGAAGATGGATGCAGCTGAAGTGATCTGAGCTCAGCTCAGCACATGTCTGTGTCTGGCCTGGATATTTCTCACGGGCCCCACACTGTGGAGAATGTCCTGCATATAGGTGCCTAAATTCAACCTCAATGGCTACCTGGGAGACTTCAGACCTACCCCTGCCCATCACTCCCTGCTCTTCAAGACAAGCACTTAGCTGGAGTCAGGAGTACTGACTGGGTCCGTGCCTTGGCTGCAGTGAGCCCTGGGTGCAGGGTCAGCTTCAAGGTGGGTTTTGGTTCCTTTCTGAAGTCCTTTGGCAGCACATCCTTCATCCATGCTCCCTTTCAGCTCTGCCACTGTGACCTCCGATGGTCCAGGGATGCAAACACTGCATGGGATGCAGGGGTGTCCCGTGGACCACAATGAGACTATGGCCTGAAGGCTCCTCAAACATCCACCTCTTCCCCTTCCTACTGCTCCTTTCAACTGGCATCCCCTGGCAGGTCTCCCACACTGTGCACATGATTCCCAAATAAGGAGCAAGGACCCGAGTGTGAATTAGTGGATAAAATATCACTTTTTTTTTCTTTTAATATATATTTTTAGATGATGCATCTTTTACGGCTATGCTGGGGGTTAGATTTCATATAACCCTTGTTTATTTTCTTTGCTAGATGGAGTTTATGGAGGAGGGAAGGGATGTTATATCAATAGGGGAGTGACTATTGACACTTGCTGCTATGAAGTGCCTTTATGTGCTTTCAAATGGCAGGATTATGCTCTGGATGGCTCAGTGCCTGAATTGTCTCATGCTCTATTAACAGCACAGATATGGAGGCGTGAACTGATCTTAGGGGTATGACATGAAAGAGGACTGAGTATTCAATGAACAACTCGCACCTGCTCTGGCTTATGCTCTTCTGTTTGTTTGTTTGTGTGGTTGGTTTTTAATTGTAGAAACATTCTTGCTTCTGCAAATATTATGAAATTCAGCCTGCTGGGATTCACGCCTCCCAGCCAGCATAGCTGGGGAAGATTTTAAAGGTGAGGACATGGCTGGAAAGTATCAAGATGGCAGGTGGACGTGTTAGGAGGGACATGATGAGCTCAGTCAGTGAAGGATGGGCAGGATCCCACCTGCAAGCCTGCCAGCAACAGCTGGCTCTTTTCCTCTGGAGTATCCCAATCCCTGCACCCAGATGATGCTGTTGGGTGAGGGCAGGCAGCAGGGCTGGCTCTGGGCTGCTGCCGTCCTTCCTCTCCCATCACTTCCTTTCTGCTTTGTGGGCAGACACAGCCCAGCAATCCAACACATCCCTTGCTAAGAGTTCAGTTGCTTCGTTTAGGACACAGGAACCAAAACCTGGAGCCCTTCTTTTCGCAGTTGCATCATAATTTCCCATCACTCACATGCAACAATTTCTCATTCAGCTCCCAGTGTCTGGAATTGAAAGGCACACGTATCCAAGCTACACTCCTAACCATTCAAATGGGAGTGCAGACCTAGCAGAGGAACACTATCTTGATGCAGGTCAGTAAAGGATGTGATGTTTCAGAAATAATGCTCATCTCACAGAAGTCCTGTTCAAGTGTCCCATGTTGGCTGCAGCTCTGAAGGACACGATCCCAAGGCAGAATTTGTGCCACTGCATCATCTCTCCCAGCATCGAAGGTTTTTGCCCAGCAGGAGCTCACAGTTCAGCCCTTCTCCAGCCTGCTCCTCTGTTTTTTTTCTGCCTGCTGCCCTGCCAGCTACTCACACTTAGAAAACAGTGGATGTCTTCTGGATATATTTGTCCCATCCCTGACGGCATTTGCCCCATCCCTGGAGCCATTCAAGGCCAGGCTGGATGTGGCTCTGGGCAGCCTGGTCTGGTGGTTGGTGACCCTGCACATAGCAGGGGGTTGGAACAAGATGATCATTGTGGTCCTTTTCAACCCAGGCCATTCTATGATTCTATGATTCTCTGATATATCCATGGAGTTTTTCTTTTGTTGGCAAGTATGAACACGCTGAAGATCAAGTGAATGTGGTAGGCTCTTCCCATCAATAATTAGAAAGGAAAACAAGCTTGAAACAAACATCTGCATTATTCTCATGAAAAACAGAAACCAGGTAGTGATTTCAGAAACCAGTCCCTTGCCTTTAATTTCATGTTTTGGACTCTTTTTGTTTTGTTTGTTTCAAGGTAAATATGTGCCTTGGACCTGGGAACCACTCCTGTCCCACACTTCTCCTGGCTGTCCATGGCTATTCTAATGACACCAGTGTCAGTGCCCAGAAGGAGCTGTGTCTGGGCACTGGGGATCCCCCCACCCCTCCTACAAGCGTTGTGCTTCTGCTCTGGGAAGGACTTCAGCCGGGGAGGAGACATTTCCCTGTAGCCCTCAAAATCTGCCTGTCAGTGGAGCTGGGTGTGCGGCCGCAAACCAAAGGAAAACTGCCAAGCCTCAAAAACAAGTGCAAGCATAAAGCCCAGACAATTTTAATTACGGTGGTCATTAAGGGTTTTGTTACATTGGACTTGGGAACTCATATTGCTCAGGGACAACGACACATGCTAGGAATAACCAGCCCTGTGCAAGCAGATCACTTGTCCCCACCTCTGGCCATCCTCTACGTGTTCTCCTCTGATGCTCCCATGCCTGCTCACAGATCTGTTAAACAGCATCACCACAGCTTTAAGCCTTGGGAAATGCTTGGAGACTGCACTGGTCAGGGATGAAGCAGCCCCAGATTGCTGGCTACCCAGATAGCTCATTTAAGAAAATGAAGCAGAATGTCCTCCCGGTGGAGATGATGGGCTGTGTGACACAGAGGCCAGCACCCACCGGGATTAGACATCAAAAGATCACTCCCTACTTCCTGGCTATTTCCACAGAGTGGACATGATCAATAACCTTGTCATTAAATGATTCACTGTCAAGTCTTGGGGCCTGGGCTGTCGCTGCTCCATTGGCCAGAGTCATCATTCATTTACTCCGTGATAGATCAGGAGCAGTTTCTCTTATTCCCATTGCCCCCTGTAGCCAGCACCTACTCACCTGAGGAAACTTAGGAATGGGGGAGATGTAATGTAATTCAGAAGGACACAGTGTCTTTGCCCTATTTCACAGTACATTGCTAAGTGAGAGGAAGATAACAGTTTCTAATAAAACCAAACCGTTATTGTCCTCTTTCATCAGAGGAAATCCTTCCTGAGTAAATCAGTGCCTCTCCTGCAGAGCATTTCATACTGAACGGCCTGGTGCTCCTGGGTCTCTTCCAGCTGGAGCAGCTCTTGTGAACCAAGAGGATTGGTCTTGCAAAGATTTTGAGTTTCCTTGTGCTGCAGGCTTTGTTCTTGCCTTCAGCTGCGTGCCTGCCCAAGAAAAAGCCACTTGTGGACCACGGTGCCCCAAACCTTTCCCATCTCATCCCCAGCACTGTCTGCATCCCACGGCCTGGCTTCCTGACGTATATCACAGCCATGTCCCTGTGAGCATGCCAGCACCACGAGCCCCCCAGCCCCTTTCACTGGAGCTACTTCGTCCTGCCTGTCCTTTCAAACAGGAGCCAGAGAGATGGGCAGGGAGGGAAAAGGGAGAGAAGAGGAGGAAGCAGAGACACAAAGACCGTCGATTCGATAAAAAAGGAGAAGAGTGCCACCCAGTCTAATATCTGCCCTTTATTCTGTATTACAATGCATTGAGACTTTCATACTGGACATGATGCTGCGGGAATCAAGGCTGAAATTAGTTTTCAGCCATTCATTCATAACTGTTATGTCTGAAAAAGGAAAAAAAGAGAGAGAGAGGGAAGGTGGGGGAAACAAAAGTAAATACAAAAAGAGAAATGTTAACATGTGTGGCACAGAATGTATACAGCAGACAAAGCTCTGCTTGTTCTTCAACAATGGCTTTGAAAAGCAGGTGTCATAGCAGCTGTACAAGGTTAAAGCACAGGGACCATTATGTACAAAATGAGTGAGTCTTTATCCAGAGTCTGCTTCAGCTCTTAAGAATGTGCTTCCTATTGTGTCGGTGTTTGCTGGAAGGACTCCATCTATACAATGGAGAAATTTTTCATTCTCACCTTCCCCCAACCTCCGTTCCACCATCCAAATCTACAGTTATGGATATAATACAGACCTCTGGCATTCAAGGTCCTCATTGCCCTATACTTCTGAAACAAAAGCTATTGTGCTGCACCATGAAAGCCTGCCTGCGGCAGAATAAAGCTGTTCAGCAGCGGACCCTGAGAGAGTATTTGTGAGGCTCTTTCTAAAGTTAAAATCCTGGCGAAAACAAAACACTTCCAATTAGAAAATGTTCTCTCATTTTGTTTTGTGTTTTTGGCTTCCTTTTTTCTCCCTCCTTCTCTTGGAAATGTTCAGAGAGATGCTCATGTAAAAAGGCAAGTGACCTGTCCTTGCTTTCATTCTCAAAGGGAGAGATGGAAAGAGAGGCACAGCTTGGGTGGGAGGCAAGCAGGTTTGTAAATAATATATCTTTCTAAGTTACAAACGAGGGCAGAACATTCTTCCCAGCAAGCAGTGGGATAGGCTGATGTGCTCTGAAATATGCTGTATGAGACTCAACGTATTATTATTATTATTTTAATAGTAGGCACACAGTGCAACAGGAGAACTAGCCCATTCCCAGGTTTTCCATAGCCCTTCCCCACAGCACCTCCAGTGTGCCTCAGGTCTCTCCTGGAGGGAATGGAAACAGACTCACTGGAAGCATCAACACAGAGCAGAGGAGGACAGACAGGGCATGTGTCCACCCTATGTATACGGAATGGGTCAGATGCTGAAATGGTAGCGAGCTAGCAAGGGGTGAGCGTCCCCATGGTGCTGCTTCATCCACAAATGGTGGGGTACCAGGGGTGCAACCTGCTCAGTGTAAAGGCAAAGTGTGCGTTTGGGTTATTCTGACGGGTAACTGTAGCAGAAATGCTAAGTCACAGCCTGAAGCAGTGATTGAGCACCTGGTGGAAGGCAGGGCCAATCCAGGGGAGCTCAGGTGCATGCAATGTACCTGAGTGACTGGAGGGGTGGAGCCAGGATGCACCCCTTCCCAGATCTCATTTAAGGGTTGGCAGTGGAGGTATCTCTAGTTGGAGACCCTTGCCTACTTGTGACCTTCTGAAGGTAAGTAGCAATTTTTTTTTCTTCTTTCTTCATTTCTGTTGCATTTGGGCCCATTCTCATTTGCTTCTGATAAAGACTTTGCTACCTGGCTCTTATTGCTGTACTTTCCATCCCCTTATAGCATTACAGTAACCATTATCTGTGCTTTGAGTTGTTTGGGTTTATCAATGTGTCTTATATTTGTAATTGGAAAGACAGTACAAAGATGGTGTTAAGAAATAGTTCAGATATGATTTCTGTCTGATTATTTTCTGCATCAAATTTTGCAATTAGTGCATACCTAGTGGGGACACAGAGCTGGGCAAGAGAAGCTTTGATATGCTGCAACCCAGTGCATCTTTGTGTAAGTAACATCTCTGAAATCACTGCCTTACCTTACTGCTGGCATCAACACTCAGCAGAAGCCTTTGCTTCTGTGCCTTAGTGATGGTTCAGGTGAAGTTGAGGTTGGTGATAGGGAGGATTGAAACCCCAGGACTCCATTTCTTGTGCTCCAGCAGAGGCACAAGATCTACAGTTGTTCTTCTTCTGTCTATGGGGACTTGGTTAGGAGCTCAGGTGGTGGCCTGGAGTCCTCAGGTGAGCATCCTCCTCTGGACTTCCTTCTATTGCGTCTCTGCACCGATGGATTTCCCTACAGTAACTCTATGGTTTTTGCTGGCCCTACTGCCCGGAGGAGTGTGGGTGCCCCATCCCTGCAGGTGGCCAAGGACAGGTGGGATGGGGCCCTGGGCAGCCTGGCCTATTGGGCATCACCCAGCGCATGGCAGGGAGTTGGAGCTTGATCTTTAATGCCCCTTCCAACCCAAACCATTCTGGGATTCTGTGATATGCTGTGGGTTGTTCTTGTTTCTGCTTTCCACAGCGATTGGAGTAAGCATGATTAGGTGCAAGTTTTACACACTAGTCATTAAGATTTGTGCATATGCATTATCGGGTAACATCTGTTGGAAAGTAAATTACCATCATCTACCATACTATACACTAGGTTCTGAAGTTATAAACCAACATGCAAAAGAATGGATCGTAACTCTTGTCTTAACACTCTGTATTGTAAATGCATTAGAAAATGCAGTGAATAACTTTGATTCCAAATGCTTAGAAGTGCTTGATCCTCTAGCCATATGCTTCTGCTCCCAGCTGCTTTACTCCTTTAGGGAGCAGTCTGTGTCTTTGCTGCCCCTTTATGCAGTGTTCTTCTGCATGCCAGCTGTATTTCCAGTTTGGTTTTCCTTTGCCGTGGGTTTTAGCACACACCCCATATAATGCTGCTCCATATCAGTGTAAATCGCAGTAGAAATGGCTCACGTCACAACCAGACCACTTCACCACTGTTTTTGCATCACCTCAGAGTGAATTAACATTTGGCATAGGAAGGATAGAGATGTCATGGCTCAGCTTCTGGACATGGAGGTCTTCTGAGTGCAAGAACAAGCACTTGGGGCCACCAAGGTAGAGGGATAGCTGCATCCTTATGTCCTTCATGACAAACTTCCCCCTCTCTCATTCCCCTTTTGGGGTGAACGAGCATCTTTCAAAATTACAGTGGAGAATGGTTCACAAACATTTGTTTCTGTCTCTTACGAAGTAGCCACTGGGCAATATCACCTTTCTCATGTGTGGCTTAGTGGATTCATTGTTCTCGTGGGGTTTCGAAGCAAAGGGAGAAATGGAGCCAGAAAAGCAAGCTGACGTAAAGAAATGAGCTAATGAAGTGAGATCACAAAGTGTGCAACCCCAGCCAGTGTTATCTTTCTCTCTAGTTACCTTGGTAACTGTGTAATGATATAATGTTGCTTGGTTTTGTATCCTTCAAGTGAAAGAAGCTCAAAGTACCCACCACTGGCAAAAATATTGGTATGATATCGTATTCATCTACAAAACATCACAATTAACTTATGGATTCACTAGATACTGCATTGAAGGGGAAAATATATCTTCCCTAAAGCCTGGATAAAATGACTTCTATTTTCCTATGAGCCAGCAATTTAACACATCTTTTGATGGGATTTCTTAAGGCCGAATCAAAGGGATCACAACAGGACTACTTTTCTCAGTGGCATGGTTAGCTGCATCTCTGCATCCTTTCAGTGTCAGGCCTTACTGTTGATGATAATGTTGGTTAATGGGAGATATGGACTCCGGTTCAATAGAAACAAGACTTCAACTAGATTTGCATGGGGGCGGACTTATGTGATGATGAGCTGAACAAAATCCCAGCTCTCAGTGGTGTAGAAGCAGCTCTGATGGATGATAAGTATTGACTGATGATGGGTATGAGTGTGGGCAGACTTGTCTCCACCATCCAGTTTCATGCCATAGGCAATGGGGTGTTATAGACTCACCAGAGGGGTCTTAAAATGGCAGGGGAAGTGGCCACGTTGTCTTATTCTTCCCCCGGTATCAAATACTGAGGAATTTCTTCTTGCAAAGGGTGAAGGAGGGTTCTACTGCACCCCAGTTGCCTTCCTCATCACTCCTCCAGCTCAATGGCTATTCAACACCTTTAGAAAAGGTATCATGCCTATGGCTATGATACACATCCTCATTCATCCTTATGTGTAGGAAGCAGACTGATTTGCTGCAGGAGGCTTTCTTGGAGGAGCTTTGCCCACAGGTGCATAATACTAGATTGGAGGAAGGGGGTATCAGATCCCTTGTGCTAAAGGGACTAAGATGCATGGTACAGAGGTATGAATTAACATTGGTAGATGTTAGCTACCTGCCCCTAAAGCACATTGCAAAGCCTGCGCTGAGTTCTGAAAGCCAGCAAGTGATAAACCCACCATCAAATGATGTTGAAAAGTCCTATGGGCACCCTTTATAGATAAACTCCTCAGGGAGCCATTCAAATTCCCATAGTCCTTGGGACACTGAAGTTGTAAGATGGTCCCAGAGCTGCACATCTGAGTGGAGAGTAGGGTTTTAAAAGAAACCACGTGGGTTAAAATAGCAGTAGCAATGTAACACATGGATTGTCAGTATTTTGTGAGCAAACCCTGAGAACTGGGTACCAAGCACTGGGGACTTATGTGCTGAAGTTAAGTTTTAGTTTGCTGAGAGTCTGTTCAGGCTCACCAAACTCATGACAATTTAACAAAACAAGTCCTAGTGCTACTAAACCACGTACTCACTTGGACTTCTTGCATAAACTGTTATCTGCCTTTTTAAAGCAGGAAATATAGCCATGCTATTGCAGATAGAGGGATGTGGGTAGAGGCAGTAGCACCGATTCTATGAAGTTTGCCAAGTCCCCCTCCCACTGCTCAGACAGAGCCCTTTCTGCAGAGTAAAGCCCCTGGGAAGCAGTGAATGTGGATCAGACATCAACAGAGTGCTGTGGCCCAAAGATGGTCTGTCTCTTTCAGATGAGACCTGGGGGAAAGCAGACGGATGGACAGAGAAGGGAACAGGAGGATGCTCTGATGAGCAGGTTTGCAGAGGCCCAGTTGTGTGCTCAGGGCTGTCCTACTGACAGCCCAGCCCAGCATGTCAATAAAGAGGAGGGAAGATGAAAAGCAACACTGCATCTGAAACGGGCTAGAAAAACTAAGTCTGAGAATGTAAGTGTTGGCTAGTCTGTGCCAGAGGGGGCATAGTGAATTATAGTGCCTATGTAAGTGTGTGTGTATGAATATATGTGCTTCTGCAGTGTGGCAGATGAGGTAGCAGAATTCTCCCACCAGTTAACCCTGAAGGGATGCCCATGTCCTGCTGAGGAAACCCATGTGCTGTGGGACACGTGTGTGCCACCGCCCTCTACCTCCATGCCACCTCCTTGAAACCCCAAAGCAGGTCTCTGGGAGGGAAAGTACAGAAGATTCCTGCAGACTGTGACTCGATTTCATTTACTGTCTATATCAGAGCGAGTCATTGCCGCAGGGTGAGGATCCGGGCCAGGACTGAGGCTGGGGACCATCGATGAGTTTCTGCTGCCATCCTGTGGCTGTGATCCGCGCTGCTTTGCCTGAGCCTGGTACAATCTTGCCAGTGCAGACGTCAAAGCAGGATGGCCACACGCTATGCCAGCGTAGGTTCAGGCTGGGTATCAGGAAATATTCCTTCTCAGAAAGAGTGGTGAAGCACCGCACAGAGAGGTGGGGCAGTCACTGTCCCTGGAGGTGTTCAGAGCCATGGAGATGTGGCACTGAGGGATGTGGGGTGGGGTTGGACTTGGGGATCTTAGGGGTCCTTTCCAACCTTCGTGATTCTCTGAAAACCCAACAGAACCAATCTGACAAATTATTAATTGCTATGTATTCAGGTCCCAGCGCAGAAGTTGTCTCTGTTCTTCAGTATCAACACATTTAAAGCCAGTCTCATCCAGATGCTGCTTGCAGGGTCCACATGTTCTCAGGTTGACGCAAGGATGGAGAGGCTCAGAGTCTGCAGGATTAAAAAATACAAGCTATATTTATGAATGGGAGAAGCTGGGGGAAACCTGGAGTTTGCTCTGGTTTGCCTAATGAAGAGGAGGAAGATAGGAGTGTTACCTGGAAGAGAGCTTAAACTTTGCCCTGCCAGAACCCTCCCAGCCTTCCCAAGGGTTTCACCACTCTTCAGAGCCCTCAACATGACTTCTAACTCAAAGACAACGATAGAGCCAAAGATAGGATGCTGCCCTTTACACTCTTGGTGCTGTCATAATGGGCAGCCAATGCAACACTTCAGTGTCTGCTCTTAAAGCTTCTCTTGCATTTTTAGCATCCTGTACTCATTAGACACCCTGTAACTCTGAAATGGAGGAGCACTGTAGAAGAGAATCTGCCCTCTGCATCCCAGAACTATGCACCAGCTCCATTTCTGTTGCTTTTCCAGCAAAATTTACTAAAGAATGGAGTTGAAAATGTACTCAGATAGAAAACAGTGACTTTTATTCATAAATAAAAGAGAGAGAGAATGTCTGCTGTCCTTCAAAGAGCAAGAGATAGCAGCAAAGGATGTCAGGAAGAGAAAACCAGACAGAAAAAGAGTGTTTTTCTGAGTGAAACTGTATGTTTCTCTGTGACTTTATTATTCAGATACATGTAAGGCCAATGGATAGGCCTGAATGTCACTGCTGAGTTTAAAATACCAATATACCCTATGAAGACTCTGCAGGCACATCCCATAATAAGCTGGAGACTGCTTCTCCTGCCTTGCAAGAAGCTCCCTGTGGCACAACCATACCTCCTGAACTCCTGGGTGGTGAAGAAATCTGCTTCAAAGGTGGAAAATGATTTGTGAATCCTAATGGCAACGTGGAGGGTGACATGAGAGTTTTATTCTTTGCTCCCAGTGCTGGGTAGACTTTGCTGGAGCCATGCGGGGACAACAACCCTCATTCCTCACATGTTCTGTTTTTTTTTTTCCTTTCACTCCTCCCAAAAATCAGTGAAATCCTCTTTTTTTTCCTTTTTCCTTTCCCCCTATCCAAAGCAATACAATACAGAGCTGAAAGGCACCTTGAGAAAGGTCTTCCAATCTGGCTTGCAAAGGTTTTCTTGGAATTAAGAAATAAGCATAAGAACAACCAAATTAAAAAGAGGACAATTTAGAAGAGTGTCCTAGATGCTTTCTGCCCACCAATGCTGAGGAACACTGCCAAAGCAAATTCTGTCTATCCAAAGAAAAAGGAGACAAACAATTGTTCTCTTCAGTGCCAGGCTTTAGGTCTTGAGAAAGCTGGGGCTGTATCAATTGCAAGCACAATTCCTGCATTTCCAGGGGGAATCTGTTGGTGTCAAAGCAATAAGAAGAAAACAAAGGTTTGAAGAAGAAAGCCTTGAAATGGTGTTTGTGAAAGATGCATCTGAGCCTTTAGATTCTGGCCACAAAACCTGAAGTAGAAATTTACCATCTGTTTGGGCTTTAGATGTTAAAAATCCACCTCTTCCTCATGGTGGAGTAGGTTTAATATGGTGTTCTAATGTGTAAGGATGATGGGGTTGGCACATGCACAGATGCAACTCAGTAATTCACTCACTTGCACCAGGGGACAACCTCACATGCTGGTGAGAACTGATGTCTCAAAATGGGAAGGAACCATAGGACTGCTGAATCATTAAGGTTGGGAAAGACCTCTAATATCATCTAGCAATAAATCATTGTGGATTTGTCATGGATTATTTTTGGTGCAGGAGTAAAAGCAGGCAGCAGGCTTCAGTACACCGTATTGTCTTGACTTGTTTGGGCAGTGGAATGCATCATCACTTCTGAAGTCCTTATGCACATCAAACACAGTGATCTCCTAAAGGAGCACTCTTCAGTTGAAGACTGTAGGGTCTGAGTGGGTGCCACAACATGCATATGTGATATCACAGTTCTCTCCTTTTAACCTCAGTTTCTGCATTTCCTCGCTTTTAAGTAGAAGAATATGCAACCTGATTGTTGTGTCAGTGCAAGGTGAAGGTTTCGTATTGAGTTACAGAAATAAATACATTGGAGGAGGTCAGAGTTGTGCAACAAATACGATATGAGATTAGAGAGTGTGATTCATGTTGTAAGAGGAAAGGCTAATTCCTGTGCCATCAAGAAGAAGGATAACAAAAGTGGCACGTGTTGTATTTGTATACAAATTTGTACAACAAATTATTTAAGGTAGGAAAAGAAGGTGTATTGACCCAAACATGGGAAAGAAAGGAAACATAGGCTGGCTGTCAACTGGAGCATCGATTTATGGCCAAGTGCATTACGAAAAGGCACTATGTGCTTGTGGAAGTTCATCCCTGGGGCTGCTCCCACCTGTACTCCAGAATGCCTGCACAGCTTGGCTCACATCACTTGGCAGTGAGAAGTTTCTGTTGTCACTCAGAGCCATCAAATGAAAGGTAACCAGGTCTGTTGTTTCTGGCAGCACCCAGACCCTTCCCTGCAATGCTCTGGTCAAGAGAGCGTCACTGTTGAGGAATGTATTTAGTTGTACAGTTGGTTGCACCTGTGCTTAGTGTTTATTGGTGTCAGTGAGACAAGATGCTGTACCTGTAGCCTGTTTCTTGTTGTCTTGCCTGTAGAGGCCTCTGTCTGGGGTCCCAAACAGCCTAACTCCAAACACATGGTGGAGAAGCATCAGCAACTGACCAGACAGCTTTATTCCTAAAGGTCTGTCATGCCTTTCCTCCTCCTCCTCTTGTGGGCAGGCAGAAGCTTTGTTTCATCTGTTGAGGGGATGGGGAATGGGATGTGGCATGATGTTAGCTCTTCTTGAGAGCTGATCTTGCCTGGCCCTGCACCAGGAGGTGCAATGGTGTAACTGATGAGCCTGCAGGGGGAATTGTTCTTTGTTGCTCTCAACCTGGAGACCTTGAGAGAGTGAAACAGTGGCTGCTGCTCTGACCATTGGAAAAAACAGAAATCATAGAATCACCATGTCAATCAGTGGCATATCTCCATGGTTCTTGAACATCTCCAGGGGCAGTGACTGCCCCACCTCCCTGGGCAGCCTGTGCTGGTGCCTCACTGCTCTTCCTAAGAACAAATGCTTCCTGATACCCAACCTGAACCTCCCCTGGCACAATGTGAGGCTATCACCTCTCATCCCGTTGCTGTTACCTGGGAGAAGAGTCCAACCCCCATGTCGCCACAACCTCATTTCAGATTGCTGTAGGGAGCGATGAGGTCTCCTCTGAGATGTACCTCTGTCCTCCTGGACTACGAACTCTTTCTTATCCTGTTTCTCCAAGTCATACCTGCTCCACCCATCCCTTCCTGTCTTCTTGTCTTCTAAATCAAATTTCCTGGTGTGCCCAGTGCTTTGGGGTGAAGGTTGCTGTGGTGTCCCCACTTGGAGGCAACACAAGGAGTGATATTTTGAGGTGTGGCATGGCTCTTTTGGTGGCTGCTGCCTTTCTCTCCTGCTGACTAACACTCCTGAGTCAAACTTAGCCATGGAAGTCATGGGTAATTAACGCCAGTAGTGTTTATACAGGTAAAGAAATGTAAAAGTCAAGTTTTGGAGGCATGTAGCTAAAAAATAATAGGGAAGTATGTTTGGCCGGGCCAATGCGTTTTACCTCAACCTCTTTCTTCCATCCTTTCCTTTGTCTTTCCTTTTGTCCTTTAAATCTATTTATGTTCCTATAAGTAAAGTTAGAAAGATAAATGTCATCTTGAAAAGAAAAGCAGAAAAGCTTTCACTTAGCAAAATGCAAATACGAAAGTTTGTCTTCCCTCTCCCCAGATTACTTTTTAAAACCAGATTTTCAAGAAACCCATCCCAAGCTCACCTGCAGTGGCAGTTCCAGTTCTGCTCTTTTAAGTAAGTTCATTTCTTGCGAAAATATGGGTGGACGGAGTCCCCCTAGCTCTCCAAACCCTTTCCAAATAATAGTCATACTGTTGTGTGCATAGCCCTGAAAATGGCTCACTTAAGTTTTACTTGGCCATACCTTGGATGCTTCTATGAAACAAGGCCCGTACCTCTTTCCCAGTTCATTTTTTTTGACCTCTTTCAGGTACTGCAAGTGGTGTCTCTGGCAGTTAATCTCGTTTGCCATGTAGTTCAGCAGGGCCAGAAAGGAGGGATGCATACAAAAGCATTATTAGCATCTTATTTGGCTCTTAATGGGTAGAAACGATGCAAGATTCTTTTGGCACGGTGGTACTTTTTTTTCCTCCAAAAAAAGAAGAGGAAAAAGGACTTTAATTGAAGCCTGCAATGTTGTATAAATGGAAGATCTAAGTTTTAATTGAAAAATAATTATAACCACTTAATCATTTTAAATGAGGGCTGTAATTGCAGTCAGTTCATAATAGCCAAATACAGACACTTAGATTCCCGCAATAAAGCAGGGATGGTACAGCTTGATTTGCTAATAGCTCTTCCACTTCTCTCCTCTTTTGTCTCAAAGATTAATTCAGGCAAGGGCTATTAGTGCCGTTAATTGGTTCTGCAATTTAGACCTTGTGCTTGTGAATGAGTGACTGATGCAGACCTATCAGCCAATAATGTGAACACTTTGTCAATGTGTTTCTCATTGTCCAGCTGAACATCTCTCCCCGGCAGCTCCTCTGCCACCCAGCCCCAGCTCCCCAGGGGGATCAAGAAGAGCGAGTCTCCTCCGGGGTGAGGGATTCACTTAGCTTTAGATAGGTCACCGAGATGTCTTTGAAGTTACGGCTGACTTATGAATAAAATAATTAAGCAGACAAGGCGTCCTCCTTGGCGGGGACGAATCCTGTATTCAGGAGAAATCTTGACTGCTGTGCTGGAGGAAGGAGATTCAGTGGGACTATGGAGTTGAAAGATGGAGAGTGGATGCTGGTGGAGCGAGAGGGCCATTGGCTCCGGGCAGGATCCTTTTCCTCAGGGTAACAGTGATGGCTGAAGCAAGACTAACTCACCATGGTCACAAGCAGAAGAGCAAACTCTGCTCTGAAACGGGTGTTATTTCTTCACCTGGGTGGTGAGGACAGTGGGCACAGGTGGACTTGGGCTAACTGGAGAGGCAGCAGTCCCAGCATAAGCTCTTGGAAGAACACATTCGAAAGTCTTTGAGCTCAGCGTATCCATTCTATGGGATGTGAAGAGAATGTGCCACTTAGTCTGCACCAGAATTAGCTGCAATTTCAGTCCCAGAACAATTTTAATTGTGGGTCATCTTCTGGTCCCCCCACTTCTCCAGGGTGCAGGACCATTGGGTCTATTCAGAGATGTAAGGTGGGGGAAAAAAATCAAACCACCACTTAATTTTGGTGGCACACAACAAGTGCATGAATATTCCCAGGCACATCTTTGTGCTTTCATATCTTCTGTAGCATCAAAATGCATTTACAAGTGGTGTGCTTCTGCAGAGTTCAGCTCTGGAGCACTTTTTATCTGGAGAGGAGATGCTGGGAGATCTTTGACCTTGTGGAGATATTTTTATCTCTTACAGCTTTTCATACTGGAGGTGACAACTATTCTGAAGTGGTTTAGACTGTCATCCTTCTATTTTTTAGAAATAAACTTGTTGGTTTTACAGCTGAAATCTGAACAGACCCAGGGAAAAGACTGGGGCAAGCTTGGTTTTTCTCTCTCAGTTGTTAAAAGAAGTACAGAAAGTGGAGAAAATCCATCCTTCATCCTTCCTTTTGTTTTTCTACTGGTATTTTGATTCTGCTCCCTTAAAGTGATGAAAAGCACCGGCCTTTCATAGCAAGCCTCCTCCTCCCTCTGTTTGCTGGAAAATGGCTCAGTCCTTGCTAGGGTTTGGGAAAAAAATGCCTTCTGGAAATAGGCTTTTACGGGAAACCCAAGTAGGGCGGGATTTGCTTGATTCCAGTGCTGGGAACTCAAGGAGGAAGGGCTCAGATGAGAGGTGCTCATCTGAGGAAGGTGGGCAGGGATGGGGAAGCGGCAGAGGCAAGAGCCAAGAATGGTGGTGGATTCTGCTGGATGATCTGGGAGAGAGTCGCGGATGGCACTTCAGAGCAAGAAAGAGCCATTAAAGGTCCTGGTGAGCTTTGAGCAGGAAAATAAGTGGTACTCTCACATCAAGTCAGTAGGCTTAAGTTGGTTGAAGTAGTTCAGTCCTTCACTATTCTCATGGTGAAATAGATTTCATCATGGTCAGTAGATAAAACTGTCCTTCTGGTTGCAGTGTTGTTTCTCTATGTGAATGGTACTACCCGTACACCTGCAGCTGCCATAAAGTAGCAGAAGCATTGAAACAGATGGAAGGATGGCTTAGCTAAGGTCTTTCCCTTTGCCTGCATACAGTTTTTCTGTGAGTACACATTCTCCAGCCTCACAGGTAGGTCAGATGCAAGGCAAATCTAGCTTTTTATCCAATTTATTCAAAGCAATCTCCATCTGCCACGGGCCTTTCCTGTCGCCAGGCAATGTGGTTGTGACAAACACACTGAGTGTATTTGCGCTCCAGTTTTAGGTTCTATATTTGGCTATGCGATACCAGGAAAGCTTTCCGTGATTAACTCTGTTGACTGATACCAAGAGTAACTAGAGCCACGACATGCAGCAGTTGAGGTGTGTCACCAGGGTTGGGTATCGCTATGTCCAAAAAGGATCTGGGAGAGGCAATTTTGAAAATGAACGTGATTCACCAATACTGTTCTGAAAACAAGGAAAGCAGGGCAATAAAATGTTTAAGCCAGTGGACTGCTGGTGAGACACACAGAGTCATCTTCTCCCTCTCTGTTGTCTAGTTTGGAGTACTGCTTTTCATGAACAGCGTGGAACGAAATTCAGTACGAAGGACAAAAGTGATGTTTGAAACTCTGGGATGAGTTATCCTGGACAACATCTACCTCATGGATGCTCTCCAAAGGCAGGACAGATCTTTACGAGAAGCAATGTTGCGATGCTGTGGGTGTGGGAATAGGCTGGATGGCATTTCAAGGTCCCTTTTTGCTCTGCTTCTTCTGAAGGACCCTACCTGGTCCTGCAGGTTCCCTGTGTAAGCCTAGCACTGCCAAGGCAGGGTTTGTCCATCCACTCCTTTGCTGAGAGCGGCTCTCCTGAAACATCCCCAGCTTGCAGGTCAGTGCCCATGGTAAGGCTAGGAAAGGAGTAGTGAGGATACAGCAAAAGGTTCAAAAGACACTACCCAACAAAGCAGGTCTCTAGGACAGATCTTCAAGATGCTCTTTCCTTAAAGCAATACCTAGTGCCATAGCTGCTTTATTCTGATTCTTCATCCATCTAAACAAGCCCAAATTCAGATTTGTATGAGAGGGAGAAAGCACTGAAGGTACACCTTTGGTTCTATCTTTTTGTTCCTTCAGGCTGGTTGCCAGGCATGCTCAAGCAGTAGAGTAAACCTTACCTGCTCCTCTCACAGCAGCGTGCAAATTCATGCCATTTGCTCTTTGCTAACTGCTGCCCTTCCCTGGGACCCAGCCTGACCTCAGCACTCGCTGAGCTCCATCTGAACATCTGTCCTTTGCGATACGCTACCCTCTTTTACAAACTATCCTCTACTTAAAGCTTTTGGTGGAGCAGGAGGTGATAGCCTGGCCCATGGCCATGCTGGGCAATGCAACGTGGGGTACAGGTCCCTGGGAGCAAATCTGATTTTTGTGTGGTGAGGCAGCACATCTCCAGCCATGCTGAGCCTGGTCCTGGCCTCAGTGCTCCACAGCTCAGTTGAGAGCTTTGCCCTACATATATTTGCAAACATTCCCCGGGTGAAGGTATGTTAATAAATGCTTCCCCACTTGGTTTGGAAGAATCATTCCTGCCAGAAAAGGATTAGGCTCTCCATAATTTGTATCTGTGGCATCTAACTGAAGCATCTCTGCATCTGGCCTTCTGGGGCATGCAGGAGTTTCTGCAGAAGGTCCCCCTGGCTGTTTCAAAGGGACCCGCTGGTCCTCATCTGCCCACGCAGTCTGCATCTCTGCTTCGACGGAGAAGGTAAACAGAGAGCGAGGCATTCACACCGTGTGCAACCAGCGGCCCTTGGTACCGGGCAAGGGAAGTTATCTCACCGAAACAGATAAAGGGAAAGGGTAGGTTTGTACGGCACAGGCCAGGCCTCTCCTGACTCCCGTCCGTGACGTAGGCTGTGCCTCCAGCTAAAAGTCCCTTCTGTCCTGGCTGCCTGCCCCAGAGCCAGCTTGTGGAGGCTTGCGCGCACTGAGGACCTGCCTAGCGAGCAAGCGGCACCATGTCCGTCACCATATGCCAGTCCATGGGCTTCGTGGTATCAGCCTTAGGAATAGGAGGAATCATCGCATCGACATGCATGGATCAGTGGAGCACCCAGGACCTGTACAACAACCCGGTGACGGCGGTGTTCAACTACCAGGGCCTGTGGCGCACGTGTGTCCGCGAGAGCTCCGGTTTCACTGAGTGCCGTGGTTACTTCACCATCCTGGGGCTGCCAGGTAGGACTTGTTTGTGCAGAGAACATCTGCCTCACATCGCGGTTGCCCGGTGCTGTGGTTGAGTGATGGTGATGGGTGATATTCAGAGCAGAGAGGGGATCCCAGGTTTTAGCCTAAAGGGACTTGGGTTGATGGCTCTGTTTGGAAGACAGGTCCTTTGGAGGCACCTCAACTCCCTTGGCCAGGCTGGGTTTCAGGAAGGCTTGTTACAGCTCACTGCACTTTAGGTGTTGAGGCAATGCATTGGGGCTGACTTGGATAGCAATCACATCCAGCTGCACAGTGCACGCGGCTTCCCACCAGAAACACAAATATTCTCAGGACTGGAGAACACCCTTTTCAAGGAGCTGTATCACAACTTAACTCACTGCCTTTCTGTATGGGCTAACAACACCAGACTGGATTTCTCACTAATTCTTCTTTGGTTACAGTTTTTCCTTCCATGGGTATCATTCTCATCCTAGTTGTGCCTAGAGAATCCAGGGCCATGAGCAATTAGGTTATGATAGGATTGCCAGGATTTCCTTCTCGCCTTAATGTACCAAGGAAAGGGGCACTTGGGCTGTTCTACCTACCTGCTCTCTGTGCTTTGACATGATAAGGACGAAGAAGCCAATTATATCAGCAGATACTGCAGAAGATCTGCAAAATGGTATTTCCAAAATAGGAACAAGCACTGTGCATAAAAATGGCTTTGTTCACAGGCGGTCTATCTGTGCAAATCTAACCAGTATAACCCAGTGTGGTTGTGTTCTGAGACACCAGCATGAGGTGTGCTTCATACATGGGGTTATTATCACATAATCCATCTCTGGATTCTCGTTCCCAGCCAATTCCTGCCTGGTATCACCTGCATGGATGCTCAGGACCTTTAGGTGCCAGGGGTTCTGCCCCTGCCAAATCCTTTCCTAAGTGTTGGGATTCCCATTAAACTGCTTGTCTATAGGGTCCACCTACTGGGTGAATCACCAAATGGAATTTGCTGGGTTTATTGTAGTCACTGACAAGAAGGAATTTTAAAAGCCCAATGAATAAAGCACAATTTTCAAATACAATGGTGGGTGAGATCCTGAAGTTGCAGTAAAAACCCTCAGTACTGCTGGGGGATTCTTGCTTTCCCTGACAGTGTGTAGCTATGTAAATATTTGAGCTTTTGTCCCAATGAACTGGTTTCTGCAACACTGCCAGCAGCGCTGCCCTACAAAGTGAGGTGGGTTTTTTCTTTCTTTTTAATGAGCAGGGCTAGCTCTTTTTTTCTGAAGTCCCTCCATGCTCTCCCCCCTTTCCCTTCCTGTTATATATCACCTGACACCACCAGTCTCTGGAGAAGACTGGTGCAAAAATAAGCTCCATGCTGCTGGGCTCCATCCCCTGCATTCACCTGCTCCTATGGGCATCTCATCCCTCTCACCACCAGCAAAGGGCAGCTGTATCCTAGCCAGAGGGGGGCAAAAAATGATGCTAAAGATAAAATTTGCTAAGAAATTATTTAAGTGGATCGCCACAATGTTTATTTTAACCATGCTGTACCTCAACCTCCATTAAACGCCCCTTGCTAACCTCACCGTAGTTAATGGTTTGTCAGCATTTCCATTATAAACCCCTATTTATTATTCTGACAATGGCAATTTATATTGGGAACAATAGTGCTGGAGTGAATAAAAATAATAGGACCCCAGCAAAGCAACGAGGTGACCTGAGTACATCGATGAAGTTTTGGTTTCCAAAGAATTCTTTTTTTCAATCCCTCCCTCCCATAGCAAAGATTAAACTTGTCTTGCCCGTCATCTATCTTCAATTTAGCTGGGAATTTTAATTTCAAGCAGATTGAGGAAAAATCAAGATAATAGATGAAAATGAGAAATAACACGGGTACTTTATGGCTCTTCGCCTTTGCTGCTTGGCTATGAGCAGTGAGTCTCCAGTGAAATATGTCGCTTGAGATCTAAGCCTGTTTGTTCTGATTTTTCTTTCTCTTATTATTTTTTTTTTTTTGCTGCTTGCTTTGGTGTGTGGGCAGTCCTTACTGTGATTGCCTGGAGGACATGATCTGAATTTGAACATAAAGTAATAGGGAAATAGCAGTAGCTGTGCGCAGGTGAAGCTGATAATTTCACCTATTGCAGAAGTCATGCTTTCTGCTAGAAGAAGAGTTTTTCAGTTGCTTACAAGTTTATTAACCAACAGTAATCTGGTCAGTAATCTTCCTCTCGTCTGCCCCAGTCTCTTTTTTCCAGACCTGTTCAGCTAGAGCTGTTCAGCCATTTCTGAAAGGGCGTTTTGTTCTTGAGGCAAAGCCCCTTCTGACCTCCCAGGAAGGCTGAGATAGCTCTTGACTCTGGAACAAAAGGCTGTTGGTTTTAAAAATAAGAATATTTCAGCTTTTCCAAAAGCAAATGTTGAGTCCAAGAGCACCCCATTAAATTTCTGCAGCTGGTAACTGTGACCATGCATCCTTTCAAAGTTCACTTAGACTTGTTATAAACTCTACGCTATCAAGGGACTTTTTGTGTCTTGGATTTGCTTCCAATTAATGTCATTCTGATAAGGTTTTCTTATACACACAACCAACACACGTTTTGTGCCATAGCCCTTGCAAAAGCCTTGCTCCATTTTTTTTTTTTTATTCTTTGGAAATTGGGCAGCCCACTGGCCAAGGAAACAGCCGCTCCTCTCTCTGGTATTGCTTTCTGGTGGACATTGGTTTGGATGGGGACTGCTAATTGCTGTGTCACAGTCCTCCTGGCAATGGCCTCGGCGAAGTGCCTCCAAAGCTCTGCTTGCTGCTTTAAATCTTTTAGCCCAGTTGGTTCATCTCCACTTTTGGAAATATCTGCCAGCAACCACCATAACCAGCTTCACATATGGAGAAGTTTAGGTGTCCCCTTTCCTTGTTGATTCTCAGGAAGGCCAGCCAGCCCTTCTTCTGCCATAGACAGGTGGGCCACATACTTTTGGAGGCTGTGGTCATCAGAAAAATGGCAGGACAGATAGAAAAGGGTGGGTTTGCTTTGTTTCGTTCTGAACAAGCTGGAACTGACTGGCAGGGTGTGAGCTATATTTGCAAATTTTAAAGTAAATATGAGCTGTAGGTGATTTTTAGGGGAGAGGCAGTGATAACATTCAGGAGTCGCAATGGGCCCAGTGAACACTTTTGAGATAATCCAGGGCTGACGCCTGGGTAGATAAAGCAAGAATGAGCTGAAGAGGGGAGTGGTCAAAAAGTAGCCTTCATTTTCCCCACTTTGGTATCCCTCTGTGAGCGTCCCCACGTTCTGAGTGGGGAAAAAACCACGTTCTCTATTTCTTGATAGGAAGCTTGGTCTTTGCAAGAGAAGTCTCTCCATCATGTCCCTTCCTCAGATACTGCTCATCATTACCACATGGCACAGCCAGCCCTCTGACCCAGGCCTTAAGCCTGGAAACTGAACAATAGCCCGTAAGTACTCTCAGAAATATGGCCTGAATTTTGGATGGTGCTGTGTGGAGCCAGGAGTTGGACTCCATGATCCTTTGAGTCCCTTCCAAATTAGGATATTCTGTGCTTCCATTATTCTAACAGGCCCGTGCTCCGAGTCTTTCACCTTTCAACCAGTAACCATAGACATCTATCAGGAGTGGCTGGAGGTGTGTATCAGGTTGTGGTAAAGACAACGAGACATGCTCTACAGCTTCCTGTCACCTAACCATTCCTCAGGCCATGCACTGAGCCAGCAGTTCAGATAAAACCACCAGGTTACAGAATCACAGAATGGCTTAGATTTGAAGGCAACTTAAAGCCCATCGAGTTCCAACCCCTGCTGTAGGCTGGTTGCCCTTCACCAGGTCAGGATGCCCAGCACCCCATCCAACCTGGCCTTGAGCACCTCCACAAATGGGACAACCATAACTTTTCTGAGCAACTTGTTCCACTTCTCACCTGTCATCGGGCTTGGTGCTGGGAAAATGGCACCATGAGTTTCTGGCGAAGGGGATTTTTTCCCTGTCGTGAATGGCTCAGAAACAGGCACGTTGCATTTGGAGAAAATGAGCCAAGAAAGCAGGTTTGTGGGGTTTTTTTTTGTCCAGAATTTTGCTACAAACAACCACTGAGGAAGGTGTTTGTGAGAGCACTGTGTCCCCAGTGTTTAGGAGCACAGTGCTAATCAGAGCACGAGAAATGGCAAGCAGCTAACACTGGGCTGGCTGGATAGCAACATAGGCAATACGCTTAGCAATGAGCAAATAGAAACCTCTCCAAAAAGCAAAAATCCTTCAAACACAGCAGTGTCTGGAGTATTGAGCGTGGCTGGGCATTCAATTGTTACTCAGCTCTAGGCAGCAGCACAACCCTTGTTACTGAAGACGTTTGCTCAGCTCCATTTTCTGAGGGAGAACGTGCAAGAAGCTGACAGAAAATGTGTAATCTTGCTCTGGTTACATCTCTTCATAGCCGTGATTCAATTTCGGCCCTCAAAATCAGAGGCAGATGGGTTCATCCAGGCATTTTTGCACAACTGGAGGCTATTGGGGATAGTCCTGTGGTGCTCCTCCGTTCTGTGTACTTTTGAAGCCCCTGAATGATGATGATGAGAAATAGCTATCCCCCATCTGCTGGATAAAACTGCATCCCCAGGGATAGGTTAGTGAGCCAGCACTGCCTGATGGCAGACTATGAGGTCAGGGCACAAATAAGGACAAGTAGATGGATTGTATGGAGTGGGAGATGGGACTTGGGGATGTGTAATGGTGGAGAGAAGGAGGGAATTTTCTTGTTGGCTCAAATTGCCACTCCAGCTGCACTCAGCTGAAACAGCAGAAAGGGTCAGAGGAAGGAGTGGTTGTTCCCCTCCCAGCAAAGCAAACACAGGGACATGGTGTGCAGGTAGGCCACTCCACCAAGGGACTGGAGCTTTCCCTGGGAAAAATATCTGGAAAATATTATTGATCCTTTGCATTTCCCCCACTTTTTTACACCCCATCCAAAGGTTATCTTTAACTGTGACCAGACCTTTGGGCCTTTTTTTTCCTTCTGCAGCCCTAAAAGCTGTTGTATGCAAATGCTGCAGGGTGACAACAACCTTGAGAGCAGGAGTTATGCTCAAGAGGAATGTTGGTCATTGAGACATGGTTTGAAGCATGGAAAAAAAGCAATGTGTGCTCAAGGTAGAAAGATGAAGGCATGTTCTGGGCTCAAGGTAGAAAGATGAAGGCATGTCCTGGGACCTGAAGGAGAAGAGAAATCCTTCAGACTCTCTGGGGAGCAGAGGGATTGGGTTCACAGCCCTTTTAGGCTGATGCTCAGGAGTGGGAACAGTAGGATGAAAGAGCATCCTGTGTCCCCACCTGTCACAAGTTGGGGTAGAGAGTTGGCTACTCTGCTTGTTTTAGCCCTCATCATCCTTCTGGCTTCCAGCTGCTCCCAGGCCTGATTTTTTTGTAATGAGTTAATTCATACAAAGTGTGTTTTTGAGTGTGCCCACTCATTTGCTGAGAAAGAGCAGCTCCTACCATCCCTGGCTCTTGAGTGCTCATTTCTATGTTTTTTCGTTCATGCTACTATTTTTGCTGGTAACTTCTGACCTTGAGGTGTGATGGAGATAGCTCTTCCCCTGTTATAAATTTGCCAAATTCAGTGGAAATGGCTAAATTCAAATAAAATTTCTGGAAGAAATGACATCTTTGAACCTCACTGCATTCCACTGATAGTGGAGTAATACATCTCCATTACAGTGGAGATGTATTACAGCCCTGAGCCCAGCACTTGTCCAGTGTGTGGAAAGATAATAATTTCCTAATTCTTCTATCCCCTGCCCCATTTTCCAGGACTACTGCTCCAGCTAATGTAGGCAAGCACCTATAAGAACACTCTTTCCCTTTGTTCTTCCTTCTTCTCTTCCCTGTATGGGTTTCATTGGGCTGAGTGATGGGTTTTGAGGACATGGATGAGAGGAGATGAATGTGGGAGCTCTGCTGGGTCTCCTGGGGTTCTTGGCTAGGTGTTGTGGGCAGCATTTGAGGTGAAGTCAGCAATGCTCATGGAGGCTTCAATGAGTGGTGATGTCTCTGGTAGCCCCATGTCCTCCCACAGAACTCACTGCCAATATCCCTATCTACCACTGTGTGTGAATGGCAAGCCATAGAACATTCCCTATCTCAGCCCAATACCAAATTTACCACTTCATTGCCAAAGCAGAGAGCCAAGAAGGAGGCAGCCAGGGCTATAGGTGCTGAGGTCTCCCAGCAGTGCTCCCCTTCCCTCTGCCCCTCTCAGTGTGCTCACACCATTCCAAGCACACAGCAGGAGCCCGAGAGGCAGCGGAGGGTTTTGGTGAGGCACAGCTCATGCTCCAAGTGAATTTCCCAACACTTGACCGAGTGTGGCCACTTAGCCAGGGAAGGACAAGCACTTCTAAAGGACAAAGGCTCCTATCTCAGGCCCTGCCAGCACAAACCGACAAACCGACCGAGAGTGAAACTGGACTATCTTGCAAAAACACTTTGAGCAAACACACCGCTCAATGGAAAGCATCTGATAAGGGCTGCTGCACTTCTGGCGGTGCGGGCAGGAGGACTTCGGTGCTCCCATTAGGTCTTTGGCTTTGCTGGGGCTGTCTCACTCCTCTCACCGGGGGAGACGCCATGTCCACGACCCTCTGCCAAGTGATGGGCTTCCTTGTCTCGTCGCTGGGTGTTGTGGGGTGCATCATGTCCACTGCCATGGATATGTGGAGCACGCAGGACTTGTACGACAACCCGGTGACGGCCGTCTTCCAATATCAGGGACTGTGGAGGAGCTGCGTGCGGCAGAGCTCTGGCTTTACAGAGTGCCGGCCATATTTCACCATTCTTGGGCTGCCAGGTAGGGCAAAAATGCATCAGGTTGAACCCAGGAGTCGTTCTGCACCCAAAAACAAGAACAGCTATCTTAAAACACTATGCAAGGAATAAAATTTCTGGGCTTCTCAGTGTATGAGCATAAAAACATGTGAGTATTTGCTACTGAAATAATAGCTTTGCTTGGTGCAGATTACAGCTTGTAGTGTACGTAGGTGATCTCTGGATGAGTGCCATGGGATTTGACTGTTACTGATGTGAGGATACTTAGACCTGTGGATATTCTGTCCCTTTAAATTGAAGCAGAAGGAAAGCAGCTGTGTGCAGTTCTTGTGTTGTTATCAGAATAATATGTTCTACCAAAACCAACTGAAATATTTTTTTTATAACAAAATCACAGAAGAAATCTGCCTCTGGGCAGAGTAGGAAGGACAAGGAGTGGAGAGGTGTGTTCAGATTTTACACTGAGTTTTATAGTGGTTGCTGTAGTAGGTTGTAGAAGGGTACTACTTTCTATATTGCTTGCTATTTTCTCCGTGTCGTGTTAAAAAGGAGCTGTTTTCCCATATCACTGCCTTTGAAGGTATCCTGTGCTCTTGAGCTGGTCGTGTGCCATGACAGCAGCCAGCTTGGCTTGCCGTGCCTGCCTCCCCATGATCTACTGCACCTGTACCCTGCCAGTGAGCGATGAATGCAGGTCTGAGAGTGGTTTTCACTCTTGGTGCAAGCAAGCACCATTATATGTAGGCCTTTTGCATCTACTGAGTGGTGTAGAAGAAAACAGAATGCAGGCTCTCAGCCCCATATCTTCATGGCTGCCATGGTCAAATGCTTTGTTGAAGACCAAGGCACTGGAGACGGTTGTTCTACAGCAATAAGGAAATGTGCATGATGGTCACAGGCATTTTCTATTGTGCCATAGAGCTATCTCTTTTATCATCTTTCTGTGTCTATTTACTTGATGAGAACCATAAAACATAAATAAGGAATGGCCCAGGTTGAATTTGGCTAACTTAAAAACCTCATTTTTTCCCTGTGTTTCAATATTCTATTTATTATAACCAGTCATACACTTACTTTTCTGCCTTTGTATTCTGCATTAGTGATTGGCGATGTTAGTTTAGTTGACCTTAAGGTGCTTTTTACCTCTCCTACTCACAGCAACATTGGGGGAAAAGACAGCTCTCCATTTCCACTTGGGACTAGAAAACATATATTCCAAATTTCATGTTTACTTCAGTCAACGGGCTTGAGTTGGTACTGTTTTCTGTGCACGCTTCCTCTTTGTGTGGAAATTGAGTGTCCAAATGAGCAATCGTATTTGTGCAGGTATCATACACAGTTGTTCTATCTCATGCAAAATACATATGTAAAGAGAGGCAGGTCATTTCCATGCTTAGCTCTAACTATAGGGCAGTATGTGAACTCATGCTCCTGGTGCAAACTTTTTCCTTGGTCTCCTATTTTGTTTGTCTGAGACCTTCCACTCCTTCCTTCTATCGGAGGTCACTGCCCTTTGAAAGCAGCTCTGCTTGGAGGACTTCTGGTGGCTGCCAGAATCCACTTGACATTGCTGCGCTCTCATTACGAAAGGCCCTCACTTTTGGTCCCGTGATCCAGGTGAAGGGGTTTTAATGCCACAGCAGAGCTGGGAGCACCCTCTTTTCCTTCCCATCCCTCCAGCAGAGACGATGTACACACCAGCCTTGTGGCACTGACATCTTACATTGAGGAGATACTGCCAATTGCTTTGCACTGCGTTGTGCCCCTGCTGTGTCCCTCTCTTCTTGCTTTTCACAGCTGCAGATTGCCCATTTTCAATTGCAATCCATCACACTTGGTCTCTGGTGCTCCAGAAGTCCTGTCTCTGCAGGAGGTGCTTGACCTGTCCGTTCTGTCCTTCCAGGCACACTCAAAGCACTGGGAATATCTCTACTGGAAGCCCACAATATCTGTGAGGCCTTGGCTTAAGATCACCTTTTCTTTAAGGGTTCAGACTGCCGTAGTGATGGTAGGTAGAGACCATAAGGTCTGTTGGAAACAGCCCAGGAACATAAGACTGTCTCAGGGACATATCCTGAGGGCTACAAGGACCTTCCATCAGGATTCATCGTGTCTACTTTGCCTTATCAGCCGCTACTGCCCGTCCTGAAACCAAAGCAATTGGAAAGAACTTTAAGTAACTGTAAAGACAAACGAGTATTGTGATTTTCTTCTCTTTACAGCTTTCTGTTCTGCATCAGGTACAGCACGAACACCTTTTGAGGGCTGATAAGGCATATCCGCCAGCTTCTTGTTCTCCAATGAATAATAACTAGTGAGCTCGCACCTGGGGGCTGATGAATGGGAGATTGAAAACCCCAGGCTCGTTAGCACTCGTTATCAGCTGATAAGGGCAAATTGAGTCATAAGAGCAGCAGCCCCAGTGGGACTGCTAGGTGGGAAAAAGTAATGTAGTTCCAGTTAGTGGCTGGTTCTCCATTCATTCTGGCACCAGCATGGTTTTGCTTAGGCTCCTCCATAAGCAGGGAGGCACTGCAGCAACCACCTTGCCATCCTAGATAGAGTTTATAAACGTTTCCCTTCTCCATCCTTTTGTAAGGCCAGTAGGTCTGCTCTCCTGCACCATCTCATCATGCTCCAGCTGGGGAACCTGATACAGTATGCCTGGGTGCTGCTGTCCTCCTGTCCAGCCCAGTGAAAGGGGTGATAGGCAGGGTTATCACAGGTTCTGGGGATGTGTTGCCTGCCCCTATCCATCACTCATAAGCTTTCATCATCTTTCCTGAATGGGCATGGAATTTCAAAGCTGAATCTGGGGTCATGAGAGCTCATTGGAGGAAAAGAACAGGCTGCAAAGTATTCTGGCCAAGTCACAACAGCCCTTGAATTAGTTTCGATAGCCCTCTCCCAGTGCTCTGCCAGCACTGCCGCCTTTCTGTCTCTGCCAGGCCGGGGAGTGCTGAATTGCAGGCAAGTTGAGATATGTGCCACCTTATTAGAAAACTGTCCTGCCTGGTCTTTCTCCTTCACTTCTTCATTTTAAAAGGTTCAAGTTTCCGTTTGTTTTCCCCTTTCCTTTTCTACTTGAGCCAGGAGGAGGCCTGGGGATGTGGTTGCTGCCTTTGGTCTGATGGTCAGCAGTGTTCATGAGCATGTCACGTCAGCATCACAGCTTGCCTTCAACCAAGCAATGCCACTTGGATGCTGTGGTCATTGCCAAAGCATTGTAGCTATCCCTTGATCTACATGCAGTGTTTTTCAGGGTGGTTTTTTTTTTTTTAATATGTTTGTTTTTGTCTCTTGTGCCATCTATTTTACTGTGGAGGAGGAAAACTTGGAACTCTACTTCACAGGGTGGTTGGAAATACCATGGATAGCTGGGTGGAGCTGTCTGAGCTCATTGCTGCTTAGGGAAAACACGTGCTTTCTCAGTCAGTTCAGTTACGAAACAATTCCTGCTTTTTAAAAGGGGTCAACCAGGCAACAACACAGCAATAGTGTGATATATGTTACAGGTGCGGCAGAGATGCACTTAAGTACGGGGACAGGTAAAATAAACAAATCCTTACATATTAAAACCATAAGGTTTCTATTCCACTTTGAAATGCAGGCAGAAACTTGTGACATTCCCAACAATACAGTTTGAGGCTCTTTCAGAGTTTAAATAAGGGACCTGATATAATCCTGCAATGTTAGATACCCATTCTCACACTGAGAATTAATAGGAATATCAGCATCTCTTTAGCAGGGCTCTGTTGTGACAGGACAAAGGGAAATGGTTTCAAACTAAAAGAGGGGAGGTTTAGATTGGACATAAAGAAGATTTTTACAGTAAGGGCAGTGAGGCACTGGCACAGTTTGCCCAGGTTAGTGGTGGATGCCCCACCTCTGGAGACACCCAAGGTCAGGCTGGATGGGGCTCTGAGCACCTGATGGAGCTGTAGGTGTCCCTGTTCAATGTAGGGGAGTTGGACCAGATGGCTTTTAAGGATTCCTTCCAACTCTAATGATTCTACGATCTTAAGATAACTTAGACTTTCTCTTTTTTAGTAAAAAAAAAAAGACCTGTTTTCAATGGAATGGTGTTTGCTTTCGGCAAGTCAAAGTATATTAATGTTTTTTTTTCCTTTAACATTTTTATTTTTATTTTAAAATAGTCTTCAAAAGCTTCCCAGCCTCCAATGAGTCTCACTTCACTTGTTCATCATGGCTCTGGTTGATTTGTTTTGCAGCAATGTTTCAGGCTGTGAGGGCCCTTATGATCGTGGGTATCGTCCTGGGCATCCTTGGCCTCTTTGTGTGCATTTTTGCTATGAAGTGCATCCGAATTGGCACCATGGAGGATTCTGCAAAAGCCAATATGACTCTGACCTCTGGCATCATGTTTATTATTGCTGGTAAGTTGTGTCTTTCATGCACAAAGCATAGTGCCTGAAATTGAGGACTGAGCAAGGCTTCATGCCCCTCTGGTTACAGGCCTTTCTGCTGGTATGAGTTGGATTTTTGTAGTGTAAAGTTTTGTTCTTTCTTCTGTAGTGTGAAAGTGTGGAAATTGTTGCAGAAATGCAAACGCTCTGTGCATCTCAAAGAACCAAGGTTTGTGCTATGTGGATCTCAGACCACCTTTCTGTCTGATCCCAGGTCTGTGTGCCATCACTGGAGTGTCTGTGTTTGCCAACATGCTGGTCACAAACTTCTGGATGTCCACAACCAACATGTACCAGGGAATGCAGAATGTCCAGAATAGGTAGGTGCTCATCTGACTCAGGATGAGACAAAGGAAAAACGAACACTGGGTGCTTATTAGTCTGGTTCCAGGACATGGAAGATTCAATGAGTCTCTGCACTCGAGATAAGGATAATTTGTCCAAGAAAACTGACTGGGATGTCTGCATTTATGCAGCTCGAGAAGGGATTGGGGATCCCATGAAGGACCATTCTGCAGGTGGAGCTGTGTTGATGGGATCTTCAGCAGGGCCAGAAGGAGAGAGAGAATTTTCAGTGTGTTTCAGAAGAAATAGCCTGGACCACTGTCACAGCACTAATCAGGCACATTGCTGTTTCGTAGGTACACCTTTGGCTCAGCCCTCTTTGTTGGCTGGGTGGCAGGCGGCCTGGCCCTTGTGGGAGGAATCATGATGTGCCTTGCGTGCAAAGGAATGGTTCCAGAGGAATCCCGGTAAGTTTGGCTGTGGTGGATACAGGAAGGTGCTATGTGGAGCTTCGGATGTCAGGATAGCAGGCGTCCATCACATCAGAAGACAGGTCTAGGCACAGTGCCCTCGTTGCAAATTTTATTGTGATGATACATCTGCTTGCCTTGTATAATGGGTCACAAGTGGCCATTTCTCTTCCTTAACTGCGTGACTTGAAAACAAATAGAGAGTAGGAGAGATCGCCCTTAACATCCAATAAACTATTCTAACATTTGTAATGTGCTGGCCAAGTTGGCCCTACTAACAGCAGCTTTGACTGCAGATGGTGTAACAGATCACCATCAAGTGAAGATTGTATCAGCTGAGCTATGATTTACTTCATATAGGGCTTTGGACACCTACACAATTGGTTATTGCAAGCAAGTCATCCACTCAGATGAGGATTTACTCAAGAAAGTAGAAGTTTATGAGAACACATGAAAAAGAGCCTTACAGCATGTCATTACAGTCTGGCTCTGGGCACTGAGTGATGATACACTACAAAGTTGCCTGAAATCCATCATCAAATGGGAACAGAAGGTGCAACACTGGGTAGTCACAGGGCCTCCAGTGGCTAATGCCATCTTTCCTGTCTTTCAGGTACAAGGCGGTGTCTTACAATGCATCAGGACGGAATATCTCCTACAGAACAGGGCCGTATAAGGCTGGTTCAGGGTACGAACCTGAAACGAAGACTAGGAAGGGTCCAGGGTATGAAGAAGCTCCTCGGAGTGAGGATGCAGGACGCTCATACCCTTCAAAATACGACTACGTCTAGTAGACTTCCTAGGCTTGAGATGTGCTGTATTTTATAGAACGTTTTTCACTTGAGACACAAAAAGTGTACACGAATAAGGCAGTCTGTAAATAGGACTTTATTTTCTATTGTTTTTCTCCTACTCAAAAGCAGTACCCTAACCATGTTTCTTTTATTCTTCTGCCTGTTGGCATACCCATCATGAGGAGGCCTGTAACAAAAGTAATGTCTTTTTCTGTTCTCAGAATACAACTGTTTCCTCATCTTTTACATATAAACTCTGACAGTCGGGACCAGGATTCTGCCTTGTGCCATCTACTATTTCTTCTAATAGGTTTAAATTCTCATTACTGATGACCCTGATAGAGTTTGTAGTCCAAACACAGTCACTTGGATGCCTGTGGCTGAAAAGTACATAATGATGTTGCATACAAAAAAGCCTTAAGAAATCAAGAAGTTAAATCACACCCATAATGAAAAGCAGAAATTATGATATGGAAGTCTTGTTATTTTGTTATGTATTGGAAGAAAACTCAGCTGTGTCCCTTTGGCTATGGCCAATGCATACAGAACCAGCAGTCATGGCATTTTCCTCCCTGGCAGCATTCCTAGTCAGACTCACCTTTATTTTGCTGGTGGCACTACAGTGCTGATCTGCTGTGATATTTAATCTGATTTATGTTACTTAGACATTTGCTATTACCTGTGATACCAAAGTGTATTTATTTCTTCTGATCTCATTGGGGAATATATATAATCCATTGTTATTCCTATGCTAGATATTTGATACAATAGCTGAAAACCTCTGTGTGTGACCAGAGTTCCTGCAGATGCCATCATTAATGAAACCAGAAGAATTTCTCATTTAGAATTAATTAGAGTTACAATTGAGCAGGAATCCCAGGGAGCATTAGATGTGAAACTCTGCACTAACACTGGGACTTTCTTGTGTTAATTCTCCTCCAAATGATGTGAAGATTAGGTCCTTAGTGAGACACTGCCTCTTCTGGCCAGCCTGCAAGAGAGGATGTTTATTGGAAGGGGTCAGAGGAAGAGACACCAGAGCTCTAGGAAAACATCTTGGAGGAAAGGGCACTGAGAGATAACTTAAAGGGAAAAACAGGTATCTGAAACCTCAAAAGCAGCCTTTTTGATAGACTTCTGCAATGGGTTCCTGTCCCATTTGTATCAACAGTAAGTTCCCGGGAATTTGCTGGCAGGTTTGATTTGGCGAAACACTGATATTCCCTTGGGTTGTTCACACTTTGGAGGCATGACAGGCAGAGCTGACCATTCCCCCAGAGTATGACCTCTGGTAGGTCTCTGTCTCCAGTTAGCATCTCCTATGGCTTGTGGGACAGCAGAGATGGGCTGTCCTGCTTAACACCATTACTCCCAGTGAGCACAGTCCCGGCCCATCAGCTCTCCATCGTTGCATTGAGTCATCTCCAGCACAGGTGCAGGAGAAGAGAGGAGGTTGAAACTCAGGCAGCTCAGCAAGAGGGGGAGGGAGTGACACAGGCAGCATAACCAGTGTGTGGAGAGATGGGAAGAGCTTCTATCCAACAAGGAGGTCCTGGCCACAACAGAACCCCAGCAAGACTCTGGTCCTTGCTACTACCTGGGTAAATAACTGCCTCTGCTGGTGTCAGTGTTGACTCCTATTCAAACCAGCAGAACACTTGTTTTACAGATTTTTTTTTTTTTGAAAGGATACTGATTCAGTTGTGCAGAGGTAAATCCTGTCCTCATTAGAAATACTTACTCTTTTAAGTGGATTTTTTCCCCTTTTCACATTATAGACTTAGCTTTTTTTGCCTTTTATTTGCATGCTGGATTTTTTTTGTCTTGTTTTGTTGGTTGTTTTTTTTTTTTTACTTGGATATTAAAAATAGAAAATGCCTTTATGACCTCAAATTGCTGTTTTCATTTTGTCATGAACAAAAGCTGGCAGCTTTGCTGCTCAGCTAAACTGGTATGATAAACTATGTAGGATAGTTGGTCAACATCTGCCCAACTTCAAGGGTGTAATTAAACACTTCTAAATACCTCATTGCTCTTAGGAGGGCCAAAAAAAAAGAAAAAAAGGCTGGTATGCTCTCACTTCTACCAGCTTCTACTGGAAAGGGACTGAAAAGCACAAGAATGTTTAATTTAGATAGGAAACGCTTAAGTGGTGCTTAGGTGGAGGTACACAAGGTAATGAAAAATGCAGAATATCCAGGGGAAAAACAATACTTTTCTCACTAAGTGAAAGAAAGGCACACATGTAAAATTACAAGGATGCAACTTTGAAAGTTAGATTTTATTTTTATGCAATGCAGATACTCTGGTAAACGCATCGAGCTGACTATATCTCAGCCTCACTTAGATGTGAGCAAGCATATAGATGACAAGATTGCAGGTAGGAGCACTATGTGGAGTGACAGAGAGCTGAAACACAGCTGGTTCCTCTGATTCCTGCCCTCAGTAGATGTCTAATCTTTCAGCACCAGTTTTCATTTCCTTACCCTGGCTGAAAACGGTATCAAAAATGTTAATACAGTGAACTCCGCTGGATAAATCAAATCCTGAAGATGAGACTCGTGTATCTGTGAGCCTGTTTGTTATAGAGCAGCACCCAATATGATGGAAGCTCCCTCTCACTCCTGAGCTAGCCAGGAGGGACCTGGTTTCTTGGTGGGTACCACCACGAGTGGTGATCTTTGTGCCTTGAGGGAGAACCACCACCCGTAGCCACGGGGCTGCCTCTGCTCAGCAGAAAGCACTCGGGGTTTTGCTGCCTTGGGAGGCGGACCCAAATATCTCCTTCTGAGCAGATCTGTCTCTTGGAAGCACTGTGGCTAAAGACATGTGCTAAGGGAAAGCTTTTGGTGTTTGGTGAGAACAAAGTTCCTGTTTCCCAGCTTTCCTCTGCAGACTGACTGGCTAAATATATATATATATATATATGTGCTGAAAAATTTACATTCTTGGGCTTTGAGTATCAAGGGACATCCAAAAACCCTTGAGAATGAGTCCCTTCCCCCCCCCCAGTTGCCATTCATGTGAAAAGGATGCAGAATCCTCCTCCAAGTGCTCAGCTGTATGGTAACTGCTGAGTCCCAGCCTGAAGCACTGATGGAGCACCTGGGGAAAGGACCCAGTCAGCCCTGGGAGCACAGGTGAAGGCAATTCAGCTGTGTGACCAGAAGGAGTGGAGCCTGGCTGCACCTCCCTTAGACCCAATTTAAGGGCTGACCCCCACTGGGGAAGGATTTTTGGTTGGAGATCCCTCCTTTGTGGAGCTTTCCCCTGTGAGACTCCATCTTCAGAGGTGGGTGAGCAGTCCTTTTTTTCCTTCCTTTGTAACACCTCTCTACTGTGTTGGTCCCTCTGTCATTACACCTCTTGTATCACCTATTCGTTGTGTTGATCTTTCTAATTGTTGCACCAGCCCATGGTGCTGAGTGCATACCACACAGGGGGGAGGAATGGCCAGTCCAGAGGCAGCCTGTGGCCACCCAGCCAAAGCTTATCTGTAGAGCAGGAGGGCGCTTTCCCCTCAAAGATGTGAATTTAGGTCGTGAGATACAGCAGCACGTGCAAAACTGAGCAGCATCCTGCTCTCCTCCTCTCAGAAGCAACAAGGAGGTTTGCTCTGCAAGACCCTTTGGTTGAGTAAAGCCTAGTGATAACTGGAGCCCAACTCCTCCGTACCTCTTTCTCTCTGGCAGATAATGATAGACTTGTAGAGTCACTGAGGTTGGAAAAGACCCCTCAGATCCCCAAGTCCAACCCCATCCCACCATGTTGCTGCCGCCCATGTTCCTCAGTGCCACATCTCCAGGGATGGTGACTGCCCCACCTCCCTGTACAGCTGTGCAGTGCCTCACTGCTCTATCTGAGAAGGAATTCTTCCTAATACCCAACCTTATAATAATTCAGAGAGGGAAGACCTCCTGCCAATTATTATGCCTTTACTGATAGTAAGACATGGGATGCAAAGGTGGTTGGTGATGCGAGTGTGCACATGTGCACGCACTCAGAAATGGTTTTGTTTCCGTAAATTTCATCATCTTCTGAAAGTGCACGTTCTCTCTCGGAGCAGCTAATTAAATATGGGCTTCTCTAATACAGCAGATGCTGAAAGGCTGTGTGTATTATCTGCCAGCAGAGCTCTGTATAGGTTCTTTCTGAGCTTCAGCAACATTTATAAGTATATGAGAGCACGGCAGATTTGCATGGACTTTGACCACGGGAAGCAAAGACCCGTATCTGAAGCTACAAATTGGACTATGAGATAAGAACTCTCCTGAAACCTATATGCAATTAAAAGCCCAATCTTCCTTCCTATAGTGACAAGGTTATTGCTTTTATATAGCTGAACAGAGATGAATGAGTCTACGGATTAATAACACTAAGATTTATGACACTGTGCTTGCCCCAAATATTATGGGAGAATAGCTCTCTGGGTGAGATATTACGACTGAATAAATTTGATAGGATTTTTCCTTTCCTTTATTTTTTTCAGCTTTGTGTTATTTAGGATAGTTGTGTTGCATTCGCACCGTTAGCGCTGTGCTTTGGTTCTCAGCTAATTGTTCCACGTGCATTCGTGCTTTACGAGGGGGTTATTAATAAATGGAGTCCCACGGAGACAAATGCCATTGAGGAAAAACAAAACACAAAGTGCATGATTTGAAGAGCATTACACTCCAGTGTCACCAAGCTCCTGGCAAAGGTTGGCCACTTCTGTGCATTTCCCTTTGGAAGGGGTTGTGCCTTCTTCCCAAGGTACCTGCTGTCTGGAAGCAGCTTTTGTAAGCATCACTCGCTTTTCTAAACCCAACCTCAGGTTCCTCTTGGACCCTTCAATATGCCATGGCAATGTGAAGGAGGGGAACCCTGTGGGAATTGAAGGGGAGTGGTTTTGGGGTGGGAGGGATGGAGGTGGGGTGGGGTGGTGGGTCAGGGCAGAGGACTGCTTGAGCTGGAAAAAGGCACAACTGCAGCCCACTGCCAGGCAGGATTTGACCTGAGGAGGACATGCAGAGGATGGAGAGGGAGGGGGTGCATGTGGATGCTCTGCAGAGGTGCTGCTGGAGGGCGGGATGCTGTGGTTTGCACAGCTGCAGGCAGCAGCCTCCCCATTGTTTCCACTGTTAACAGTCACATCGGTTCATGGCATTGTAGCATCTCACCCTTACAGGGTGGGGGAAATGAATTTTGGAGGCAGCCCTTGTTTTGCAGTTGCTTTCCCAAGGGAGAAGGCGAATTTGTTTCCTTAATGTAATCACAAAGAGATCTTTGTGCGGAGGAATTGTCAGAACACCTGTCTGCCTATTGAAACCAGAGCCCCTATTTGTGTGTGTGGCATTCCCTGCTGCTGCTGCACGCTTCTGCTGCCTTTGTTTCTGTTGGTTTTCTTTTACATCGCCCTGCTTGGGAGCATCCCTTCTGCTCCATGGGTTTGGCAGTGTGCAGTATGGAGTGAGTGCATGGCAGTACCAATGGGCACAGGGAGCACGTCAGGTCCCCACCAGTGCAGCCCAGTTTGGAACCACCAAGAAAAGGTAGGGAAGGAAAGTGCTCTGAAAGGGCTGCAAAGATGTTTTTTTTTATTATTTCTTTTTTTGTTTTGTTTTTATTTCTTTTCTTTCCTGGCGGAGGGAGGTGCTGGGCAGGACCTTGGCTTGCGATCCTCTTCCTGCTGCTTGCTCTATGGGGCAGAAAGTAACTTTTCCCATCAGTTTTGAATGACATTAGCACAGCCCATGGGTTCATGGGCCAGTTTTCCTACCAACCCTTTTGGGAGCAAAGGTTCACCTGACCTGCAGCTATTTCACAGCAAAAAAAGGCTGATTTCTTCCTCTGACACACCAATCCCATTTCTCTGAATGAGGTGAAAACATCCCATCTTGATTTAATTCATTAAAAGCAGCGCTCACTACGGGTTACGTTCACCCAAAAGAAAATCATATGTTAAGTGACCCATGAAATAACACATCTGGCAGTAGCATTGTAACAAATAATACAGACCAGGTACTGCTCTTATTTCAACTTGAAGGATTAAAATGGGAACGTTTCCCTCTTAAGGTATGCAGCCACAGACAGACTATATGGGAGTGCATAGGCACGCAGCTGAGTGCATACATCCCTGGGGACATGTGTTGGTGCAGACTGTTATCTGGAAAGCACTTTTGCCATTTGATCAACTTAAAGGAATTCACCCTATTCTGCCCAACCTGTCTGGGCTTCCTTATCCCTGCCACGTAAATGGGCTTGCAAATGTTTGCAGCTAGTAATAGGAAATTATATATGTTTGAGCTGAAGGTGGAATGTGCTGAAAACAGAGGAGCAGCTGAGAAGGTGTGTTTTTTTCCAAAAAAATGGAGAAGCAAGAATGCTAGAAAAGTATACAGTTTGGAAAACTGGCTTCATTTCTCCCGATGGGCATTACAAACAGAGCCAGCCTTGCTCGGTGTTGTGTATGTGCAGATTGTCATCCATTGGGTCGTGGTTCCCACTGATTCAAGAAGGGGAGGAGGGACTGCAGGTGGGGCTCTGAAGGCTCCTGCAACTGTAGGATGCTGTTGCAGCTCGTTCCTGGTCTTGTGGCACCATCCAGTGGCTGCTAGCAGAGGACTCCCTTTTCCTCATTAGCACCAAGTGTCCCTTTGCACGGTGCTTGGCTGAATGGTAACCAAGGTGTTGGTCCCTTGTGTGTCACCAGCCACTGGGACTTGTGGCCAGGTCCTCCAGGAAGGCCTCCGGGTCACTTCAGGCACCTGTGTGATGGGCACAGGGAGGGTGAAGGGGAGCAGCAGGGTTGGATGCTTAACTCATGTTTGCAACGATGGCAAACCCCAGCAGCATCAGGATCTTTTCTCTTTTTCCATGGCTTGCAAATCTCATGCTCCTTTTTTCACTTTGTCTGGTGAAGGCCCAGAACTTCATCCTCATTGTAATAAGAACAAGTTTCCATTGCTGTAATTCTGAATCTCCTTGCACATGGACTACTTTGTGATACTTCTAATGGGTACGAAGAAGCTGTATGGAAATTATGTCCAAGAACAACCCTATGGCCATTCACGTGACACACCTGGAGCTTAGTGGTGGGCTGGCTGGCTCTGGAGCATGTTGAGCTCAGGGATGGGATTTCATCCCACTGGCTGGTCTCTGTGTGTTCGCATCCAGACGTCTCTCTAAGGGCCTTCCTTTCATGGACACAGCCGTCCCTGCACAGAACACGGTAGGTTAAATTAAGACTTGGAGGTGGCACAGCTCAATTGGAAGGGACGCAATGGCCAGCTGCCTAGGGGTAGCCCCACTGGATAAGGGAACAGCATCCCATGGCCATCAGTGGCCAGCGGTGCCCACGGCTGGCATTGAGAGAGGACAGGTTATCTCACCTGGAATTATGGAGAGCTGTCGAGGCAAAGGAATTCTGGGCTTTTTGAGTTGCCTGACTCTTCTCATCACCACTTGGATCAGCTCATCCCTTAGGTGGAAGAGACCAGGACTGTTCTTAGCCTTCTGCTGCTGCTGAAGCCTGAGCACAGCCTGGAGGTGTTGGTAGGTCTGGGTGGAGATCCCCTTTGCAACCTAAAACACAGGGTGGTTGAGAGGCCCAACAATGTGAGTCCTCACCTGCACTGTCTGCATCTCACAAGCAACCTGTGAACCCCACACAAGCCCTACCCACACCCCACTGTTTCCCCAGTGTAACACTGTTATCCCACCTGCAATCCATCCATCAGTCTTTAGCTATCTTTTGCCCTTGCAGCAGCTCTGCTAGGTGCTAGGTGGTGGTATTGCATTGCAGCTCAGCAAGGTGTAGGAGGTACTGTTTAATACGCTCAGCATGAAAAGGACTTGGTCAGTGAAAGTCCCCTTGAAGTCCCTGTGACGGAGGCTGCCATGCCCTCACACACCCTCCTTCCCTGAAGAGAGGGAGCCCTGGATGGTTTAGCATATGAAAGGCTCCTTGTGATAAAGGCTTGCTGGGTATTTATTAATAACCAGTCTCAGAAGTGTGAGCACAGCAGTTTATTCCCTGTGCTACCAGCTGGTTCTGCCTCCACCCTCCCATTTGCCTCTCAGGGTGTGAGTGCTCCAGGCAGGGGTTGCTTCACTGCTAGTTTTGATTGCTCCAAAAAAGATTCAGGGCAGTCTTTGTATCCCCCTGGGCTGATGCTGCAAATGCTGGCAGTGAAAGCACAGACTCACCCTGCTGACCCCCATGCTCTCCAGCTTTTCCTCCAGTGCTTCCTCCAGGATGTGTCGAAACTTCTTCAGGAGGTTTGGTTTCCTCCATAGGGCTTCCAGCAGTCGCCTCTTCCCACTCTGAGCATCATCCGCTGTGTCTGGGTGTAGCAGAGCATGGGTTGTGCCTCAGGGAGGTGGCTGAGCCCTTGTCCCTTCTGAGGACATGGGTCCCACCAGTCCCATAGCCCAAGCCACCCAAGAGCAGGATTCTGGGTGCTCTCAGCAGACCGCATCCCTCTATCAAGGACACCTTCCTCCTCTAACTTCCATTTCCCAGACACAACTCTTTCAAAATCCCACCCACAGCGAGCAGCTGCCTGAGTCATCTTTCTGGGGTGAAGCATCCAACCCAGGGCTAGTCACGGTGCTGTCATACTTGGCATGGAGGTGACCATCAACATCGTCCCCTTCACCCCCATCCCCACCAGTTTGCCCAGCACCCCTCACTGCACAACACACGAAGCCAAATCCCACTTTCATCCCAGTGTTCCCTATATAGAAGTGGTTACACCTCCATTACCCACCTCCTTCTGAAGACTCTTCAGAAACCACTGCTCTGGTCACCTGCTGGGTCACTGCAGGAATGAAAACAGCATTTGAGGGCCAGGGGAGGTGAAGCTCCAGTGCAGAAGTGAGCTCTATCACCACCTCGTTTTGCTAAATGGAAAGCACAGACACATCTGTCCCTATAGGGATCTAGGGATGGCCCAAGTCCAGTGCCTTGGAGAGCATCCTTGAGGGAAACCCTGCGGTGCTCAGAAGCAGCACTGTCACCCTCTGAAGCCACCAGCTGGATTGTCAGAGCCATCCCCTGGGAGGATGGATGATGCACTCCATGGGTATCTGCTAACAGCCATCCTTGTTTCAAGGCCTTTCTTTTTGTTTTCTGAGGAGCGGTGGGAGCTGAGAAGTCTCCAGTCTTTCTCCCTAGAACCTGATTATAGAAAACCAGGGCTGCAAAGAAGAAACCACAGCATGTCTCAGCTCCTTATTTTCATGCAAATAACTGCTGGTATCGTTTTTGAGGAGGCAAGGTCATTGCTGCGCGCTCTTGATTGAAATCTCATTCCTTCGGGGCATGGCTACAGTGCAAAACCAGCTCAAGAAGCAGGTGATTTTCTGCTGTGCCCAGTGCTGCTGCTGGCAGTCAGGGGGCTGCGAGGTGCCCACCCATGGCTTCATGCGAGAGGACACAGAGCCAGCTCCCCAAGGAGGTCCCACAGCACAATCTTGTAACGGGAGACTGAGACGTAGGCATGCTCTGAACAGCTGCTGGCCATGAAAAATTTATTCAGACTCAGATTGATTCACTTTTAGAAAGCAGTCATTACCTTTGGGCTTATTTGCAGACAGCAGCTTGGTCTGTAAAGAAGAAGAGAGATCACAAGGGAAATGCCCAGGCCTTTTCTGAGTCATGTGTCAAGGCATTGGTATGGGCAGCCCAAGGACGTGGGGAGTCACCATCCCTGGAGGTGTTCCAGAACCATGGAGATGTGGCACTGAGGGGTACTGAAGGGTCAGTGGGCACTTCTTACAGGCATGGGCACCTGATTGCCCTTTTGCTTGGAGAAATCCAGCTTTCCCTTGGTCCTGAAGGATGTCTGCCATTGTAAAAGCGGTGCCTTTCCCAACCCACCCAACGCTCAGAGTTGTTGCCATATCAAAGCCTTTTCTTTTAGAGGGCAAGAAGGCAGCTGATACATGGCAAAATGTTTATTTGGTGCTTTAAATGCTTTTCCATGCAGTGAGCTGCCACAGTGCTCCAGTTAGGATGCATGACTCAGGACCATGGCACGCCCTGGCACCTTCCTGGTCCAATTTCTGGACTTACTGCTACCCAAAACCAAGCTGACACCAGACATGCCCAGAGCAGGTGCACACAGAGGTGATGGATGGGATGGGTAAGGACATGGGCTCACCCGTACTGCTGTCCTTTCCAGCTCAGAGTCATCATCCTGCAGGGTCCCCAGGCTAGACACCACTCCTGTTCTGGCCTGTAGCTCCTGCAGCTTCTGTAGTGTGGAGGGAATGAACTGTTTGTCCCAGTGTGTCTCAGGAAACTCTGCCTTCCTCCCAGGCTCACCTTGGCCAGCTGCTGCCTCTGACTCCAAAATGCATGCATGCCCCAGGACAACATGGGGCCCTTTGGGCTGTGAACCAATAGGGCCACTTGGACCTGGTGGGGCAGCAAGCCATGTCCCCTCACTGTCCCCCAGCTCACCCCTTCCATAGCACTGCTCCTGCTGGCAGCATCCTGCAGCTCAGTGAGGAAGCGCTGCCTCAGGCCATCCATCTCCACGTGCAGCTTCATCCTCTCCTCCTCTTTCCACTTTTCGAAGTCTCTCCTGCCCTCCATTTCCCGCTGGTGAGCTCTCTTCTCTTCCTAAAGGAAGTGGAAAATGGGAGCAGGAGATGTAAGGAGCAGCAGTGCCCAGGTTGGGTGAGGGTTAGAACACTGCCCATAGGCAGTGGTGGGAAGTTTGGGGGGCAAATATTCTGAAGAAGTCAGCACAGATCTCACCATAAAACATTCTTCTGTGCCTTTTTTCACCTGTGCTGTGTCTCATCACATCTCTTCCCTCCTTCCTGCCATACCTGCTCCCTGCACAGCTTCTCTGCCTCCCTCCCTGCTGCCAGCTGCTGCTGCATCTCACGCAGTTTTGCCTTCAGCTCCTCAACCTCCTCCTCCATCCGCTCCACCTTCTTGGTCTCTGCAAAGCCCGGGGAGCAGAGCCACTGTGAGCGAGGGTGAGATCTGCTTGCTCCAGCAGCACCCTGCAAAAGCACCAAGCAAAGTCACTGTGGGGTGTGGGGCTGCAGGAGGGGAGACCTCAAGAGAGGCAGCTGTTGTGCTGGAGGTACACGGGTGTCAGGGTGTCTTCTGGCAGAAGCTAAAGGGGAAGACCTTAGGGGTCGGGGTCAGGGTTAGGGTTAGAGTATAGGATGAGGCACAAGCCATAGCTTTCCCAAAGACCAGGAAACAGAGTAGCAGTGCAGTGCTGCCTGTAGCAGGCTCTGCTCCAGTCTCAGGTTCTCGCAGGCTGTTTTTGGGTGGATTTCACTCTCTGGGAGCAAATGATCAGGTTCATTAGGCACTGAAGTGGACAAGGAGGCAGGGCCAGCAGGTTTCTGCTGAAAAGGTGCAAAAACCTCAGTGGGAGGATAAAAACCTAAATGGGCACCAAAACCAACAGCCTCCAGAAGTCTGTCCCTGGGCCATAAGATCTCCCAAGTCACCCTGGCACAGGCATCTCCCAGGGCACATGAATCTTTGGGATCTCCCAAGCCAGACCTCTCAACCCCTCCTCCACGCACCTTGCAGTAGCCACTGGGTCTGGCTTGCAGGAGGAGCTGGGTGGCCACCAGCTTCTTCCACCTCCTGCTCTCTTCCTTCTCATGCCGAAGCCTCGCTGCCTGCTCTGATGCCAGGCCCTGGGCATGGGCCAGCTGTGCACGGGCATCCTGTAGGTTCTGGGCATGCACAGCCAGGCTGTCGGCCAGGCGCTGCTGGCAGTGCAGCAGGTATTCAATGCTCAGCTGGGCCAACCTCAGCACCGTCAGCAGCACGGGGTCAGCTGGTTGCCCACAGTAGGGACACCTCTCCTCACGCATGTTACAGAAGGTGATGTTGGAGATGTGCTCCTGCAGCACAGCCACGTCCCCCTCCCGTGCCACTCGCTCCACATCCACAGCGCTGAGGCGATGCCGATCCACGGCAATACGGCGGGGCTGGAAGCAGAAGGTGTTGGGTGGGATGGTGGGTGCTGGGGGTGCTGCCAGCATTGCCATGGCTGGAAAGGGCTGGAAGGAAGAAGGGGTGCGTTAAGACTGAGCGCGCTGCTCCTCCAGCTCTGGTACTGTGGTGAGAGGCAGTTGTGTCTAATCCTGCCTGGGTGCAAACACAGAACATGTTTTCCTCTCCCTTCTCCCCATTTGCAGCTGCTATCTACTGCTTTTGCCAAATTCTGAAAGAAGGGAAGGGAACGGAAGGGAAGGGAAGGGAAGGGAAGGGAAGGGAAGGGAAGGGAAGGGAAGGGAAGGGAAGGGAAGGGAAGGGAATTAAGAGGAAAAGGGGAAGGGAAAAGAAAAGGAAAAAGAAAAGAAAGAAAAATGGAAAGAAAAAGGAAAAGAGGAAAAGGAAAAGAAAAAGAAAAGAAAAGAAAAAGAAAAAGAAGTAGAAGAAAAAAGAAGAAGAAAAGAAAAAGGAAAAAGAAAAAGAAAAAGAAAAGAAAAAGAAAAGAAAAAGAAAAGAAAAAGAAAAGGAGTGAGATTCCAGTTTATTTACCATCTGCTTTTGGTAAGGGAAAGTTTTCTTTTCAGATAACTGCCACTCTTTAAAGTAAAGTCATGTGAATGAATTTGTAAATCCCTTTACCCAAACTCTGGAATTCCTGTGTTTTAGGCTAGTCCCATGTTTATACCATTAGCAGCCCTGCAGTGTCAAGCAACTCGATTGCTTGCATCAGACAAAGTGGATATGCCTGAGTAGGTACGTACGTATACATATATATATGGGTCTAAATATAGCCCTGACTCATAGCTGCAAATTGTGTAGATCTGCAGGGGAGCAGCACACGGCTCCTGCAGGTGAGGCTCTGTTGCATGAATTAACCTCTGCTAAACCAGACCAAGTTTCTGCACTACTGGAAATGTGGAAAGGTGACCAAGCAACAGCAGTGACCACAATGCCCCTAACCCAGGTATTTCCCTGTTCCTGGAACACTTTACAATCCTCCAACGATCCCCTAACCGCAGGCTGTGTTACACAACCTTGTTAATATTAACAAGGGTTTCACGCACCAAAGGAGCAGTGTTTAACCCGGACCTGCTGCTTAGCAGCATGCCTGGGATTGCTCCACCACTTGCTTTAGTCACGCCTGATATGTTTTCCCTCCTCTTCATACGAAATGCCAGATATGAGGTCTCCAATGGTACAACCACTGCAGCAGGCAACCCTGCAGGCAACACTGCAGCAGGCAACCCAGTAACCCAGCTCTGAAGGTTTATTTTCCTTCAGTTCTTTCTTGAATTTGCCTGGGATGGGCACCCAGCTGGTGTAAAAGTACTCTGACTTCCATGCTGCAATGCAATGCAGCACCCACTGATGTGGTGGACCTGCCGGCAAGACCTGCCCTCACTACCCCCAGTGGAAGCAGTGTGTTGATGCTCATCCACTGTGACTCAAACTGTGTGTGGTGGGTGAAGAAGACACCAGCCTTGAGGGATGCAAGTCCATCCCCGAGGTAGCAGCTAGGACCACACAGCCAAGCTTACACAGTCCATGCATTTACATGCACCATTTCCACTCCACTGTGCAAAACCCAACTCCACCAAAGTGCTCATGGAGACAGCTCTGAGAGAGATCGCTTTCCCAGCTCATGGCTGCTGGACCAGGCTATTGCTTGGTCCTCTTCCCTAAAATTCTCATCCCACGGCAAGGAATTCTCTCCCCCTTCCCTCCTCCACCCTTCCTGGACTCTTCAGGTGCCTGCATCCCTCTGCTCTCCGCTGGCACTGGGAGATGCAGGGTCAGGGGATCCGGACCCCACTGATACCCTCTGGAGCAGCTCCCCCCTCCTCCAGACCTTGGCCACAGGCAGCATTCACTTCCCTCCCTTCCTCAGCCTCTCCTCCTGCAGGAAAGCAGCTGAGCAGAGCCACGGAAATGTTTTTCGCATGAGCTAACGCGTTGAGAGCTGGAGCAGCACAAGTCCAAGCACATCCACCCAAGTGCCGTCCCTCCCTTCCCATAAGTAGGAGTTTGAGAAGTCAAGGCAGAAAAGTGCAAAAAAAAAAAGAAAAAAAAGAAAAAAAAGAAAAGAGGCAAATACTCACTTGTTGCTAGAGACAGTGAGAGGAACTGAGGAGCAGGGACAAGGGTAGGGACAAGGATGGGACCAGAGTAGTGAGAAGCAGCTGGGAGCAGCGAGAGGCTGCTTGAATCCCTGCAGACAGGAAGGATTTCCGTGCTGTAACCCTACACTCCTCCCCTGCTCCCCCCCAGCCTGTGACACTCAAAACCACAGAGAAAAAGCAGCTCTCGATGCCCAAATTGGACAAAACCCTACGTCTGTGGGCAGCACCATGAAACCCACTGCCCTTTAGTGAGCTGTGCGAGCTGCGTCCCAGGGAAGGGAGCAGCAAAATGTCCCCCCATGGCCTCTGATGGCCCTCAGCATGGACACAGAGTGCACTGATTGAGTTCAGATGGGGCCTCAGTGTGCACTGATTGAGTTCAGAGCTCACTAGAGGATGGGGCTCGGCCCATGGGGCTAGATGGAGACCCAAACCCACCACTGAAATGCATAAGCCCCAGGTGTGTGGAGAGCTTTCTTCTCTAGATCAATCCTGCTGCCACTTCTAGCTGCAGAAAGCAGGCTGCAGATTGCAGCATGCTCATTAGCTGCTGTGTTTACAGAAGATAGCATTGTACAGATGGCAAACATTCTATGACGGGCAAGCCATCCGCCCCCGCCTTTCAGCTCCCAACCTAAAAACAGCTGCTCAGACAGACGCAGAAGAGATTTGCAAGCTGGGCTTTTCAGGGAGTAAGGGTGGATTTGCATTACTCTTGTGGGAAGAAAATAAAAGTCAGTGCAAGGGAATGCATTGCTTTCCTGCAGAATATAAGGTCGCTGGGTGCTCTGATGGGGTTAAATAGGGTCTCCCTTATTCTGTTCCCCTCTGGATGGCCCCAGTAATGGAGCAGCATAGAGGGAGATCAGAGAGGTTGGTGGAGAGATGTGGCCCACGGGAATCCTGGCTTTTGGCAATAGTTCCCTGTGTGAACCAGCACCTTCAGGGTGAGCAGGATGCCAGTGAGAGGAAAGGAGACAAAAATGCAAAGTGGGAACCCAAAAGAGATGAGGAAGAAATAGGTGACAACTGGACAAAGGTGACCTTCCAAACACCATCTGAAAGGGCTTTCTAGGGCTGTTATTCCCCATTTTACTGGGAGCAGAAACCCATTGATTTCAATGGGATTTGGGAGTGCCAGCAGGCAGGTCCCATCAGTTCGTGGTGCCCCAGCACCTCCTCTTCAGGAGATGCAACACTTTGTACTCAGAACTGACCCCAGAGCCCAGGGAAGGGCAGCCTCATTCTGAAGGAGCCAAAGAGGATGTGCGGGAGTGCAAATAGGTCAAACAGGGGAATCCTTTTCCAGGGGAAAGCAAGCTCAGAGGTCTGGTAGTTTACTATCCATTTTATTTTAACTTGCACTGATATGTCCCTCTCGAAAATGGAGGGTATAAAGTTCATGTGAGAGAAGCTCAGATTAATGAGAAGACAGTATTTTGGGCTACTCTTCATTAGCAGTTACTGTCATCCATCCCCTGCCACATAGACATGCATTACACCTGCTTGGAGGCCTCAGCCCACCCCAAGGCCCATTGTGTTGGCAACTTGTCTGATGTGTAGCTGACAATTCTGTCAAGAGGTGCATCTGAAATCCATCCTAGGAAGGCAGCAGGTCTTTCTGTGAACACCTCTTTTCACAAAGCTTGGTAGAAAGGTCCACAAGTCCCTTTGACTCATTGAGGTTTGGTTCACAAGCGCCTCTGAAGAAATAAAACCAAATTTCCTAAACCTCTCATGCAAAAGTGTTGTTATAATGTCTCCGCAGGCTGCATCCAATGCATATGTTCCTTAGCATCCTAAAGGAGCACGGACAGTGGTTATGCAAAGGTCTTTCAACTGCAAAGCCAGCTGCCGACACCAATGGGGACAGTCTGGAAGAATCACTCTTTCCTTCTTCCTACACATCACACAGAGTCCTCGTAGCTTGTGAAGACCCTCAGCTCCGCGTTTTGGATCAGGTCCTCATACGTGCTGGGGCAGTAGGTTTTGTACAGTTTTTCAGCCAGTGAGTTGCTCCCAGCAACCACAGCTTTCCTGTTGCGGTTCATGAAGTTCCACAAGTGCAGGGCATAGGAGTGGTTGAAGTCAGGGACTTTGTCCCATACATCATAGTAGCGGCTCCAGGCTGGGTATGGGATGGGGTAGAAACGCTGCGGGTTTAGGAAGGAGATGTTCTGACAGCTGTGGTCCTCAACGCCTTCGAAGTCTGTGAGATTGCAGATGGCTTTAAGCATCCTCGTCATTAAAAAGGGCCCCTGGTTCCCCCAGATGTTCCCATTGTACTTGAGAACAAAATTCTCCATGCAGTCCCAAATAAATTTGTGATGGGCAGGAAAACCAAAGATCCCATTGCTGGAGAACCTTGACTTCTGTGCTGCCAGAAAGCTTCCCTCGGGGATGGGCCTGATGGAGATGACATCTGTGTCCATGTAGATGCCCCCATACTTCCAAATGAGCGCCAGTCTGCTGGCATCAGAGCTGACATGGACCCAGTTCTTCTCCTCCTCAGGGTCTACCTGCAATCAGAAAGGCAAGACAGTGATGCTTGGAGAATGACCACCCATCCACCCATCAGGATATGAACTGCACCATAAAACACCCCTTCACTACAAGTCCACACGCCTTCAAATGTCACTGATTGCCTTTCCTTCCTCCAGCTATTGAATTTTATTGGAAAAAAAGGATAATAGTGCAGTGCAGAGCAATGCTTTGTTAATGTAAGTGAACATTGGAACATTTCGCTTTGTGTTTTTTGAAACTCACAGTGTTAAACCAATGACGCCATGAATCATTGCTTGCTACATTACTGAAGTTGAAACCACTTTAAATGTTCCCTTCCTTATCACTCTCAGATCTTCCAAACAGGCCTGCGGGTCTCCGTTGACTTTATTAGTTTGGAGAGCTATTTCTTCCTCAGGAAAAGGAAGAGTTGGAAGGAAATCCAGCTTCATCACTTGTCCTGCAGGGAGATGGAGCCAAACAAACCTGACAAAAGCTTATTGCAAGTGGTTTGCCAGGAGCTTGTTTTCAGGGTGGAGCTTGCGAGATCTCACCTTGGGTTTGGACACTGCGGTTACAAAATCTGAAATCTCCCTCACATCTAATCTCCCATGGGCTGTATCAGTGTGTGTCAGCCTTAATAAGCGCTCAGAGGACTCGAGCAGACTAGCTTCTGTTGAGCAAGATTATTAAGTGCTGTTTTATCAAAACACATGTGCAATCTATTTTTACCAACGCTCTGCTTGCCAAAAATCTGATTCTCCAGATAGTGGGAAAATGCTGATATTATGTTCAGTAAACAGATAGATGAATACATTACAAAACATGGCAAAAATAAATACATTCTGAATCAGGACAATGGAAGTGACTGATTTCTCATCGCCAAGCCTGTGCTCCTCCCTTCGTTTCAAGCCTTCTTTAGACTTTTCCCACCATCATTTCTATGTTTTCCTACTTCCCCCTCATTACAACCCTCACCTCATTGTACCACTGCAGAAGAGGGGTCTCCTGGAAGACGTTTTCCATCTGGAGAGGAAATAGGAAGACATTCTTCATAGAAGATAAAAGCGAGAAGGCTGTGTAGCTGGAGTTTGAGTCCAACACGGTGTCATTTGTCAGCCCCTTCATGAAGAGGATGATGGGCCGGTCCTGGTAGATCCTGGCAGCAGACTCCACAGAGCAGGACACCAGTGGTGGTGGTTCCAGGCGCTCTGTCGTCTCCAGGAAGATGATGCTTCTGCCCAGGTTGAGGACCTGCTCAGGTGTCAGGAATTGCTTGGGCATAGGCATACAGGAGAAGAAGCAGCCAGATAGCAAGGAGATCTCGTACAAAATGCCGGAGACGAAGAAGAAGCAGAGGCATATCTGGATTTTCTTCAACATTCTTGTTTTCCCTTGGGCTTTGAAGTGATGCCTCAGACATATATGCTAAGGAGAGACAGGGAAAAGCAAAAATATACATCATATGTATATGATAAACATGTTATGGCTTAGCAGGACTGGAAGTGTTGAACTGGCTTTGGAAAGTGTAGCATAAAGGTAGCGTGATCATGCCTTTACTCTTAGCAGGGAGGCAGCACAGTGATACTCATGTCCTTCTACCATAGCATGAAGAGGTGGAATCACTGTTTCTGGAGGTGTTCAGGAACTGTGGAGGTGTGGCACTGAGAGACAGATCTCATCAGTGAGCATGGTGGGGATGGGTTGGCGTTTGCTCCTGATGATCTCAGTGGTCTTTTCCAATCTTAATGATTCTATGATTGTGTGAAGACAGCATGGTGATGCTCATGCCTTCCCCAGTAGCATGAAGGCAGCAAGGTGATACTTATGCTTTTCCCCACGACAAACCCGACATGAAACCTCTCAGTGCAGTGGGCTCTGCCTGAGGGATGAAGTGCTGTGCAGCCTCAACTCCTCACCCCCAGTCAGAAACTGGGGACCTGGAGAGGTCCTGAAAAAGGGACACGTGCCTATGTCTTGTGGCACAGCTATGCAGTTGTTGAATTGGAAAAGACCCCACGTGAGATGGGATGAGACATTGTCACCTCACCACCGGGGTAGGCTAGTGTAATGAATGGTTCTCAAGCTTTGGAACATCATGCCAACACATGCTTGTCCATGAGTAGATGTCCTTGGGATGTGAGAACCAAGTCCCAAGGTGTGGTGGAGTTAAGTATCTCAGGGGACTATGAGTGCCAGCAATGGGAAGACCATGATTACAGTTTTGGATCTCTCAGCCAAAGGGAACATGAGCACATAGGAAACAAAGTCTTTCTCCCAGCATGCTCACACCTCAGCTTTTATCCCAAAGGCTTTGAGGGACTCAGGTCCTGCAGGGATGGAGGGACCAGCAGAAGGCAGATGGAGGACAGAAAGGGCATGGCTTTGTGCAAGCAAAGAGCTAGGAGATACCTGGATTATAGTTCTGATAAATCCACATTTCCAGCTTGTTCGTTGGCCATCAGGCCTCCTGGAAGCCCGGCTCCTGGAGGAAGACACCCAAACTGTCTGGATCATGCAAGGAAACTTCTGAAGGCAGCAGACAGATGCTCGAAGAAAAAGTGGTTTTACTTTCTTAGTCCAAGAGATGGCGTGAGGCCAATGGGACCCACCTAAAAGGACAAAGAATGGACAGGTTTTGGACATCTCCAGCGTGCATCAGCATGGCCCAGCTCCTCAATCCTAGTCTTACTGCAGCACAAGCCCATACAGCACTAGGTAGCTCTGGCTGGTGAGAGGCAGGATTGAGCCTTCACTGAACTGCATCTACAGGCTCACAGTGTAGGGAAATCCCTCCTGAGATGACACCAGGTTGCGTGGGAGCAGCCACATCTGCTCTGCAGGGACCAGCTATCACCCTGGAGCAAGGATCTGGTGGAAGGAATCTGCACTGAATGACAACTCAGCGTCCAAGCCATCTCCTGAATGTGTTTGAAGACTGATTAATTAAAAGGAATGGGAGGAAATGAGACTGTGTGCTCAGTTAGTTAATAAGACACATTTCCATGTCACCCAGCCACAATATAGATAAGTCTGCAGTGTAAAGAACCCCATGGAAATTCCCTTGGAAGCACTGAGCTTGAAGCTGTGGCAACTCTTGCTCCATTTTTCAGAGCTACATTTCATCAAATTAAATATTAAAGCAATGGCTGCTCCCATCAGTACGGCTTTCTATGCTGCATAGCAAATGTTGCTGTTTCCCATCGCCAATGCATAGAAAATAGAAGGTTTTTTTGTTTTGTTTTGTTCTGTTTTGTTTTTTTGCTATGCCCCAGGTTCCTGCAACAGCACAGGAAAAAATACCAGGGTGAAGCAGTGCGGTGCTACAATCACCAGCGTGGCCAAGGCCAGCAAGTTTGCAGCCTGCAGGGGAGGAGATGCTGCTTTTTCTTTAATTACTGTTTTTCCCTTCTTTTTCTGACTTTCTCTCCTTGCAGGGGTGCTCTGCAGAGGAGACCAACCCCCACCTCCAGGGCCTCTCTGCAGATAGGGAATGTGGACGGAAGACAGGGAGCGGAGAGCAAACACAAAGGTTCGGAAACGACGTGTTCCTGAGCCTGCTGATAAAGCTGGTGGTGCTGCAATGCTGAATTTCCTTCCACATTCCCCTCCTGCCTCTCTCAGACAGACTTTGACATATTTCCAGTCACTTGAATATAAAACAGGAGAAGTTTAGCAGCTCCCTCACCAACCTCAGCTTGGCCAGACTTTCAAACTCTTCTTCCTATTATTTTCCCCTCCAAATCCCGGCTTTGACCCAAACCATGCATGCAGCTTGTCTACTGTTTCCATGCAGTCTGGAGACTGGTGCTCCCTGCCATCCTTTGCGATGTTAAAAATCTCAATGCCAGTCTGCTGGCTTTGGTTTTGATGAGAAACGGGACTGCTTGGACTTTCCCATTGCTGGTTGAGCATTTCCTCTCTGATGGCCTCGAGATCTGACATCTCCTGTCTGAACGAGGAGCCCAGCAGAGCTGGGGTAGCAATAGTCGTTCAAATTTAAAGCAGTCCAGAAGGCATTTCATTTGCAAATTGTGGAGGGAGAATAAGTAGACCCTCCAACAGCTATCAGCTCCGTGTACAACATTGTGCTGAGCGACGCCAATCTTCATCGTCTCATTCTGGGAAATTGTTTTGCTTGGTTGGTTTTCCAAAACCCACTCTGTGGCGAGTTAGAATTCTCATCACATTTGACCTGGAGGCTGCTGTTATCAAAATGTTCACTTCTCAGCTCAAGTTAAAAGGACTGCAGAGCCGCGCGTTAAAAATAAATCCCAGCCATTGAATAGATTACCCTACTGAGTGGGCTGCTTTTCGGCTGCAGCAGACGGCACGCTGGCTTGATGGCCCTTCTTGTAAAGATATTTCTTTTCTCCAGGCAATTGCAGCATTTCAAGTGCGGGATGAAAACGGGTGGGAGACTACAAGTGAGATTAGGAGAAGTGCCGCGTGCTACAGCACGGCTCCAGCTGTGTGATAACTCCTCTGCCGTGCCCAAAGGACACGTGCAGCAGGAGGGTGCAGTGGGATTTTGGGGCTTCCTCTGAGAGCCAGTGGGTTTTGCACCCAACCGACAAGGTGGCTGTCCTTATTCCTCCAGGTGGGGAATAACTGTGTGCCATTCAGCGCTGATGCACTCATGGCATCGCTTGGGCTTGCGCTCCCGTGTCTTTGTAGAAGCTGCTAGAGCAAATTGCAGCTGCGATCAAGTCAGTGCATGTGCATGCACTTCAAAGGTAGTTCCCCTCCTGATTTAACACCAGGCACATGTGGAAACCTGTATTGAATGGAAGTCCTACATAAGAGCATACCATATTCATTGTGGACTAATTAATGCAGATGTTCCAACTTCCAGCAATGCACACAAGTGAAGGTACTTCCTCCCACACCACTTTTCCCTCTCTCTGATTCCTCAACCCGGCATGTTTATAGATAAAACAAAACTCACCTTTTGGCTGGAATAACCCAGCAAAGCACTCAGTCCTCTGGGAAGCAAAGCCAAGCTGGAGCAGGCAGGAAGGTGCCGGAGGAGCTGTGTTGCCTCTCCTCTATCTTCTCCTGTGCCAGGGCTCAGAGCAGCCTCATAGCTTGCTCATTACCTGCTCTGGTGTTTGCATTCTTGGTGCTCTGAGATAACACTGAGGAAGGAGCTGGGGCTGATCTCAGAGGCACAGGCACGCAGCAGCAGGCAGCGCCCTGCTGGGGTCCCCAGGGATGGGGGATAGAGCCAAGCAGCCTCCAAAACCCTGACTGCCTGCATTCTGTGGAGCACTGCTTTATTTCTAATTGCCTGGAAGGGAGGTGGCTTACAGCATATTTAGCCTTTTTCTCTTTGTATCCAGAACTGCCCTTATGGAAGATACTTTGCATTGTAGTTTAGGTCTTTGCCCTATAACAAAGAAGAGGTTTCCCAGAGTAGCATGCAATGCTATTTCCTTGCTTGGAAGTGCTCACAACAATGCCCTTCACAACTACATCCCAAATAGCACCCTGTGTCCTGAGCTCTGTGCCGGCACAGGTTGGGTCTATTTAATCCATGCCAGGCCGGTTGGAGCCCTGGGCAGCCTGACCTGGTGGGGGACAGCCAGACCACAGCAGGGGTTGGAAATGGAAGGTCTGCAAAGTCCCTGTGATTCTATGAAATCTGCGATCCTATGATCAAACTGTCCTGTGATCCTATGAATCCAAGTAGCACTTCAGCAGCTCCGCAACCAAAGGTCTGCACTTGCTGCATGTTAACTTGTGGAGGGTCAGCCAAAAGAAGGTCACCTCAAACCCGGAGCAAAAAGGCTGCGGGGTTCGATGTTGCTTAATGTACCTCTTTTAAATTGCATTGCAGTGCATTGCTTTTAGGAGCTGGACTTGATCTTTATGGCTCCTTTCCAACTTGGGATAGTGTATGATTCTAAATGCACGCAGCTAGTTTGCACTGAGTGTGGCTGTGTTTACTAAACATCATCAGAGACCTCAGGAAACCCTCTAGGAGCAATGACTTGGCTATTAACAGCCATCCTGTGCTGGGTCAGCAGGATTTATAAGAGAGATGGAACCACAAAGTCTAATAGAACCCCCTAGGCAAATCCCTCCTGCACCAACCTACTGTGGTCAGTGCAAGGAAGCTGGAGCACTCTGCTGGGATGCAGACCCCCAGAAGAGGCTCTTTGCAGCATCCCTTCTGCTTGCTCCCTTTCCCTCTTCTGCTTTGATTTTTGGTGAGGCTGTAGTTTCAGGGCAGACTTACTAGCAGGGCAGAACGCTCAGGGTGCCTTGCACATGGTGTGGAAGGACTTGGGATGAACAATCCTAGGTCCTTCCCTTGCAAAGGTTGAAATAGTCATAGAGGCAATCATATAAACATGGCAAACCCACACATCTGCTGCTGAGAAAACCACTTTTCTCTACCATTAGCAAGCCCCTAGCGCTTAGAAACCACTCAGAAGTGCTCAACTCACCTCTGCCATTTGTGGGGGCACAAGGCAGCAAGAAGCTTGCCTTCTGCAACCCTCCACTGAGGAGGCCAGGGTGTGCCTCCCGCTGGGTGCAAAGGGCCCAGCCTCCCCTGGCTGTGTTTGCACTCCCGCGTGCAAACAGCCTGCTGCAGGCAGCTGCCAGGGACGTGGAAGCATTAATGCTGCCGCGGCTGTGCAGAACAAACAGTTCCATGGAAAGCTGGCGAGATATCCCAAGCTTAATCAGCAGATAGCACCCAAGAGAGCATGCGGGAGGGCTCGGCTCACAAAGAAGTCCCTGGGAATGACGTAGGACAAGCCCCCGTGCCCGACACGCCTCAGCTCTCCCCAGGAACCCTCTCCTTTGGCAAACACTTCACTCAGGTCCATCTCTTGCAGTGTGTCCTGCAAGGGAACAGGGTAGTGTATAACAGGCTGCATGCTCTTCCAGGGATGAATGTGTCCATCCGTCCCTTCCTGATGCATAGTGCTGAGCCTACAGTATGAGCTGATGCATAAATACAGGGGCAGAGATGCCATCTGGTACAAAAAGCTGCACCACCACCCATCACTTCCACGTGCTACCAGCCCCTTGGCCTGAGAATTTGCTATAGACTGTAGGCTGGTGGAGCACATGCCTCCAGCTTATGAGTATGGACAGGGTTGGAAGGGACCTGATGTCTCCCTGACAGCCACTTGGTCCAGCCCCCTGCGTGTGCTGCCGACATACAGCATGTTGCCCAGTGTGCCAAATGCACAGGTACATCCTGAAGCATGGAAAGGAAGACATGAAGAAAGCTCACTTGGCTGCTTGGTGGGAAAAATTGAAAGAGCACTTCAAGGCAGAAATGGGGTTATTTGTCCTAGAGGGGTCTTCTGCTTGCCCCCCGCACCTCTGTGGATGAACACCAGCATTTGGCTGAGCTCTGATCTCCTGAAGGAGCATCTTTACCCCAGAAAACTGCTTTTAGTGGCCAGATTCATCCTGACACATAGTAATATGCTGGGTGAATGGAGGCAAAGACACCCCCACATGGATGCCAGCATCTCACTGAGACTCTGTTCTCCTTCTCTGGGTTGCTGTGGGTCAGGCACCACTGATCTCACCTGTGTCCCATCAACCTGGCGTGTGAGTTGGGGCCCTGATAGCCATGCACAGATGAAATACTAGACATAGGCAAGGGTCAAACCCTGGTGCTGTTCTCCATTGCCCTCTAGAGGAGCGTAGTTTTTGCTTCCCTGTGTGGAGAGCACTGAAAAATGAGGATCTGCAGGCAGAAGTCGGTCCAGGCCCCATGCATTCCCAAGCGCTTGGTGGCATACGCTTTGCAGCAGGGAATGTGCCCAACCAAGGCAGCCCAGCCCTTTTTGCTTTGGAACCTTCCCAAGTCTCCATCTTCTCCATAGCAGAGATCTTTTGGGGACTGCTCTCCTGAACAACCTTGCAGACAGCAATCCTAAAAAAATCACCCACGCTCCAGCCTAAGGGCTTCGGTGTTCCTCTAGAGCCCTTAAAACACTACAGCATTTCCATATACTCCGCATTACCCAGAGCAGGTTATTAAATAAAGTAATAGCTTGCTTACTAAGCCTCACCAAAGGGCTGTTCAGCTCCATGCCTACGATCACTGCCAAGCATGGAGCTTACTTAAGCTCCCTGGGGCTTATCAGCTGTTCATGCTTCCCATATCTCCCTTCTTAGATGCTGCAAAATGAACCAGCACATGCTACTGTTTACCAAATTGTCTCCAAAGACCTTTCTAGAAAATTCCAGCCCAGGTGACGTCCATCTCAGGAGGTTATGAAGGATAAAAGCCAGGTGGTCCTCATTCTGTGGATAGACAGCAACTAGACCCCCATAATCTCGTGTATTCTCTGTTGAGCAAATGCTATTTCTCCTTGCCCATCCTCCTTAGCCATCTAGGTGGCCCTCCACTACACCCACTCTGGTTTTCCAATGTGTTTCTTAACCGAGGTGTCCACAACTGGATGCAGTGTCCAGATGTGGCCTCAAAAGGGCCTATAGAAAAGGGGACCAAACCCTTCGTTCCCCCCAGTGTTTGTTCTGGAGCAGGACCTCCGTAAGACCAGTCTGAATGTTCATGAACATGGGGAGAGACATGGTAGGAAACTCATTCCCTCCTTTTAAGAAACATTAGGTACAAAATAATGTTTTCTTAGTTATCCTACAATATGTACATATATATATTAATAGCTGTTTCTTGGTAAAGAGCAAACTCGGTTGGTTCAGAGGAAGGTAATGCCATGGGGACTAACACTGAAAGGCAAGAAATGGAGAAAGGAATGTGAGGAGCTGCATTGTGCCAAACTACAAGAGATTGTAAAGCAATACACCTGTGCTTAAGAGTTCCCATGTTTGTATTTCTAACCCCTGTAAAGTCCATATGGCTTTAGGGAGGAAACAAGAGTAACAGCTGAAAAGACAGCCACCATATCTGCAATAAGAGTTGTCTGATTTTACTTTAAGCTTTTTGCAGCTGCTCAGCTCCTGATAGCATCACTCCCTGCAAATACCTGTACATTATTATAGGCTTCCTCTGCTTTAACTTAGTCAACCTTTGCAATATTAATTTATACATTATCATTTGGTTTCCCAAAGTGCTGATAGGGTTTGGAGTGTTTGCTGTATTGGACAGCCTTTTTAAAACCAAACTCAAAATCACAAAAACCCAAAGGTTTGTCACCTGAAAGCTTAATGCTGTTAGTACCATACAGAGGGGAACAGCCTGGTTAGTGAGGGGCTCCTACGTTTACCTCTACATCACAGAGGCTTTTTGTGCTTGTGTTTGGAAAGCAAACACCATTAGAGTTTGTGGGAAAATTATCTGCTATGGATTGTATTTCAGCTACCAAGATCCAGACTGTGCCAGCCTCAGTCCCTACAAGGCATGGTCCCACAATGCAGAGCCCTCCAGCTCCTCTCCTGCCCCCAGGTGAGGAGGCACAGAGCAAACCCACAGGTTTCTGTGCTGCAAGCACGGCTCTGCTGGACCCCACAGTGCTCCCAGCCCCCAGAAATGCTGGGAAACAGGAAAACTCCAGACACTGCACCTCTAAGAAACCACCCTCTGCATCACTAAGCCATCCTCCCAGGGCTTGTCCTAGCGCAAAGCATTCATGAGCACTCTCCTAGCTCCGTGGCTTGAGCAGGAAGGTCTGCCCCATGTTGCCACCCACTCCCCCCAGTGCCCTGATGCCACCTCCTGTATAACATCAGAAGGGAACACCAGCTGCACCCAGCACAAGCAGGCATGGCCCTTCCATCACCGCTGACTGAGGTCGGATCCCACCAGCTGGATGGCAGCAGTGACAGATGCACATCTGGAACAGGAGTGCTGGCAGCCTGCAGCAGGAGCCTCTCGGCTCGATTTTATTACCATTTTATGGACAGCCAGCACCAAGAGCTTTCTATATTCATGAATTCATCAGATCTGTATTTCAAAAATAATAGATGTTGTTATTATTATTATTGGAATGAATTTCTCTATTATGTTCTGAGTGATTGTAACTACTTACTGCCTCCAGCGCAGGAACCATCTAAAGAATAATACTTCTGTAGTCATTGCTATAGGGTTGGGTGTTGGTTTTTTTAAGTGAGAAAGGTAATAACCAGAACAGCAGCAGCAATCATAACAGAAATAGAGCCATTATGAGGTTGTGTATAAATACCAGGATTTTTTTTCTTCAGGTAAAGCATGACTCACACTTTTCCCTGAGATTTTTCTTGATTGCATGGGGTGCTGCCTCTAACAACAGCCTCACACCTTCTGCCCGCTTTATCCTACGTACAGAGAAAAGAAAGCAAAACAAATCTCGGCAGAATGACTTTCTGATCCATTGATTGCAAGCGGGGCTCTTTGCTCCAAGCCCCAGAGCTCCTCCACAAAGCCCTTATCCAATGCCTGTTTGCCCAAGTGTGCCTCCTTCGCTTGTGCCTATGATGTGTACTTTGGAGGTGGGGCTCCCACTGCCCTGAGCAACTTCAGAACTGCAGGTTTTTCTCCTCAAAAGCTATTCCATAATAGGCTGCACATCGGCAAAGAGCAAAGATGAACCAACTGACCATAAATTATGCACTCGCAAGCTAAATCTAGATAGCTAGTGGATAGAGCATAACAGCCGTGATAGATGGCTTTCCTCCAGCTAGCAGACAGCCTGGGGACTGGAAAATAAGGCAGAAGGGGCTGCAGAGCTGCCCGGGAGGCTCTCCAGGAAAAGTCCTAGCATGGACCGCTCTCCCCTGCCATCATAGCAGGGTTTATGGACAAAGTTACAAATCCCTCTTCACCCGAGTTGTTTGGTTCCCCATTACGATTAGCAAGTGCCAGGCTCTATCCTGACCTCCCTTTTCATGTGACCCATATGGTGCTGCCATCCAAAGAGCTTCCACAGCATTCTGTACAATATGCGCTGTCAGCGTATTTTGACATGAGTCCAATAGCATGGATTCAAAAAAGATGGGATCCCATCATGCCAAAATACAACATTTGGTTGAGCATCTGCCAGAGCCTAACTAGCAGACTGCTGGGAATGTTGCATTTTCCTTTTTCTCTCTTTCTTTCTCTTTTTCTGTCTTTCTTTCCTTCGTTCCTTCTTTCTTTCCTTCTTTCTCTCCTTTCCTTCTTCCATTCTTTCTGTTTTACTGTCACTATTTATAAAGTGCACAAAGGCAAAGAGGATGGAGTATGGAAGATTCTCACACTAATACTATGTGAACAAGCACTCATTCATAGCACGGCCAGCTAGAGGGGGCATTCATCACAAGAGCCAGGCAAAAATTAAACTTCTGATCACGGTGTGATGGTAAGTTTACCAATGCACTACAACACCCTTACCATATCCCCATCCAGATCTCTGGTGTTTTCCCCTATGATATGCTGGAATGATTCTGCAAGATGCAGACCCTGGGTCTGTCACAACAAGAACCAGTCCCTTCCACACAACCTTCAGCTCAGTGATGCTACATCACTATTTGATAATAAAAGATACAAATACGTTTTGATGCCTGAAATCCACATGGAACTTTGCCCTACACTTTAGATTCAGAAACCCTTGGTTTCACTGAATCACAGAATAATCAAGGTTGGAAAAGGCCTCTAAGATCCCCAAGTGCAACTCAACCCTGCCCACCATGCCCACTGGCCATGTCCCTCAGGGCCACATCTCCACCAGGGATGAACTCCTCCAGGGACAGTGATTCCCCCACCCCACTGGGCAGCTGTGCCAATTTGGTGAAGGCTCATGGATTCACTTTGGGATGTTGTATGGGAACTGTTGAGTCACGGCCTGAACCACTGATTGAGCACCTGGGGAAAGGACCCGGTCAGCCCTGGAAGCACAGGTGAAGGCAATTCAGCTGTGTGACCAGAAGGGGTGGAGCCTGGCTGCACCTCTCTTAGACCCCCCCCCATTGAAGGGCTGACTGCTACTGGGGAAGGGTCTCTTTTTGGAGAATTCCTCCCCTGTGGAGTTTCCCCTGAGAATCTTGATCCTTGGAGATGGGTGAGTGATCTTTTTCTCTTCCCTTACAGCACCTTTCTATCACACTGGCCCCTCTGTTGTTACACCTCGTTTTGTAATGCCTTTCCATTGTGTTGATCTTTCTGATTGTTATAGATGTCCTTCATGGAAGTAGGTTTTCTCTTGAGATAATCCACTTTGCTGCCTAGAGGAAGGCCAATGTGGCATAAGGATAGCAACAGGCAAGGAAATCCTGGGGAAGTCTGAGAGAGATTCATGCCACCTCCTTTCTTGATATTGCACACACACACACACACACACATACATACATGTTGGGAACTGGAGAACCTTGGAGAAACTGCAGCCCCAGTCTGAGATCATGAGAGTGATGTTCCAGCTCTCGCTGGGTTTGCCACCTTCTCCTTAAATACTCCTGCTTGTCCCAGAGCATTTTCTGACCAATAATCCCAATCTCAACCTACTTATACAGGCTTTCCATGTAGTCAGCAGTTTTGCTTACCCGTGCCATTAGCCATAGCACAGTTTCACAGGATAGAGTACTTGGCTTTAGACTTGGTTTTAATAGAAAGTCTGTCCACTAAAAAGTAACTTTGTCTTGATGAACTGAGAGCTGGCTCAATTTACAGCTTTTATTTAAGCTCTGAGAAAGCTTGTGCTGACATGAGGTGCTGAGATAAGCTCCAAATCTCCTTGGTAGGGAGAGTGGATGGGGAGATGAGAGGGATAGACAAAACCAGGAGCTCAGCAAAATGAGATGTAGCCTTCCACTTGCTTTGTAGCTGACAGTGTGGCCATGTATGTGTAATGGGGGGAATGATAAAGGAGATAGCATTATACATAAATGTATGGACTTCATACTATGAAAGCAGGGCTGGGGTGAAGAGTAATTGGAGCATTTTCCCCAAAATTACACATAATTTTAAAGTGACATTGGCTTGGGGAGTGGGGGCAGATGTTGCCTGGAATGAGAGGAAGGGAATGAAAGCATTCATATTGGCAGTGGCAGCTGGACTCTGGGGTGCACTGAGATGGAGCCTGAAGGGTCAGGGATACCTCCTTCCTGCACGGAGGCAAGCGATGCCTACCGTACAGAGGGGAAAGCAGTGATTTCTAATGAGCCTTGCAGGTCAGGAAGCACTGATTGAACCCCCGAAAGCAAATGGATTATGAGAAATGTAATGGAAGATAAGGAAAACGAAACGTATGAGCTTGCCAGCTATGGAAGTGTTAACCCATTTTTAGTTATACATGAGATCGTAGGACAAATTCTGAAGGAAACATTAATTAAAGGCACTGAGAAAAATGAGATAAAGTGCAACACAGGTTTACCAAAGGCAGTTTGTGCCAGACCATGCTGACATCTTCCTTTGATAAGATAATTGGTTTTCCAGACAAGGGAAATTTGGTAGATCTAATCTATCTAGAGTTCAATAAAGCATTTGATATGGTGCCACATGGGAAATTATTAGTGAAGCTTGAGAAAATGAGAATTAACGGAAGGATTCGAATCATGGAGCGCAGGGGCTGACATGGGGACGGCTGTGGGGTTGGTGTGGGGCTGCTGGTGGGTGTCTGAAAACTCCATAGTGACACCAATCCAAATAGAGCCCCCCCTAGGCCCAAGGGTGGGTGCAGGGCAGTGGGGCTTGCTGACTTACTTGGATCTCTTTGCATCTTGACTCGTGAGCGTTTGGGGCTCACGACCTTGAGCGCTGGGCTGGGAGCACCGCCGCAGACTTTGCAGGGATGCTCCTACACCGTGAGATGGCAATGTTGCTCCACCGAAAAGCATCTCTCTTCTCTTGCAGCACCAGTTAGTGGCGTCTGGACACGTTTCGGTACGTACTCCAAGAAATATCAGCGAATGCAACTGTGAAGTGATGATGATGATGGCAGGAGCTATATCAGTCCCCGCGTGGCTCAGGCAATGTGGCTGCAGACCACAGCCTCCGTGTCTTGGGATGGGAACGTGTGTGTGACATGGGAAGGAAGCATGCCGTGTCAAGTCAGGTAAGAAAGAAGGCATTGCTTCAGATCCAGTCTAAATCTCCTTTCCCAGAATTAAAAAAAGATAAAATGGAAATACAGAAAGTTGCTCAGGGTAAGTGTGAATGGGTACGTATGCACGCATGGCAGAGAGATGAGAAGACAATTTTTTTATATAGAAATAAAATCTGCTTATCCCTTCCCTGTATTTTTAGTTTAAATTACACCCAAATGCCATCTGATCAATTCAGCTGAAATGAGCCCTTAATCCTAATAAATCTTGATCATCTTTTGAGACCTTGGGGAAACAGCAGAGAATGTGTTTGCAGTAAGCATTAACACCTTGATTCCAGCTACCTTGTCATGTATCCTACTCACAGGCATGTAGAAATGCAGCTGTAAATGTCAAATGAGATATCGGGGGGGAGACAAAGAAGTGCTTTTGCCTGCTTTGTCCCCTCACATCATCTCTGATGGGATTCACGTTCTCAGATGGGAAGACATGTGCTTCCACCTGTGCTGCAGGTGATTTAGCTCAGGATACAAGTCTCAGCTTTCTTTAAATCTTTGGGGGGAGAAAAAAGAGCCTCAGTCTGCTCATTATTCCTCAAACTTAGAACAATCCTGTCAATTTAAATACATTCTCAGGGTGATTTATAAATACCAAGCTTGGCGAAGGGTGTTGTTTCAGAGAAATGCTGCTCCACATTAGCCTAGACCCAGTGGTGTAAATCAAGATGTATTCATTTGAATACAGGCATGATTATTTCTCCCTGCTGTGCATCTGATGGGGGCTTTCTCTAGTAACCTAACCTGCCCGTTGTCCTTTGGGTTCATCGTGGTGTTGAGAGCTGCCTGCGGTGTGTGGGCTTTTCTTTCCCTGATGGGAGAGGAAAGGTGCAGAGGGATCCTGAAGGTGGTAGCATTGCCATGGCTAACTGAGAGCAGCAGTGAGAGCATCTGAAAGAAAGGACAGTGCTGGAGATGCCCTGCAGAGATTGGCTCAGGGAGAGCACTCTTGCAACTGGGTATGAAAACGGGAATGAAATGAGCAGTGCTAAACTGCCTGTGCTGGGAAATAAAGCAGTGAAAAGAGAATGAAAGTTATCTTTGCAGTGTGCTCTGCAGCCCAGTGCTTAACAGTGCAGATCAGCTGAGTGAGAGGCTGTGCTCAGAACTTTCTGCTCTTGAAAATGTGCATATAGGCCATGGGGTGTGTGCTCTTGTGGGTTCTTAATGCCTATGGATGTAAAGGAGTTGGGTTCCTCTCTTGGGATGTGCTTGAATGAATGCACTGATCCCACAGTCTTGAGTAGTGCAAGTCTGTGAGCATCTGGTCTCCAGCTTCTGCATGTTTTTCTGTAGGACCAGCCTTTGGAGCTCAATCCTACAGCACCTTGTTATTCCTGGAGCACTGCATAGATCTGTACAGACATCCCTCCAGTTGTCAGCATTTTTCCATATGAGGGCCTTGCTATGACTAAACACAGTTTTGTAACTCCCATGACATCTAGCTATAAATAAGAAGGATCAAAGCCTTGACCCTTGGAAACTAACTGTGACCCCATCATTGAGCAACTGTGCCCCAAAGACTATATTAAGCTGGAAGGGAACATAAATCTGGGAGGAACTAATGAAGACCCCCAGGGCCACCCTTCTCTATAGCTGTCTTGTTAACATGATCTAGGAAAGACAGGGGGCCCTTAAACAAACAAAAAAGAAAAGCAGAGGTAATAAGTGACTCATCAAAGGCAGGCACAGACAGAATATTGTCAAGGAGGTGCTGCAGCATGGGGTGAAGTATTGCACAGCACAACTTTACAACCAAGCATCGCTGCCAAAAGGGGCTGGGGAACAGTTAGCCCTCTAAAGCTTGGGCAACCTTAATGGCATGTATTTCCATGGGCCATTCTTACAGGCAGTGGAAGGTCCTATCCTGTCACCCATCCCTCTTCTTACTGACAAGTGCATGCAGACCCCTGCAGGTGGGACTCAAAGCCTTTTGCTGAGGAAGGTGGCGATGACAACCATGAGGGAGGATGGGGTGGCTGTGCCAGGACAATGGTCCTGGTGGGGATGCTTCTTGCAGGAAGCCCAGGCAATCAGGACCATCTGCCTGTGGGAACAGCAGGGCAAGACTGGATGCAGCACTGAGCTTCAGGTCCCTGGGCTTGCACGTCCTTGCTCTTGACCTTACAAAATGACTGGCAGATGGATGGGAAAATTGCACACAACGACAGAGTCGGGTAATGATTTTAAAACCGTTTCCAAGCCTGCTGCTTCATCGCAGTTCTCAGATGCTACAGAAGAGAATTGCACTGGCTTTCCAGGTAGTGCAGACACTGATTTCCCCTAAAATTGTATTTTGGCTGCTCACAATGACTTGGTGTCCCAGCTGTCAATGGGGATCCCAATGGCACCAGGAGCTGGGTGAGCTCCCATTGTGCCCATCCGCCAGCGAGGACATTGTGCCAGGAACAGATTAAATCTCACACCAGAGACCTTGGGAGGCCTGGTAGCAGCCTGTGTCCCTCACTAATCCTATTCTCTATTAATTTGTTATCCCATTAACACCTTGCACATTTCTTTCTCTCGCCACTGTGCTATCCTTGGAGACTGCTGGGGATCCTGTAATATGCTATTTTGTTGTTACGAGTGTAAGCCAGCAAACTCTCCTCATCTTAGCCTAGAAATCCCTTGATAGAAAGAAAGAAAACTGCTGCTTTGTTTCTTTCAATCAATACTATCCATTAAGATCTGTGTCTAACAGCTCTGAGTCCAAGTGAATAACAGAATGAGCTACCTCCTGCTCTCTTAAACCTTTGGAAACAGTAAATGCTCTTCTGAAAAGAACAATTTGATATTGCAGCCCTGTCTGGACCAGGCAGGGGGGCAGCTTTCTTCTCTGAGGTTTGAAAACAAAATTGCTCGTGATTTTCATAGAGAGCCAGAGGGCAGAGAGAAGCACAGAGGGAGCCAAAATGTGGGGGGTGAGACATCAGCTGGGGTCAGCAAGCCCCCTGATGTCTGTATGCCAGTGTGTCAGAATGCACAGGGAGCATGAGGCATAAAATCCCCAGGATTGAGCTGTTGGTGGTGGAATCTGTGCAATTTCATGTACCTGGGAGCACCCCTGTGCATCCACAGCCCCAGTGCTGCTGTACCCACAATGAGAGCAAAAGAGCTCAGATGAAGCCCTGGAGCCCCAGTTACAGAGAGTCATGGTCAGATACCTTCTCCTCCTTCCCATCTTCAGGATGTCTGAGTCCAGCCAACATGCAGTTGTCCTTGTGCCTATTAATACTGGTGCAATCGATATTGAGGCAATCAAAAGCAGCACTGATACTGGTGCTTCTCTTCTCTTGGGGCCCCAGAAGCAAAATTTCAGCTGCAAGCAGGGAACTTGGCTTTCAAAGACCGAGTCTGCAGGTTATGGTGGCAAAACCTTTGGGGAATCTCATAAGGAAACCATATATGCAGCCCCCAAGGGCATTGGCAGAGGAACTCCTGGTAGAGGTAGGCAAATACTCACACACTGTGTGGGCATTTGCAACAAAGCATGTCTCCCTGTTGGCATTTAAGAGAGAAAATCCAGCTAGATATTGGCTAAAAGAGTGATGACAAAAGGAGAGGCTTGGTCCTTAGGAAAACACCCCTGAAGCAGAGCCTGCTGCAGCGTTTTGCAAAGCATGGGGCAATGAAATGGTTCTCCTTCCCCACCTGACACCCAGGGTGCGTGCCACTGAGTTAGCAGTAACCGAAAGTGCTCCAGGAATGTGATCTGTGTTCATCATCGATTTGAAGGTTCATCGGTTCGCCTCAACGTGATCAATACTTTATTATTCCACCGATCGATCACTGCTTTGTTTGTGAACTTTACCCAATTGATATACATTAAGGAGTTTAGCAGCATTGATAAGGTTTAAATCAGGAGCTGTAGGTGGAGAAGAGGCAGCTGCGTGCAGCATGGAGCTGCGGGCACTGTGGGTCCAAGCACAGCGGGTGGATGCATATCTATGGGCATGTCAACAGCTCCACGGTCACAGGATGCCTGTTTAGAGCCAGATCTTGTGCTGGAGGAAGGGGAGTGGGCTCAGGGCTGGGGTGATCCTGGCCAAGAGCCTGACAAAGGAGCAAGGTGTCTCTGGGTGAGTCAGAATTGCTGCACTCGGAACCCAAACCTATGCGGTGGCCATGGGAAGGGGTCAATGAGTTCTTGCTGCTCTGCTCCTGTGAGCAGGAGCACCACGCTGCTCTGCTTGGTGTCCCCCTGGACATCCTGGGATGCGGAAAGCACTTGGAAAAGATGTGGCTGGGAAGTGAAATCTGGTAGTTTGCCTCATGGCAAGGCATAAATGACCCAACATGAGGTATTCTGGGGCTGCAAGGCAAGCAGCCCCCAGGCCATGCCCAATGGGCTTGCATTTCACAGGGTGTATGTTCACCTTTCTCACTATCCTCTCTGCAAACCCAGCATTGTCTTTGTTTCCAGCGTTCATAGAATCATAGAACACCAAGGCTGGAAAAGACCTTCAAGATCATCCTGTCCATCCATTGGCATTCCACGTGGAGAGCACTCTGTGACTCCCAGCCTTACAACAAGCACATGGTTTTCCCTTGGCTGCAATGAAGAGCCCCCTCCCCTTCTGCACAGTCCATTTCTGGCTTGGAAGGGATCACAGAGCCTGTCCTCATAGCATGCTGATACACAACACTTGGCCAGCACTGCTAAATCCCAGCCTGTGCCATCCTCCTGCATAGTCCTGGGGAGGACATCATCTTCTGGAACATCCTCTTCCCTTTTCCTCTGACGATTATTGAAGCAGGAGTGAAAAACATCAAGTGGCTTTAGGAAAATAAAACATCTCTATTATATGTATTACTGAAAGCATCCTGATTAAAAGCGATTTTATAGCAGGATGCAAACTGCAGCCGGAGTCAGCATCTGAGTTGCTTGCCCCTGCTCTCGCCAAACTACTTGTATATTATTCACAGTTGTAAATTGCTTTGAGATTTCTGGAAGTGGATAAAGCCCCATTTCTCTGCAGTCCTTTTAAACATCCCCGTGTAAAATCTATTAACATTCAAAGGGATGCATGGGGATGAAATGCAGAGGAAAAAAACATTGCTAAGAGTATGCAATGCCCCAAGCCTCATGCAATTTTACCTGAAAATGAAGCTTTTGTCAGTGTCTTTTCTCCGTGGGGCTTTTCCATTCCCCGATGTAATCTGAGCATTTTACTATTTGTGTCATTATTGAACAAAAGGGTGAAAATGTGATTTTTTTTTTTTAAATTAAAGGGTTGTTCCCCCTCCCCCCCCCCTCCCAGTAGAAATGGTAAAAGAATATCAAATTATGACCTGACAAGGCACACTTCTGAAAGAGAATCACCAGAGTACAGCAGATCTATATCTTATCTCTCTATGAAATTGCATGTCTATGCAGCAGCATTGTAACAGGTTTCAGCTGAGCATAAATTCGTAGCAATGCAGGGTCTAAATAGGAAGCTCGTTGGAGCCTAAATTGCGAGTGAACTACGTGCGAGCCCATTTCAATACTAATGAGCCAGCAGCCACACAGCCACAGAGTATTGGCAAGGGGATGGGGTGGTGGGCAGCTGTTCTTCCCTTAGCACAGCCCCCAGATCTGAGCCCTGACCTGGAGCTGGGGCAGGGATGGAAAGAAGATGTGGTTCTGCTTCTCATCATGGCTGGAGCCCTCCTCAGCCCATGTTGGGGCAGGAGATGAGCCCAGTGGCAAAGGGAGGGCAGGCTGCTGCTTCTGCCTATGCTTCACCCCATGAAGAAGGAACAGCCCACGCTTTTTCACGCCTTAAAAAAAAAAAGAACATATCAAATCCAAGAGAAGCAAAGGTATTCCTTATTCTGGTTGGGAACCCAATCTTTTCATCAACACTACCTTGGGCAGAGTGCTTTATTTTTTTGCTCAGACTTCATGGAACATCTTCAAAGAGCCCAGCGTCCACTGGAGGAGCATGGTGCTGATTTAGCGCACGTGAAATCAATGCTGCCTGCTCCCAGTGCCATCTCAAGTCCCAGCATATTTCTAATTGGTGGGTTTTGTTTTCATTCGCCTTTCCTGATGTATCCTTCGAGTAATTCATTCAGAGAGGAGATATTTTAAGCAAATATTTTTTCAAATGATGGTTGGATTACTTGCTGTAGTGTTCATAAATAGCTGTTCTCGATAACAAGGTTGCATATAGGGTTTAATGGAGAGAGCTGTTGATTTATGGTAGCATTAAGCATGTACGTGAACTTACATTTGAGACTGATAAATATGAGTCCTTAATATGCACATGCATCATTTTTATGTTCCTTTTACAAAGAGGTTTTGAGTTGTGTGCGCATTATAAAATTACACAGAAAAGAATGCCTGTAGTCTGCACGGGAGCCGGGGCCACTGAGTGGTAATGAAATATACATTTTCTGGTATGCTGTATGCAGGTTTGCTGTGGGAGCAGTATAAAATTTATGACATCCTGAGCTATTCGTTTTCACAGCTTTCGAGAACTTGGGCCTTGTAAACGCTGTTACCGATAGCAGTCGGAGCAGTTGTTCGTTTGCTGCTTTAATTGCTTTCTTAATGACCACGTTTTATTGTTATTGTAATTAGTAAATTAGATCGTTTTCTGATGCTGGGCTCTTTTTCTCCCCGCTTCCAGCCTGTTTTCTGACGGCGAGCTCTCTCCTTGCCCTCTGTGCTGTGACCTACTTCAATAGGTGAATGCTGGGGGTGCAGACGATGTCCCTGGGATAACTGAACTCCTGCCATCTATTGGAAGCTGCAGGAGGAGGGGAGAGGTTCCAGCCACTGCTGCAAGATCCAGCCATGGGGTTGGGTCTAACACTGCCTAACACTCCCTGCAATGGCTTTCCTGCTGCAGGCACTGATGTGAGAGTAAAAATGAAGTTTGCTCTCTTTGACTCACAGCGGGGATGCAAATGATGTTAACTGGGAGGAGTGTGTGTTGCTGTACGGGAAGGCGGTTGTTAGAAGCAATTGGATGGTGTATGTGTAGTTGCTCCCTGCCCATCCATCTGCTCCTCTCTGAAACACTGCTATCACGTTTTGGTTCCACTCCTTCTCTCACTATTTCTTTGTTTCTTCCTTATTTATCTCTCTTACCTTCCTTATTTGGTCCAGTGCAATGATGTGTGTGCTCTCTCCTCCCATCCTGCTTCTCCCTGTGTCACCACATCTGGCCTGGCATCACCCTGCTCCAGAGATGACACTCCCAGGTGAAGATCTCACCTGAATAAGGAGCAAACATTGCTCTCCTTCCAGGGCATGCAGCTCACTCCCATCCCTACAGCACTTTTCCTGGATACAGAGAGATGCTTTCTTGCTCCAGCGAAGGCTCTGCTGGATTGGCAGAAGGTAAGGCATTTGTTGCTGCACCATGTGAAAGGGGATAAATGCTGAGAGGTGAAAATGCTATTGCCTGAGTCATACATTTTTTTTTCTGGATTTTCTAAGCTTTCCTTCTGTTGCCATTCTTAAAAAACAAAAATCTATGAGAATCTACATGATTTTCCTTAGGATTTTCAGGTTAAGATGAATGCGCTCTCTTTAATGCCACGAAGTGCTCTGTTGTGCTTTCTGACCATCAGACCTACAACACATGGACCACACCACTGCTGTCCCTTTAGGGACAAAACCAGGGGCTTAGGAACACGTGTCTCTCCATAAGTCCCATTTCCTGAGGTGCACGGGTAGCCCAGAGCAGCTCCCAGAGACAAGGCTTACACAGGGCAGAATGGAAAGTGAATCTGCATCTGTCTCCTTGTGCTGGTTCAGGGTAAGGAAGTTTCCCTGGCTGTCTTGGAGGAAGGGTGCTGGGGCAAGGGTGCCCCTGAGCTCTCCCACCCTCCTGTCTTGTGCTTCTGTGTTTGCCAGGTTGTAGAATCATAGAATGGCTTGGGTTGGAAGGGAACTCAAAGATTATGGTCGTTGGGTCTTATCATAGAATCATAGAGTCATTTGAGTTGGAAGAGGCATTTAAAGGTCATCAAGTCCAACACCTCTGCAATGAGCATGGACACCTACAGCTCCATCGTGTGCTCAGACCCCCCAGGCCTGGCCTCGAATGTCCCAGAGATGGGGCACCCACCACCTCTCTGGGCAACCTGTGCCAGTGCCTCACTGCCCATATTGTCAAAAACTTCTTTGTATCCAACCTAAATCTCCCCTCTTTCAATTTGAAAACATCCCCCCTTGGTTTCAAACTTCTCTCCTCTAACCCTGCCTTTCCTTTTTTGAATTATTCCCAAGCTCTGTGACTGGGGAATTACCTCTGTGTGCCTCGGCCTTGACTTGGTTTTGATATCTTGCTCCAGGCAATATGGAAGTACCTGTGAAATGCAACGGGTAAGTACATTTTTTCAGATCTTTTTCAGAAGTACATTATCCCCCAAATATATCATATTTTTTTAAAACCAAGAACTGGGTTCCAGCTCCCAAAATATACTACGACTTGTCGTTTGAAGAGGACTTTGGAAATGAATGGAGCACTGATCACAATTAGTACAAAGTAATTTAAAATTATTTGAAGGGCTTTCATAACATGAAGTGTTCCAATAATTTGTAATTACTTAATGTTTCACCTGCTCCGAATCCCATTTACTTCCCAAATCAAGCCCTTGAAGGGATTTGAAGTGGCATATTTCAAAATGAACAGGGCAACCTGGAGGAGCTGCTAATTCTAGAAGCACTTGTGGCACTTCTGCATAACAACGAGTTTTTGTTGTTTCAGATGCAATCCCCAAACGGTCACTTGAAGCTTTTCTCCCCAGGCGGGTGGGAAAAGCCTGGGCTAAGGTGGGCTGTCTGAGGGCAAGCAGGATGGGCACTGTATGGGAACCCATAGGAGCAGCGGTGAGTGTGGGCAACATGCACTGCAGACAGCCTCCAAAGGGGGAGAAGCAGATTAAACCCATGAAAAAATGATAGAAAAGCACAAAAAAGGAACAGGAACATCCAGGCAGTGCCTTCTCAGAGCAATGTGAGCCCAGACGTTGCCCCAGAGCTCCCACATCCACATCCATTACCACCGTGGGCAGGATGGAATGGCATCTGGTCATCCCCTTGGGCACTGCAGCTCCAGGAGGCCATGGTGACACTGAGCTCCCCGGGCTGCCCTCACGAACCCATCCCGCACACTTGGAGAACCTCTTGACTGATTTCTTCTCCCCTTTCCACCCATCCCTGGGGTGCAGGAGAGTGGGACTTGTGCAGAGAGATTATCTTGAAGAGTTTTCACTCTGATTTTGAGCATAATCAAAGGGTGAAGCTCACTTGAGGCTGTCAGTTGTTACTCAGCGATGCTGCGCAGACTGAGCTCATCTTCATTCAGCGCAGCACACATCCCCCAGCTGCCCCTACTGCACGAGGCAGACCTCAGTTTTAACCTCTTGCTATACAGGGGGCCCAAAATCAGCAGAAACACCTAGCTGGAGCAAGCAGCAAACCTCCAAACTCAGGACATGGTGGGCACCCAATCAAAGATCAACCAAGGAGAAGAGTAAAGGTTATACTTCATTACATTGGCCAGCTGTGAAACACCTCTGGTGAATGGAGGATATTGCATTGGATTGGACACAGCCTTCATGGAAGGTGCTGTCTCCAAAGAGTCTCTGGAGAGATGTTTTAGCAGTAGGTGTGTGAAAAGAATGGTTTTACTGCTGGATTGGTTAAAATAAAAGGGAAAGATCAAGGTGACACCTGGGCATGGCCAAAGCACACCTGGAGAGCTCTATCCATAGAGCCATGGCTGATGCCCATACAATAAAGTTCTAGGCACTACCTGCTTTCATAACCAGAACTGGGTCTGGACACCCATAACCCTGAGGTATTGTCTTCTGCCTTAAGGGCAACCTCTGAGCAAGGAGGTAGCAGAAACCTACAAAGAAGGAGCTGGAACTCAAGGTTAATGTGGGGCTTGTTGGCTCCCCAGTGGCAGCTAATTGGGAAGAGCTGCTATAAGAGAGGGGCAGTTCTGGGAGATGTGAGCAGTGCTAGGAGCAGGTGGTGAGCTGTGGGAAGGGAAGGGAAGGGAAGGGAAGGGAAGGGAAGGGAAGGGAAGGGAAGGGAAGGGAAGGGAAGGGAAGGGAAGGGAAGGGAAGGGAAGGGAAGGGAAGGGAAGGGAAGGGAAGGGGCCTTAGCTTATGAGGATTTCATGGTGAGGGGTGTCAGAAATGAGAGAGAAAAGGGGAAGAGGGACAGCAGGCCTTTGTAGATCCAACCTGCACCACTCCAAGGGGGACTGGGGTGTCCCAACCCTGTCCTGGAGTGAGGATGTGGGTGTTGGTGGGGCTGTGGATGGAGACACTGGTGTTGTGAGGCTGGGAGGGCTGCGGGGCAAGCTGAACAGCAAACATGATATGAGCAGCGTGCTGATGGAGGAGCAGCTCAGTGCTGGTGGGGACAGGGAAGGCGTCCCTCTGTCTGTTCGGTGCTGTGTGTCTGTCAGAAGTGCTGCAGGGGATGTCCCCATGGGGAAGGGGCACCCACCGACAGCTGGGGGCTGCTGTGCAGCCATTTCCCTTGGAAAAGGGTTTTATAGACAGGCCTGAGAAGAAAGCTGTAAAGGGAGCAAATGAATCTGCTCTGAAAACTTTATAGGGGATACGTGAATGCTACAGCTAGTTACTGGGCTTTGTTTTTGCTGGAATTTAGGAAAAACCAAAGCTGCTTGGCTTCAAAGTATATTCTGAGTAAGACTTCTTGCATCGTAAATTATTCTTAGAGAAACCTTACATCAAAGGCAGGAATCTGTGTTTCTAGCTTGAGCGGGAAGGGGAAAATGCCTCTAATATATGCTCCAACTCAGTTTCAGAGCTAGAGAGAGAACTCGTGTTTTATTTGGTGAGTTCTTGCCTTACTTGAGCTTATCTGGATGGGAGGTTCAAATGGCTGCTTGGAGGTACCAGGCTGTGCACAATATCCTGCGTTCCCTTACATCTTTGCAGGGCAACGTGGGCTTGCTCCCTCTTCAAAGTGCAACAGGTTCCTTAAAAAAGAAAAAAAAATGTTAGAGAAATGCTATTTTTTGGAGATGCTCTTCTACAGAGCACTTCTAATTGTGTTCTAAATGTGTTAGTGACCCAGGAGGGGAAATATGCTCTTGCTACCTTTGGGTGTGAGAATAAACCTGATGCTGCTTGGGGCAGGAACCTTGGGTTTTGATGACATTGTGCAAGGAGTGTGCTGGGCTGCACGGGGATGCATCCCTACTTGCTGCATGCTGGGGCTCTGTCCTCGGTGCTCCCTGTGCTCATCTGAGAGTTGTGGCTCCTGCACATGGTTAATGGCTCTTGGCACTGGAAAGGAGCCTGTGGGCTTTGAGCTCTTCAGGGCTGGAAAAGCATAAATTATGGAAATCGAAGGCTGTCTCATTCTCCATCTCCTCTCCTTCAACAAGAATAATGAAACCTAGCTGAGACCTAGAGTGCAAGCAACGCAGTGGAGAAGTGCTGATGCTTTATATCATCCTGAACTGTTTGCAGTGCTCTGCCTGTGGGTGGTATGTGGGCTTCCTCCTAGCTCGCTGTGCATAAGAGCAGAGAAAGCAAGAAGGGAAATGGCTTCAGGCATGTTTGGTTTTTACACTGCTCCTTTCATGGCATGCTCTTTTCTTCTGGAGCTCCTTCAAGAGCCCCCGTGTCTGCCCTGAAATACAGCGTGGTTGGGAAGCCAAGGAACTTGTGCTGAGCCCATGCCTGAGCAGCACTGCTGCAGAGACCTGAGAATTTGTCACCAAACACCAAATCGATGGGATAAACAAAGAAATGGGTCACTTGAGACACAAATGTGCAGGGCTGTGCAGCAGCTCAGCAAACACAGCACAGGCAAGGACTGGACAAGCTCCTCCTGTGCAGATGAACCCAATGGTGGTGTGTTGCAGGAGAGTAAACTGCCGTCTCTTGTTCCCAGCTCAAATGCAAGAGACTTAATGAGTGTGATGAGAGAGGGCAAATATTTACACTGATGAGCTTGAGTAGGCAAATAAACCAGGCTTTTAACAAATGAGGCAAACATTATGCGCAGGCTCTATCTAATTTGAGGGAAAGTTTGTATTTTGGGCCCGGGCCTCTAAAGCTGCTCTGTTCATTCAACAAACTTCGGCAAAATGTGTTGTCAAAGACCATCAGAGACAAGGACATTCAATTAAGTCTGTGCAAACACCCACATTATTAGCAATCCCAAATTGGGATGGAGAAAGGAAAGGCTTCTCGTTAGCTTTGCAGTCACATTAGATTAAATTTGGCCTCGCTGGCAGGTTGAGACCAACTTTCCTGCTCTTGTGCAGCCCAAGGCATGGTGACTCCCTCACCTCCCTGGGCAGCTGTGCCAGTGCCTCACTGCTCCTTCTGAGAAGAAATTATTCCTAATATCCAACCTGACCCTCCCCTGGCACAACTCAAGGCCATCACCTCTTGTGCCTGTGGGACTCTGCCAGGGCCAGGCAGGTCAGCCTGCTGCCTCCAGAGCTTCAGTTTTGGAGATCCCATCCCAAAGATCCTCCTTGCTCTATCCTAGATGGATGGTAGGTCAAGCCCCAGATCAGCAGCAATTTGGCACAGGCAGCTCCTGCTTGCTGGGACTGCCCAAGCCTGCAGCCTAGAGTACAAACTATTGATCAGCGGGCATTACCAGCTCATTTAAACAGATGGGCTTTTAGGAGTGAATTAAAGGAAGTGTGGAACTAGAAAAGCATGAAAAATGTATATGATTCCTCAAGCTAATCACGGCAATAATGCATGTTTACTGACAAGGCTTTCTTCACGTAGTGAGCAACCCCTATTTATCCAATTTATCCATTTATCTGGAAAGCAGATATCACAGTAAACAACGACTTGGAGGCAAGTCCACAGCCATAAATCAGCATTTTTCTGAGTGCCGGGGAGGACGACAAACCTCTGTGTAAGAGCTCTGCACCACGAATGGAAATTACTCAGTGCTGACGCCTGAAAGGACACCAGCAGCCCTTGCGCTCTGTGCTGAATTTTACTTCGATTTCTACTTCATCTACCAGGCTGTGAGTTAAAAATATTGTCTTCACTTTGTGTTAAGGGAGGAGCGTCTCCCAGCTGAGCCTCCCCATTGCTGGGAGGAAACGCTGGCATATTCCCATTACTTCTCGTGATATCCTTCACAGTCAAATCACTTCTGATTCTCCTCTCTTGGCTAAGAGACTTCAGTGCTCATGAAGGCTCTCTGCATTGTGCTGTTCCGGTGAATTATTTTTCCTAGCTGCCAAAATGCGAACAAATAGAGTGGGTGAGGGAGAAAAGAAATAAAGAAGAAATAAACAAAGGAAATTTGACGTGGTTGCAAAAATATTTACTTTCTTTGCATGGAAGGCATCTGCGTGCTTTAACGTTTCTCATTTCAATGGAGAAAAACAATTTCTGCTTGTAATTAAATGCTTAGATAGAGTCTGCATCCAAGTTTGCCTTCCATAAACGGGAAGGCAATTAATGTCTTGCATCAGTGCTATTTGTCTCCCTCTTCTTGCAGGTCTGCCTGGTGGGAGAGCAGTCTATTACAAAGGGGAGGGTCCTGTTTGGGTCAAAAGAATGCATTTTTAGGAATGCGTGTTTCAAGGCCAAGCCTGCTGGTGATCTGTCCTTGCAGCCTCTGTTATGTACTGAAAGATTTGTTAAGAAGACATGGAAAAGGGTGAACCAGGATGGGAGATGCGATGAAAAGCCTATTCGTTATCTCAGCAACATGAGACACATCTCACTAGATTGGTTTCCGTTCTAAAGAGCAAAACAAAATCATTCACTTCTTGCCTTTAATGGTGGTGTTGATGGAGACAGCCAACAATTTCCTCTCCCCATCGATTTGGATTATGAATTCTCATCTGGGTACTGAGTCCAATTTTTGTAAGACACATTTAACCCATGGGACAGTGGATGTCAGACTGAACTGAGCTCTTCCTCACCGCTGTCCTCTGGTGCTCTGTGCTCCAGTTAGCTGCCTACAATGGATTTCAAATTAATTACAGCACCACGGATCAACCTTTCCCATTTTTTTTTTCTCCCACATGCTGCCACGTGTCCATGGACAGCCCACGTTCTCTGGTAAGCTTTCTGGCAGCCTTTGAGCCTCACGCTGAACACATGAGAGCATTTAGCGAGCTACATTTCACTACAAAACGTGTTCCTGGGTAGCGCTCGCTCATAAGCATGTCATTGATGTTCCCCAAGCGCCAGCCTTGGCAGATGTGTAATGGGAGAGAGGCTGCTAACACTCCAGCTTCCCTCCAGGATGCTGCTTGGGCTCAGGAGGGAGTGATGCGGCACATGTGTCAGCCTTGCAAATGTGTGCTGCTGAATGCTGGGTGGTCTGCCCTGAGATGGGAAGAGCTGGGTCCCCAGGATGAGAAAAGCCACTTGCTTGGCCTGGTGACCTGCTGAAACCTGGCACAGCTGTGGTGAGTGGGTTACGGCAGCTTTCTGAGGAAGGTGAGATAAAAGGAGGGAGACTGCCAGCATGGCTCCATGACAGCTTCTGCTTCTGTGTGAGGTTGATGAGCTAAAGAGATCTGGGGATGGAAGCCCTCAAGACAGTCCTGATTGGGAGTATCTCCTCCCACACTTCCAACATGCTTGTGCCCAGCAGCCATCACCTGGAGCACTGTGTCCAGATGTGGAGTCCTCAATTCAGGAGAGACATGGACCTGTTGGATTGCATCCAGAGGAGGGTCACAGAAATGCTCCCATGGATGGAACACCTCTCCTACAAGGACAGGCTGAGAGAGCTGGATCTGTTCAGCATGGAGAGGAGAAGGCTCTGGAGAGACCTGAGAGCTGCCTGTCAGTATCTAAAGGGGGTCTGTAAGAACAGACAGACTCTTGACTGGGGTCTGCTGTGATGGGACAAGGGGAAATGGTTTCAAACTAAAAGAGAGGAGAGTTAGATTGGATATAAGGAAAAAGTTTTTCATGATAACTGTGGTGAGGCACTGGCACAGGTTGCCCAGAGAGGTGGTGGATGCTCCACCCTTGAAGACACTCAAGGTCAGACTGGACAAGGCTCTGGGCATCTGATGCAGCTGTGGGTGTCTGTTCATTGCAGGAGAGTTGTGCCAGATGGCCTTTAAGGGTTCTGCCCAACTCAAATGATGACTCCATGATTCTCCTCTTCTGGACCCTTTCCAGCCTGCCCACCACAGACCCTCCCTCCTTCTGCCCTTCCTCCTGGTTCCTGCATCGCTGTTCTGTCTCTTACCTCACATCCCTAAGGATTTACCTTCCAGTCACAAATAGATCTCTACAGGAAGGGTGTAAACTGGCATTTTCAGCAGTTAATGGTTCGGACTACCGGGGGAGGGGGTGGGTGGGTGGGGAGGGTGGGGTATTTTCAAGACTCCACCCTCAACCTCAGCTGCTCTGCCAAACTGCATGGGGTTTTTCCCTGGGGACACGGAAGCTCCTCAAGGTTGTAAAACTGTTTAAATACAATGAGGAGAGAAAAAGTTTTTGCTTACTTCACTTTTCAAGGAAAGCTGAAGCCTGCCAGGCGCTCAGCCAAGGGAGCCACAGCCCAAAGAAGTGAAATGCAGCAAAATCATAAGCAGGTTTTGTACAGCAGATTGTCAGGAAACTGGAAATAGCAATGTTGGTTCCTGTCCCACATAATAACAAACAGTAATAATTGTGTCCCCTATATGTGCTCACATTTGCTCTTTCTCTCTCAGAAACCAGCATTTAAAAAGGATAGATTATGAAGATACATTCAGAAAATAAGAATTCTGCAATCATTATTATTATATATTATTCATATAATGGCAACACCCTAAGTTGTCTCAGCACTGTGCAGAAAGAGAGGAAGATAAAGCCTCCGGCCCAAAGAAACTTCTAAATGAATGGAAATAAGGTTTGGATCTGTGTGACTGTGTGTGTGTGTGCATATAATTTTTAAGCATTACTGAAGAAACTGTAGGGGGAAAATTGAATTATACATCAGCTTATTCACCAACAGGAAAAAAAAAAAATGGGCAAGCCTGCATGCTCTTGATAACATTTTAATAATTTACAAACTCAAATTTCACCCTGGAAGTGACTTTCATGGGAAGTAAGAAATCCTGTGACTGTAAACACAGCTGGAAGTCAGTGGAAAATCGGGGCAGAAAATCCCCTCTGCATGGGGAAGGGGGACGGCTTGTGCTGGCTGTGGGGATGGGTGCCCTGTAGGAAGGGATGTTGGGATGGAGCAAAGCATCGGGGCCTTCAGCCCTATGGTTACACTCCTGCTGCCACCTCCTGCCTGTTATTTCTGTTCTCCTGGGGCATGCACGTGCTCCACGTGCAAGGTGCAGAAGTTCCCTGCAAACACAAGGATGAGGGTTGTTGCACCCCCAGCACTGCCCTCACCACCCTTGGCAATGCTTCCATGCGATCACAGCTACTCTCTGTTTGCTTTCTGTTTCTTGGGCTGAATCTCGGTGATTTTGGAAGCCCAGCAGGCGGCACAGCCAGGAGTTGGGATGCCAGGGGCAGAGTGTATGGAAGCACCACCTGCTAGGTGGCACCAAGCTGCCCACGTCCTCCAGTAGGCACCTCCCCATTGCTCCTGCTGAGGGCAGGCAGCTGGTACTTCTGTTCAGGGAGCTCTGTTGGAAAATGCCTCCTGTGAAAGCCACCTTGGCAGGGGAAGTTGGGCAGCTTCATTCAGCTTCACAGAGTGCTTCTTTCTCCTTCCCCATTCGTATGGATGCCAGACAAACTCACGGCCCTCTATCCCCTCTGCTTAGTGTCCCCATCATGTCGCTGGGGCAGTTCCAGACATGGAGCCTGCACAGGTTCTTGTTGAATGCAATGTGCTGTCCTACGCTCCTCACAGGGAAGCCATGGCACAGCATCCCTTGGCCAAGCTCTCCCACCCTGGCATGGGGACTGCTGTAGAAGGAAGCAGAAGCAGATCCAGCCTGAGAGGGCAGCAAGGCTGGAATATCGGCCAAGGAGAGCCACCTGCAGCTTCCACCTAACAGAGAGCGGCCACGTGCCGGGAGAATTCAAGGTCACAGCCAACTCAGCTGTCTGCTTTGCTAACCGTGGAGCTCCCCTCATTCATTGGCAACGGCATTATTAGCAATGTCCCTCAGAGCACTGTCGGATGCTGGTATCTCTTTCTGCCCTGTAGAAAGGCCGCTGGCTTTATTCATAGATGATGGCCCTGGTTGACATTCCCCGTGCCTTCTGCTCCGGGAGCAGAGCAGGACCTGGGCTCTGGGAGCCACTAGGTGTCAGGGTTACTCTGCCACAGCCGCACTGCCTGCCAGATGTGGCACAGCTGGCCCTGCGTGGGGGGAGACGGGTCCCCCAGGGTGCTGGAAGGCACAGCGGGAACCAAGGGAAAGCCCAGGGAAAAGTGGGATGAAGAGCTTGTCCCCATGCGGGACAGCATGGAGCACTCCCTCCCTCCCTCTGGAAACAACAGGCGCATCTGGTTTGTCCAATGAACCATTGGTGCTGGAGGAGCCCCACCTCAAATGGTCAGAAGCTGGTTTCCCAGTCAGGGAAGTGCATTCACAGCCAGGGTGGGTTTGGATTAGCAGATGGCCGTACATCAAACCATCACCCCAATCCCCATCTCGCCACTGCTGGGACTGTGAGCACCGTGAGCCCACCCCACTCCTTGCCTGGGAAAACTCAGCACCACTCAACCCTTCAGCCCCCCTCTTCCCTGCTTAATTTCCTCAACACCAAAACCCGCTGTTTTGAGGAGAAAAAGAAGTCAGAAAATGCTCATATTTTACAAAGACCTCTTTTTTTTTTTTTCCTTGTACTTAAAAGCAATGTAAAACGTGGCATTTAGGTAAAACTGCACCATTTTCTGAAAAGTACCAGTTGTTTTATTAGATTTATTCTAATAGTGCAAGCTGAGTTCATCTCATAAATAAGGATTATAAAAAGCTCATTTGAATGTATTAGAAATGAAAGGAACTTATTTTATTATAAGCAGGAGAAATGCAGCAGTGTCAGCATGAGTGGAAGAGCTTCTCTTTCCCTGCAGAAACCTACTGCCAGGCTGGAGTTAAACAGCAGACACAGCAGTACCTGGGTGCTGGTAGGTCAGCTGCTCAGCTGCTTTGTGGCCTTTATTTTCCAGGGTTGGCACCCAGATACTTTAGGAAATGGTCCCAGACCCTCAGTGTATGTATATTTTCTTGCCCCACTTTGAGACTCATATTGACCTTTGGAAGAGATATGCAGCTTCATATCACTTACAAAACCTTTACAGCCATGGTTATGGCAATGGTGGACTTCTGACTACTCACATAATGCCTGAGCTCTCTTTAATCTTGCAATGTTTTTGGGCTGAAAGACTTTCTGTGGTGAGAAATCCCACACACTAATTACACTGGCTATGAAAATTTATTTTCCCTTTATCAGTTTGAATTTTCCACCTTTATGGGAAAATGGGTTATTTATTAGGAAAAGATAACTCCATGGCATTTGCAGTTACAGCCTCTCAGATCACCTTTTCACTGGAAGAGTCAACAATTAAAGTTGGCTCTGAGTTACATCACTACTTAGTCATGATAGATATGCAATTTCATAGTTTTCATTATAGAAAATAGGCACCAAAGTACATCAATAAACTACATAATGTGAAGGAATACTGATAAAAGCATGCTATTAGATTCATTAGTGCTAATCAGAAAGAAAGCATCTATAGTTACTCATTGATAATATTCGGTAAGAAAAAATGGTTTTCTAGTGTGACTGATTTTCAGTGATATGGGATGGCTGAGAAGAGAGTCCAAAAGCAAATGTCAGACCTGCCTCACTCACTGAGCACTGCTGCTAAAGCAAGGAGAAAACCCTTAGATGAGATCATACAATTAGCATTTTTATTGTAGACGAGGTCAAGAGAGAGTAGAGTGGCAGCAGATGAGGAGTAAGGAACGGAGAAGACGGTGAAGGTCTGGATGAACATTTATGGATAAGACAAGAAGGTATCTTTGGATGGGCTCCAATTCAACAGTTTGTTGCCATTTTAGTTTGAGGTACAGCTCATGAATTGGTCATGGAAAATGGCCATGTTGTCTAACCATGTGAGATTGGAGGGGAAAAAAGTTAATGTAGATCTCCCCCACATTCACTGGGGTAAATCTGGGGAAACCTAGGAAACCAGTAACCAACTTGCTGGAAAAATTGGGGACCTCAAAGTTAGGAGGCAGTCTGGAAGCTGTCTGACAAGTAACAGGGAAAATATATCTGCAAAAAAGTTCAGATAAGACAGGATGAGTAACCGCCTCTAAAAATATATGAGCAGTAAGCTGAGAACCCACAGAAGGGATAGGAAAATGACTGCTCATCAAAGAGAGATACGACACAGGTCAGGGAACATGCAGAGAAAATGAAAATTGAGAAATTCAAACTGAACTGAAACTTGCAAATTATATTAAAACCTCTAACAGAAGTCTGTCTCTAGAGCTTCAGTTCTTCCTTGTTCTTACCTTGTGTAGCTAGAGATTGTAGTTAATCTGAGTAGGACCAAATAGAAAATGAATGTGTTTCTAGGGATTACGTTGAAGAGTGAAATGAAGGCAAAGTGGGTCTGCAAGGGTGGAAATGAGCTGGAAGCAGATAGAAAACCTCAGTGCAACCACATTGGTGGGATGAGGTGGGAGACACCTGAACTCCAAGGCCCTTCCTGTGCTGCTGGAGGTCTCCCAGCAAGGGCTGGATGTTCATCTTGCTGGGGCATCATCCAACCGGAGAGCAAAGGCAGTGTCTGCGTGTTTGAAAGAGGGAAGCAGTGACTGGAACAACTACAGGCACAGCAGTGTGAGTGAAGTCCTATGTGCAGCTGTAGAGCAGGAGGGAAAAATCAGTGATTTGGAAGAACATGGAAAACCAAGGATAAATAGAACATAGGTCAACTCAAGCTAGAAAGCCTTCCTACCAGCCTTGCCTAAAGCTGAGCACTGCTGATACCACACGGTGCTTTCTGATGGTGAAGGAGACCCCTCCAGGACCTACAAACCAGATAATCTGACAGCAGCGGCCGTCCTCTGCTCCAAGTGCTCTTCCCACCTCTTTGCTTTCAACAAGAGCCCTCCATGCAATGAGCCATGAGACCTGCACCTGGAAATTAAAGCAAGGCTTGTTTGTACTTTCTCACAAAGGCACCGGGGTCCCTCCCTCTGGCTGCTGCCCCTTGGCACGTGGCTGTGTCATTCTGTTTCACTATGACAAACACCACAGTCGGGCATCACCTCGCTCCATAGGTACCAGTGTCATCTGGTACCGTGGTGAGTTCAGCTTGGAGCCTGTTGGCTTAATTGCAGTGGGGAGGACAGATGTTGGCAGAGGCATCTGATTGAAAAGCATACAGAATTTAGCCAGACTGCAGGATTTCTCTGTGGTACGGACAAATATTGACTGGGGCTCCTTCCAACAGCCTCCTCTCTTAATAGATGCTCCAACATCGAACATGAGCGCTGACAAACTGGTGCAATTACTCACCACGTTACTAATCACACCATTTCCCTCCCCTCGTTATTGATTTTGGAAACATTGTTTGAAAAGAGAGAGAGAGAGAGAGAGAAAGAAAAAAAAAAAAAGGCCTTCATTGTGTAATACCTAAATGGAAATTTAATCCCCCTTCCATCCACCATTCCCTCTCTGCATTTATTTTCAAGACACATTTTGATTGTTTTGTTTACTGCTCACTGTGTTTATGATTATTTTAATAGAAAGTGTTATGCGATACATTTTGTATGAAGGTCACTGCGTAGACATTCTCAATAAATGCTTTATTCTAGCAGCACTGATTCGTAATGAATTCATGCCAGCCTCTTGCAGGGGGTTCTCTCCATTTCCAGACAGGGGTCCGGTTGTAATCTGACATTAGCAATGTGCTGAATAAATAACATTATCTGCAGCAGCATTTAGCAGTCGCTGCAAATAGTGTAGAGGCCACTGTGAAGTTGCTCAGGCCTATTGCTTCACTCAGAGGTTAATATACTGTCAATAAGCAGGGACACAAATGATGCTGGAGCAGTTGGCTCCCTAGCAGCCGGAGATGCAGTAAATGGAGGATTTTGTCTTTTCTCCAGTTGCATAAATAGTCGTGAATGCCTTAGGCGTTCCCCTCTGCTTGGTGCCAAGCTCCAAATGAGCCCTGAGATGTTGGACCTCACTAACAGAGGATCTAATCTGGAATTCTTAAGCGCTCGTTTCCCCCCCAAGGCTGTCACTCAACCTGTTGAATCAGCTGCCTTCCATTTCCTTGACCTGCTCTTGACCCTCCCTTGGCCATCAGGTCCTCTCATGGCCCTGATTTCTGCTCATGTCCCATCTGCCACTGAGCCCATGTGGACTGCTAGTTGTCACTGTACCTTCTGGCACAGCCAGTGCGCAGAGGAAGCCATCTCCTGCTGCTTGTCTGTATGAGCTTCTGCTCACTGTTGTTATCCTGTTATTCTTGCATAGGAAGGGGGGGATTTTCCAGGGATACCAGCACATTTGGGGCTCAGATTGCTGTAGAAAACTTTGCACCGCCTTTGCTCTTCTCCAGCATGGTTTCCCTGCTCGTTAGTCTATATATGCAATGGGAAGGGTCCTGCTGGCAGCTCCTATTGGTGTGCACGGCTTTGATTCCTGTTTGGAAATAGCAGACCCAAATTGCACTAGGCATTTTGCTTTAATTCCTTCCTCCCTTCCTTCTTTCCTTCCTCCCTTCCTCCCTCCCTTCCTTCCTCCCTTCCTCCCTTCTCTCCTTCCCCCTATTCTCTCTCTTTCTCTCTTCCCAAGAACTGGACATTGAAGGGCTCTGGGCTTGCTTCCCATCTCCTGGTTGTGATTAGATGCTCTGTAGCTCAGCACTGGCAAAGGAAGAGATCCCTTCAAATCTCCCCCCAGCTATTCTTTGGTTTAGAAAGGTCTGGGAACCATTAGCATGAGGGGAAAAAATCACAGATAATAATAAAAATAATGATAATAAAAAAACAGTTCCTAATGATTTTTTATGCAGTCTGGCTTCTCTCTCAACAAAACACAAGCAGAAGTATCTTTCCAAAAGTTCCTGGAGAACAGACAGATGTAAATGCTTTACTTGACTACATAGACTACATGCTTTCATCTCAATACATCAGGAGGCACCACATTTATCTCTGCATTCATTAACTTTTATTCCTACCACCTGCTAATATCTGGAGCCATACCTGGCCTGAATTTCTGCCTGTTTAATAACCTTTCTCTTTCCTGTTGTTCTGCCCAATAGCTCTGTGCTATTCCATGGTTTGTTTTCTCCAAGAAGGCCTTTCTCACCTCAGTATCCAGCAATCCAGTCTCAGAAACGTCAGGGGGCTTTGCAATCAAAGGGAAAAGGAACTGGGAATAGAAGCCCACTACTCATTTTAGGCAATAAGCGTTTGTCCTTCCCTGCAGGGCAGTTCAGGAAGGTTGGCAGATATCAGCAGGACTTCCCTGCCTCAAGGAAACAACGTACTGGGAAAAACTGTAAAAGAAAAGCTATCCCAAGGACTCCTCAGCAACTCCATCCGCCAAAATCAGTACTTTCTGATTTTCTAAGGGAACAACAGGAGCACTTAGAGTTCAAATGTAGCTGCCACACGGTCCTATTCTGTCATGTTGGGGGGAGGGTGGATAGAAGACCTGCATGGCTCATGGCCAAAGAGATCCCTATGGCCATTGGCACTTCACCAGGGGGTGAGAGGAGGCTTTGCCAGCCCCATTGTGTCATCCTGCAAGGAGCATCTAATTACAGAGCCTACACTTTCCTCTTCCAAAATGAAATCATAAATTATCCATGCTTTCTCAGCCTTCATAAACTATATGGCGTAGGGGCTGTCGCCATCTGGCATTTAACCTCTCCTTCCCAATCTGGAAGGTGCATGTCTTCAGCCTTTGCAGCTGATGGTGAGGACAAGCTGACTCCAGCTCTGAGTCATTCTCAGGAAGGAAAACCAGTTCCTGATGTGAAGCTTAAGGAACTCAGCTGAGCTCCGTGAAGGGAGGTGAAAAGTTGGGTCCATTAAATTATGGAGGGTACTTGTTCAGGGTTTTTCTCTGCCTTGCCATAAAACTAAAATATGTTGATAATATCCTCCTCTTCTGTCCCTGTCTGTAACAGATATCTTCCATCTTTATGTTCAAAACACTAGCCATAATTCATATTTTGGCTTGATGTAGGTATCTAGATGACCTTTAACTGCCTGTGATATATAGAAAAGCAGATTATATGTTCTTTTGTTTCATACAGGGGATCAATAAGAACTAAATTAGGAAAAAAATACAGTTAAACAAATTCTGACAATGGTTTCTTTGAGAAACTCTACACCTCCAGGGCTTGGAGCAAGGATTTGTAAATTGGCAGGGAGTCCCCCTGCTGTCACAGATGTGTCTTTCGACGTAACTATAAAACATCTGCCCAGACTTGTGCAGTCTTTGGACTCTACGGCTCCCTCTGCACATGGGCTCCAGGAGCAAAGCACTGGATTTGCTGCTTTTGTAGCCCTGGGTGAGGTCTTCCTTCCAACACAAGGGTTTTTCTTTCAGCTTCTCCTCAGCCTTGTATTTCCTTGTGCCCTTCTTGTTTGTAGGGTTGCTCTTGGAAGACCCCAGCCTGCTGGAGCAGCTCTTCCTCACTTCCATCAGAGGGATGGATCAGGGACAAGTGGTGTCCCTCAGGGGTCAGTACTGGGAGCAGTGCTCTACAACATCTTCATCAATGCCATCAACAGTGGGATTGCATGCATCTTCAGCAGTTGGCGGAGGACACCAAACTGTGTGATGTGGTTGACACACCTGAGGGATGGGATGTCATCCAGAGAGACCTGGACAGGCTGAGCAGTGGGCCCTGCTGAACCTCATGAGGTTCAACAAATCCAAGTGTGAGGTCTGTACCTGCCTGGTGGCAACTTCTATTATCAGTACAAGCTGAGAGACGTAAGGATGGAGCATGGCCCTGCTGAGAAGGACTTGGGGTAGTGGTGGATGGCAGCTGGACATGAGCCAGCACTGTGTCCTAGCAGCCCACAGAGCCAACCATATCCTGGGCTGCGTCAAAAGAAGCATGGTCAGCAGGTCAAGGGAAGTGATCCTGCCCCTCTGCTCTGCCCTGATGAGACCTCACCTGGAGCACTGTGTTGAGAGCACAGAGACGAGAAGGCCTTTCGGTATCTAGAGGGGGGCTATAAGAATAGACTTTAGCAGGGTTTGCTGTGATAGGACAAGGGGAAATGGTTTCAAACACAAACAGGGGAGATTTAGATTGGATATAAAAAAAGAAGTTTTTTACATTAAGGGTGGTGAGGCACCGGCACAGTTGCCCAGAGAGGTGGTGGATTCCCCTTTTCCTGGAGAAATTCAAGGTCAGGCTGGATGGTGCTCTGAGCACCTGATTGAGATGTAGGTGTCCCTGATCACTGCAGGTGAGTTGGGCCTGATGACCTTAAAGGGTCCTTTCCAACTCAGTTCTATGATTCTACGGTTCTCAGCCGTAATACAGGTTGGGAGAGCAGAAGGCTCATTGCCAAGCTCCAGAGAAGAGCAGCCACAGCAGGAGCAACACAGACAGGTCAGGATGGGCTGTGGACATGTAGGTTTTCCTCCACGTCCAGCACCACAGGTGGTCCAGCTGCTCTGTCTGTGCCAGGACATGCTGCTGGCCTTCTGGTCATGAATTACCCATGGCCGCATATCCATCAGAGCTGGATAGCAGTGTGCCTGCACACACTGATGTGCTCAGCCTTCCTGCACCAGGTTGGATGAGCGGAGTGTCTGCTTCCCTCAGGCTCACTCTGCCAGCTGGCAGTGCCAATGTTTGCTGTCTTCTGCAGATGAATGGCAGAGTCTGAGGGACTGTATGATGCTGTGAACACATTGCACGCAGCATTCCATCTCTGTGTGAGACCAGTTTTCCCTGCTGCAGTTCCAGACGTGATTTGCTTTGAAGGCTGTGGAAAGCAAGGGAGTCACAGCAGCTCCGGAGCCTTGGGAGAGGCCAAGCTAAACTGTGATTGTGTGAGGGTCTTGTGTTGCTAAAGGAGTGTTCAACCCCCTCTCTGAGGTTAGATGGTGGCTCCTCCTCTCTCCTGGTGTCCCCTGACAATCCTGCAATCACCCAGCAGCTCCCAGCCTCCACATCTGCCCTTCTCCTCCTCTGTGCCTCCCTGATAAGGATGCTTACTCCTGCTGGGGGGAGCAGCTGTGCTCCCTGTGCCAGCAATGCCATTGTGTGTTCCCGTAAATAAAGTGATTATCTGGTATTAGGTTTCCATCTCAGATAAACATATTTGTTCCACAGCCCCAGAAGACTTCAGCGTTTGTGGATGCATCTGCAAAGGTAGAGGGAATCCGAGTGAGCCCAAGCCATGCAGGCTGGGTGAGGGGGCTGAGCCCAGTCCTTCGTCATGGACAAGTGGCAAAAGCACTGTGTGGTAAGGCAGGGAAGCACCACTGGTGGAACATCTCACTGCTTCTGCTTGCTCCTGCCAGCTGTCCCCCCAGAACAGGGCACAGCAGGGCTAATTGCTGGGCACAGAGAAGAGAGCAGCGATTGAATACAGAGAGGTCAGACTGCATTGAGTGGGTTACACATTGTCATGGAAATTTATGTAAAAGTCATTCGGGGTTTTGTCTTTTGTTTGGGGTAAAATGTGACTGGAAGGACCCCATGGTAGCAATGGATGAAATAACATGGGAGCGCTTGGCTTGCCCTTTGGAGAGTTTGCTGGGGGGGAGAGAAAGCAGAATATTGGTCACATGGAAGTGTAGCTGTATCCCACATACACACATCATTTCACATTTGCTCTCAGTGAATGTCACCACCACAGCTCCAGTCCCTCTCCCTCCCCATGGCTCCTTGCATGCAGCATGCAGCGTTGTGAGACCTGATTTCAAGCAGATATTCAGAGATAAATCTACTTTCCCTCATGCACGAATCTGCTGTGCTTATTATTAAAGCTTATTATTTTCTTTCTTAAGCAGTTACAAAAAGAAAAAAGAAATAATAGCAAAGACCTGAAACATTTGTAGATTTTTCTCTAAGAGATGTCTTAATCCAGAAGAGAGAGATACATCCTCCTTTGAAAACAAAAACCTATTAAAGAGTTGAGCTGTTCAGGAAAATGTTCTGATTTAATAATAATTAGTCCAAGACGTGAAAACATGGCTTAATGCCTTAATCTGCAGGAAGAGCTGGCACTTTTCTAAGTCTGCTTTCACTGAACCTCAGCTACCTGGCCCTTGTTATTACAGTAGGAAGAAGACTTGCTCGGATGCAGTCATATACATTCAGACTGTCCCAAGTAATTTGGGCAAGGCTCATTACCAGGGACACATCCCTGATAGGAGGCAGCCCGGAGCCTTGGCAGGATGGAGAAGTCTCTCTCTGTCCAGCCAAGTGACTGACAGCTTCTCTCATTAGTCCTCTGTGCCACTGCACACCTCTCTCTGCCCACTTCATTTTCTCCAGAAATATAAGAAAGACACAGCCCAGCTGCAGGATCCGGATGCTATTTCTGTGTTACCTTCCTGAATGAGTGCAAGCTGTGAGCTGAAAGTGACAAAGTCCAAAACAATCCAGGGTGGCAGTAAGAAGATTGCCTTCCACCCCATGCACCCAGACTGAAAGATGTGCTCAAAGCGCATTCTTGCTTCTCCCTCCATGTGAATGCTAAACTGGGTGATGCTGAAGCACTGGTTGGAGGCAGTGGGTCAGTGGGTACCATAGCATGGAGCACACAAGTGCTCCGGGGAGTTTCTTTCCTGCAGACCCTCTCTTGCTGTGGCTTTATCTGTCCTGTGCTACTGCTCTCACCGTGAATGTTCCCCCAACTCGTCACTCAGTTTGACAGTTTGACACGACCTTCATAGCATTCGTGGCCGATTAGATCCGCCACAGACTTAAATAAACTTGCCAAATCCTAATTGCTCCTAGTTTAGCTCCTGTATGTGCTGTTTTGCCTGCAGGGCACACAGCACACAATATACCGAAATCAGCGTTTGGAGCCGATGTTAGGCAATCACAATGCAAGCTATATAATCATAGATTTTGTATTGTCAGAAGTGTATATATGCAAGTATATTCATCCCTCATATCCTGCACTTCAAGTCATGACATTTGCCATCGTTTCAATTAAGTCTATTCAAAGAGAATCCATGAGAGCAGTATTTCTTTGCAAAAGGCCGTCAATGAAACGGAAGGGTACAGGAAATAAAAATCTATCATCCTGTCCACAAGAATGACAAAACAAACAAGAGAAAGAGAGGGAAATGAGTCTCTTATTTACAGGAATCTGCCCTGGAGAAATGATCAGATTAAGTTTATCATGACTACAGCTTCTGTTATGTGGCTCTGAAGGAGATTGTGCAGATAACTGGAAATGCAGCAGAGTTCTTTGGGAAGAATCATCCTAAGACCTTCAATTATCTTTTGAAAGTTATTTGCGGAGTGAAGGAGTGCATAAAACATTAGGATTGTCCTGTGAAGGCTGCAGAGCCTGGCTCTGATAACACTCCATATCCCTCCACATCCCCACCGCTACTGACACCTTCACCTTCCTCCCCAATGGACAGAGGCTCAGGTGGGTTCTTGCCCTGCTCCCTGTGATTTCCAGGAGGGCTGCTCTGTGTTCTGGGTCACCTTGAGCGTTCACAACCCTCGTCTATGTGATTTGCTGCAGATTCTGGCCCTGAGCCCAGAGGACTCATTTCCCCTTGTTTTTTTTTCTGGAATGCTCTGCAGTGTGGGCAGGGGTTGGAGGAGCTGTTCCTGTGGTCTCTAGCCCCGTTTCAAGGGTTTGAGGCAGGGAATGAGGCGTAACTGATCCCAGCTCAGCAGCAGGATGATTTGGGCTGCAACCGCCCCACAGTTGTCAGAGGTTGTGTGAGGGGTGTCCACCTTGCATATCCACCCCTGGATGCTGAAAGCCTCTCATGTACGGCATATGTTCTTCCTAAGTTCTGGCTCCTATCTCCTAAACCTCTGCGGACATCTCCACTGGCACTGGGAGGCCTGGGTGAGGCGAGGAGATTGACATCTAGTGAGGCACTGGCACAGGATGCCCAGAGAGGTGGTGGGTGCCCTATCCCTGGAGGCACCCAAGGTCAAGCAGGACGGGGCTCTAAGCACCTGATGGAGCTGTAGGTGTCCCTGTTCATTGTGGAGGTGTTGGATTTAATGACCTTTAAAGCTCCATGTTCACACTGCTGTTATGTTAAGAGCTAAGCACTCTACATGTGGACATTCCCCACTTTCAGCGTGAACCCAGTGGAGCTCAAGCTGTGCACCACAAGCTCTTCGCCGGGCTCCCGTTGTGCTCCCTGCTGAAGAACGTTTCCTCCCTGTACCCTTCCAGCCATCTCCACTTGTCCTTTCCTTCCTTGCCCACCTTTTTCACAGGAAATCCAGCTACACGCGCCCCTGAGTCATTGAAATACAGCAAAAGACATTTGCAGAGATGGAATCGGGAGCAGAAGTGCAGCGGGTGCCGCAGTGTTTGTGCGATGGCGCAGAGCCAGAGGCAATTAGCGAGCGACATGAATCTCTCCTGCTCGCCACTCAACCGTGTGCAAATGGCACTTCTTGTCCTGTGGGTTAAGGAATGGCAGTTTAGTCTGTCAAGTCGTGCTAAAGTTTGCTGATTGAAGGGGTTTGGGGCTGCACTATTACAAAAACTATGTTTTTAAAAAAATGCTCCTAATCCCTATTTTATGAGGCACGCACGAGAAAAGGCGAAGCCATTTCTTTCTGGAGAAGTAGCAGAATCAGCAGCTGGCGACAGGAACGCATTCATACCCTCCAGTTTGAACAAAGTCAAACTGAAAACTACAAGTAAAGGTGTTTACAAACTTGTGGAGGCTCCTGCAAGTGATCCTGAGCACTCACCAGGCCAGAACAAAAGCTCAATGAGGCATCGATTTCCCACCCTGCCCCTTGCCCCACTCTTTTGCTCTCTCCCTCTTTTATTTCAGCTTTTCCAACATGGTGATGTGGTTTTGCACTGCAGTTGCTCCGAGGTGCTTTGCTCTGGGGGATGCCAGGTACCGCAGTGGGTCGCAGAGGGGAGGCCACGGGGTCAGCTCCAAGCTGCACGCAGAGACCTGGCTTCTAATTGCAGTGTGGAGAAGTTATTAGGCCAGGATATCGGCTTGTTTTAATAGACTCCGGCTGATATCACCCTCTCAATGTATTCATAAAACATTTCTACACCATCTGACCCATTGATCTCAGCCGCGTGGGACCTATCAAATGATCCATGGACAAACCTCTACGTGCTCAGACATGTGAAATCTTTGTGCTTGTGGTCAGGGGCCCTATGCCATCTTTTGGGGTTCTCCCATTGCCCTCTGCCACCCATTGCATTCTGATTTGGGGCACTTCCCCACCAGCACCCGGCAGACCTCTTCTCTCCCCCTACAGACCTGTGTGATCCTTTGATTTTTGGAGAAGCAAAGCTGATGGGATCTTTCTTTCCCCCAAGAACTTGATAACCTCTTAGACAGATTTAACCAAAGCTGCTAGAAGGAGGTTCCAAAATACTAAAACTGCTGTAAACCTCATCAGTAGAGGAGACAGCAAGGTGCATGAGCAGAGCCCTGCTGACAGCAGGGCTGAATGGCAGGTCACTCCACCCTCACCACCTCTCCTAGAGCAATCCAGCACGTTCAGACATGGCTGAGATGCAGAGGGCAAACTACTTTGGAAGTCAACCTATTTTTTTAATTAAATCATGGCTGCACTCAGGAGGGAAACACCCTCCCTCCCTAATGGCTGGGAAGCAGGACTGAAAACGTACCCAGGAAATAAAATCTTTTAATGCCTGGGGCTTTCCATGCTACCTACTGAATCTTTTCCATGCTTTCTAGAATGGCACTGAGCACCACAGACAAATGAATCACCAGCTTGTGTAACATGTAGGTCGAGGAAGAGGAGCCATCACTTTACCCGTTTCCATCCTCTGAAGGAGGATGTGCTGCCTATGGTTTGCTTGAGTCTCCTTGAGTCTGCTGCTGGATGCCATCCCACCTTGTGCCTTTGCCTTGATGTGGCTGTGTTGCGCTTCTCTTCTTCGGTGACTGCAATGGGTTGGGACCAGCCAAAGGAGGAGGGCTGCAGCACTGCCACAGGGGCTCCAGAAGTGCCGGAACGTTTCCAGCAGAGTGTTTTGGGGGCTACAGGATCTTATATTCAGGCTTCTCATGGAAAACTACGTTGCTCTCCAGAGGAGCGAAAGTCAAAACAAAGCTAAGACAAATTCAGACCCGAGTGTTTTTACCTCATGGAAACGAAACATTTTGAAACTGTCAAAACAAAACGAGAAAGTTGAAACAATCTGCTTTGATACTTCCCAGTCAAAATCAACACATTCCCTTCAAAATGTTTTGATTTCAGTCCGATTGCATTTTCCCATGGGTAAAAAAAAACCCACAGCATTCATCTGAAATGTTTTCAACTAGCTTTAGTGTAGAATTTATTACAAGAAGATCATAGCAGGTCTGGAGGGATGGTGAGGGAGTTGTACCATCAGATCAAACACTGAAAACACATCCAGTATCGTGTCTCCCCATCCTATTCTATCCAGTATCATAACAGAATAGGGTGGAGAGATCTGGGCTGGTCACGAGGGGTGTTCGCATCTGTAATGGAAATGCTAAGTGATGGCCTGAAGCAGTGATTAAGCGCCTGGTGGAAGGCAGGGCCAACCCAGGGGAGCTCAGCTGCATGCAATGTACCTGAGTGATTGGAAGGGGTGGAGCCAGGATGCACCCCTTCCCAGACCTCATTTAAGGGTTGGCAGTGGAGGTGAAGGTGTCTTGCTGGAGATCCCTGCCTATCTACGACCTTCTGAGGGTAAGTGCCTCTTTTCCTTTGTTTCTGCAGCTGCTGCATTTGGGCTTGTTCTTGTTTTTTGTAGCCAAAGACTTTGCTACCCTGCTATTATCATCCCATTGTAACTTTACAGCATCTCAGCCTTTTTAGTGCTGTCCTAAAGAAGTCACTGAATCGCAGTCAGGAATAATGAGTTGACATGATGGCTGGATATTGGACATCAGAGCAGGAGTTTGTATGGGTAAATAACTTTGAGGTTTAGAAAAAGGGAAAAAAGAAGGGACCCAAGGAGATGGTGGCACCTCTGTCCCCAGCAGGGCTCATGGTGACCTAAGTATAGTGCCAACACCAAATAAATCAGGAGAAAGTGCCAGGAAGCCCTCTGGCTCATGACTAAAACCTGACCCAAAGCTGAACAGCAGCCTTCATTCCTATGCCTATCTGCAGGCATCTCAAGTTAGCAGAACACCCATGGCAGGTTAGTGGGTCATAAATCCGTCCAAAGGCTTTGGATGGGGTCCCAAAACACAGCAGAGCAGAGTCTATGCCCTTCCATAACCTCACGTCATTTCAGAAATGCAACATCCCCGGTCCTGCCTGCTTTGTTCTGATCACCCCAGAACAAAAGGCAAAGTTTTATCTGCTTTTCTTCTAACTCTCTGTTTTGACAGACCAGCGCTTCTGATCCCAATTTCTTGGTGCATGGATAGCTCATGTACGTGGAGTCAGACATGTACTTCAAGATGTTTTTGCGCTGTTATTATCTCTTGATCTGCTGGTTGTATAAAACAGATCATCTGTTTTCTGTGTGTTCTGCTCACCCAGGGTCATCCACGTTCCCTTCAGGAAAGAGGATTTCACCATTGCATTCAGCATCCAGCGATGATTGAGCTGTTCTGGGGTCACAAAATTAAACCATCCTCTTGTGAGGGCATAGGAGGAACATTATTACCTCCACAGCAAGGTCAAATCTTTTTTCCTGTGTTAATTAATCAGCAAAATTAAATAGTTTGTTCAGTTAATATTAGTCCCTAGGAAACCAAGCCACTTATTAAATTGGAGCACAGAGCCAGGTGAAACATGACATGCACCATGGAGATCTGTCAGTACCTTTCAAGCTTGCCCTTGGGCACTGTCCTGACTGCTTCAGCCAGGCATTTCTCTCTGGTGAGTAGGATATTCCTGGCTGGGTGTTAGCTTGAGCCTTCAAAATCTCACCAGGGAAGTCTGTAGGAGGAGCCCAATGGGTTCTAGGAGACACTGGTCACTTAACTGATGGATTTTGACTTGTCAGGCACGCATGTTTGCCCCATTGCAAAACAGAGATCGGGTCTAGGAGCCAGGAACAACTTACTTAGTTGTAGCCATGGGGCTGGGATGCCTTGGGACTGAGTGTCAGAGTCTGACTCAAGTAATCTTTTCCTAAAATAGGAATAAAAAAATCCCCACAAACCAGAGCACTGTCCTATTTGGCTGTATTACTTCTTCTCTGAGCAACACTGACTTTACTGACTCCAAGTACAGGTGGAGAAGATCTGGAGATGCTCGTGCCACTGACATGTAAGCCATGTGTGATGGCACCAGGACAACAGTCTGTGACCTGGATGGACTTTGTATCTCAGTTTCCCCTATGGACAAGGAGGTTGTCCATTGTGCTCCTTGGTTTTAGTCACTGTGGTTCATCGCCTACCAGACCTTTGTGGGCACCCCAGTTTCTCGAACAGCTGGCTCCAAGAAGCTGTTGGTGTTGGACATTTCCTTTTATTGACTGGAAGGAAAGCACTAGGAAAGCCTGCTTAGTTGAAAAAGAAAGCAGAGGGGAAAAGAGGTCTTTCCTATTCTGTGTCTATGTGACTTCCAGCTCAAGGTTTGAGCTAATGTGTGATAGATCCAGCTTGTCGTCAACCTGGCTCTACACAATCCCCCAGAGTGCAAAGCAGCATGTTGTATCTATATACAATCGGATGAGAAGCACCACATTTTCATAGCTCTGTGCTGGAGGTGTGTTCAGAATGTTCCAGAAGTAAAGTCTGTGGTTCTGGGCTGAATGTGAATGGCTAAGCCAGGCAGACAGAGCACAGCCTGAAGAGCAGTAGGGAATTCCTTAGGTTGTCCTTGATTCTGAGGCTGCCTGCTCCACATCCAACCCAATGCTCCTGCATTGCCATCACATGCTGACGTACAGGTATATCAAACCTGGGTGCAAAGAGCTTTTCTCCATTCAAAACAGGTCCCCCTGACTGCCAGAGTGGGATGGGCACACGCTGCCCATTAACACGCATGGCAGAGCTGCCCTGGGTGAGCACCAAGGTGCGGAATATTGCAGCAGGATTTGTAGGCAGATGCTGCAGCAAGAAGATAAAAAAAATCCCAGCTTGTCGGTATTGCACAAAGGAACATTCAGGGTTTATCTGTGCTGTACCTTCTGACCTCCTGTCCTGACCATGGGCACTGGGGGATAAGATAAGGGAAGGGATAGGACTGCACAGTACCAGGAGGAGCTGAATTCAAAGAAAACTGACTGCAACAGAACATCCTGTGTGGAGAGGGCAGAACCTATGAAGGGGTCCTGTGGGACTGCAGCTCTGGGGCCATTGCAGCTGGTAGTGCTGCTCACACCACAGCTCCAGCTGGGCCTGCTGGCCTCAGACCAAGGAAGGTAATGGGATTTCTTCAAAGTCTCTTCAGTGAGGGGAAAATACTCCATCTGAGTCAAAGTAGTTTGGGCAGAGCTTGGAAAGCTCATGCACTAACCTTCTGTGCTGCCCTCAGAAGCCAGCAGGACCTTGAGCTGAGCATCAACAGAGAGAATGGGCAAGAGGACTTTTCCAGGCATGGGACAAATTTTGCCCTGAGCACATCTCCTTGAGACCTTCTCAGTCTTCCTTATCCACTCCTTAACTGTTCCTTCCTTATTGAGGGGCTGGAACTAGACTATCTTAAAGGTCCCTTCCAACCCAAACCATTCTATGATTCTATCCAGCCTTGATGATGTCCCTCATTTCCAAAGACCACCTCTGGTTTTGCTGGGATATTGTAATTCAGGTCTGAATGACATAGCAAAGTCATAGGCACATCTTGATACAGCTGGTTGGAATAGAAAACTCTGGGAGGTAAGAACAAAAGGGTTAGTCTCACTTGTGCTCCCAGCATCATGCCACAACCTTCCCTGCCTTCATTTTCAGGCTATTTTCCCTCAAACTGACGTTGAAAACCTCCAAGTCTGATTTATTTAATTTTGGAAGAGAAAATATCCACGAGAACGCCAATTTGTCCATCTAGCTGGATCCCATTTAACCTCTCTTACACAAATAATAAGACCATTTATAATACAAGGTGTGGTGGACAGTTCAGCAGCTGGCTTCAAAGAGCACTTGATGTTTTAGATACAGTCTCTCCTGTTGGAAAATTTCAGCTGCTCTTCAGCGATTGAAATCTCCTTCCTCCGATGCACTGCAAGGTTACTGTATAATCCACTGCATACTTCAGAGTTAGATAACAATTATTGGCAGATATAAATAGACGTTTTCACGAGCAATATTGTTTGGTATGCTAAATGTTGCTTTAATTTGCTGGTTCAATTTAAAGTGAATTCCTGTCATGCACAGAACAAAATAGATCAATTATATTACTACTAATTATTGTTATTATTTTAAACCGTGCTTCTCCAGCAGATTTAACAAATTTGTCAATCCAGCTTGTTCACCTTCTTGAAACCGAACCCGGCAGTCTTGCATGCAAATTACCTGAGATTTTCAACGAGCAACAATGATAATTGCGACTGTTTGGTAATTATCTCCCCCTAGACAGTCTCAATTTATCACATCGAGGCCTAGAGGCTCCAATGCCTTCATCTTCCAAAAGTATTGATATATAGTCCTATACATCAAGAAAAAAAATTGCGTTTTGCAGCCATCTTTATTGTCAGTGTCAGAATAAATAGGGGAAAATATTAATATTTTGGAAGGAAATGTACCTTCAAGTTGGTCTGAAATTTCTTGCTGGAAAACCAAACTTTTTCAGCAATGTTTTGAGGTAATGTGTTAAAATCATCAGAAAATACCTCCTTTTCCTGCCTGGCTCTGATAAATAGCCTTTTATGTTCATGCTTCTAGTACCAAAATAAAAGTTCAAATCCCATAAACTATGTGACATCTCTCCTGCCTACCTGTAACCGCATCTTTTCTCCATCAGGGTGTCTTTATCAGAAGGTCATAAATCACAGCCACTCACATTATGGAGCGATGATTCTCATAGGGCTCTGCTAAGGCAGGTTTCATCTTAAGGTATTCATTTTTGTAATTCAGCGCTGCATTATTTACTCTTTTTTTGGCTGCAATAATCCATCTGAGATCAAATATATGTACATATAAACCAGCCTCAATATTGAAAAAATAAATAAATCTGGGAGCAATGGTAATGGGTGGGCAGAAATAGTGTTTGTGGAGGGTTCTGAGGTCTTTGGCTGTTTCTGTTCAGACTTGGACTGCAGCTGGGCTTGCAAGGAGGCTCCGAGAGGTGAAAAGTAAAAGAGAGGTAAAAAGGAGAGGCTGTTCCAAGCATGGGAGATGGAGAAGAGCACACACCCTGCCAGGGTAAACGCAAAACCCTAAGACAGATGGGACAGGCGTGGTAGAAGCATGAAAACTGAAACCACTGAGCTTTCCAAACACAGCAGAGACAGGAAGCCTGCAGAGACAAGCAGGGGCAATCAAGGAAAAGGGAAAAAGAGAAACAGATTATTTTGTTCTTTATTCGCAAGCAACATGTCTCCAGAAGCCTTGGGCCTGAGCTGCTGCCAAATGCTCCTCATTCCACTCGAGCACCAGAGAGATGGGCAAAACACGGAAATACAGACTGCTGAGGCTGGCCTTTGGGTTCATTGGTGGGAAATAGAATTGAGGGAAGAGTTAGCACCTCTGGGTAAATGAAATGTTCTAGGGGAAGTGTCATCGGCTTCTATAACTTGCTCTCATAGCCTCATGATAGCATGGATGGAGTAACGTGGATAGCAATATGGGATGTGTCCCCATGTAATGACAAGGCACACCCAGCGGTATGTGAATTTGTTGGCTTCGTCAAGGAGCTGTGGCCAGGCCATGAAAGGAACTCCCAGGGCTGAGCTACAGTGGTAAGATGGCAGTGGGCATTCAGTGCTGCTGCAAGCAAAGTGAGGCACGTGGGGGGAAAACAACCTGGCCCTACGCTCACCATGAAAGGAACTAAATTGGTTCTTACCTCCAAAATGAGTGGTCCCAGGCAGTTGGAGACTGGCAGCGCAACAGGCAGCAGTGGCCACAGCAGGGGTATGGGGGCAGGGCTACTAGGAAAGGCAAAAAGGACAACACTGAATGCAGTGTTCTTGTTTCAGGCCTCAGTGCTCTTTCATCTCGACTGTCCTGTCACTTCAGGGGAAATAACTGCAAATAAGGATTTGGGGAGGGGAGCAATGCCAATGCAGGAGGGAAGCAACATCTGCCCAAGCTCTGGCTGTGGGTGGGAGCACGGCCATGTAAAAGTAAATAATATGGGGGAACTGTCCCTCATTTTTGTGAGCTTATGGGCTGGGGAGGTTCTTCTGCCTTCCACCTGCCTCCCCTTCCCATCACTCTGCACACTGCCAGCCGGAGCAGTGGGATGCAGAGGACCAAGTGCAGGATGAGCGTGTGCTGTGTTTCGTTACAGCGGATTGCCAATTTTACACATCTCCGTATCTCAAAAGCCATGTAATGAAGAGAAGACATTTAAAGCAACAAAAATACAGGAAATGTAATAAATGCAAAAAGAGAATTATGTGGAAAATGCATTCAAGGAATGTGTTCCTCGTTGTTGAGATGCTTGCAGTCTACTTGCTTCATGAATATTTAGAACTAAGAAGGTTGGCTCCAAATGTCAGTCTAACTGTACGCGGTTTTCCTTGTTATAAATATTACATTTTTTTTTTCCCAAGAAAGCAGAAAAGTAATAGATAAGACCTTGAAAGCCCCCTTCTTTTGCTCCTTGAAATCAGTTCATTTGGACTGTAAATTCCTCTGTGCTACGTGATAAAGATACTTTGCTTTCATCTTTATTTAAGGTTGGCAAATCCAAAAGATTGGTTGACCTGGAAAATAAAAGGGATACTGCTGTAAATATTCCATACACTTTCTAGAGCTGAGACCAACAGCAGCTGATGCTGGAGTGATGCAAAATATGGGACTGGCAGTATCAGCGTGGCTATCATACACAAGAGCTCCTAGCATTGGCATCTGGCAGATGAAGACTTTGTTTCTGGAAACACATGCTCTCTGAGGACAAAACAGAGAGTCATTGTAAATTAGATGTGAAATAACAGCTTTTCCTGGATGGTAAATCTGGTGATCTCATTTGTAAAGAGAGCCAGAATGTTTGGGCAGGGTTTCATCCAGCCAAGGGGGATTTGGTGATCTTGAGTGGAGGAGAGCTTGACATTGTGATGGGCAGGTCTCATAACTAACTGAAAACAAAGCCCTTCCAGTAAGGGACTGGGCTCAGTGCACATATGAGAATTGGAAGGCTCAATCCAGGCAAGATGGAAGCCTCACTGGAGGAGTGTTCCCCTCATCAAGAGCATGTCTGCTGACTGTTAATGAGATTTACAGCCTTCCCTGAGCTTTGCGTGAAATTTCCACTTGGAGCTTGTCACAGTTCGGTACAGAGCTCCACAAAGCCATAGCTGCCTGGAGGTGGATGGCCTCTTACCTCTGTCATTGCTCCTCTACTGAGCCTACACATCCCAAAGAAAGAAACGTTGATCAGTAGCTACTGATCCAACAGGTCTTCATGCCAGATATGGTCTCCAATACGGGTACCCAAACAGCAACATTCAGGAACCATTTGTTGCTCTTAAGAGGTGTTGAGTGTTCCCACCTCGTGCTGTGTGTCCCTATCAAACTGTTTGGATGCCCATCTGCTTCACGAAATGCGTCCAAGGACACCTTCATGCAAAAGCCAAGGTGCAGGCAAATAACTAATGTATTTCAAGTTGTCATATTTCCCGAGGGCTTCAGCAAGAAAATCATTGATATCCTCCAGGCTTGAACAAAACCGAATACCTCAGAACTTCACGTGCAAGGCCGGGAGCCATTTCAGAAAATGTAGGCCATAGCTCTGCAGTGTTATTGTCTTCTACCCGAAAACCAAAATTTGCCTTTCTTTTTTCTCAAAAGGATATGCTCTGACAGACTCCCAGCAAATGAGAATTGAGATTTTGTTCTATTTAAACTCTTTGAAAATCCACAGACAATGTAAGTGAATTTGTAGTACAAAATGGAACGTATTATCCAGACTAGTGAGAGATAGTTACACATCCTTCGTACAGCGGTACACAATAATCCAGCCAAAATATTTCAGAACTAATTACTGTACATCCTTCTAATCCCTGGTAGAGGAAAATAACCTATATTTTTGGAAGTTCATTGGAAGCATGTGTTTAAGATGTTGTTAATCCTTCGTTCCAAAATCATTGGCTGGATGATAATGAAACAGTCCTGTTTGCTCTCAGTGTGTGAAGACCTAAATCCCATCTTGGTTAAAGCTGCTTATTTCGTATAAAGGAACATAACTCAATTCCTTTTCTTCTTGTTTTGCTTTCCTTTCTTTCACTGAGAATTTTCCATTCCTACTTTGGTTTTCTAGATGGCAACCGGCAGTAGAAAATGATCGGCTTTAATCTCAAATTTCAGAATCAATACAGTGTGGGTACTATTGATTTTGGCATACCGGGATGACCCCGAGGGGGTTTGCAGCAACCAAAGAGGGCTTTTGATGTTTTTGGAACTTCTTCAATTAGAATTGCTAAAAAACCTTCCACCCTGCTAAAACACAGGCCAAAATAACTTCGCTTTGCAGCCGCCTACCCGTCACAGCACAGCGAGGTCCTGGCATGTCATGCCCATGGATCCAGCAACCACAATATCCCTCTGCATCGCAGGGCAAGGGAGGGTGAAAAACTGCCATTTCACCAAAGACAGGCTAAAGAAAACTGTAGAGCCTTATTTGCTTCCATGGAGAAATACTCATGAATTGATATTGGAAATGTAGCAAGGAGTGGCTCTTATATCTGAGCTCTGGTTTTTGCCACTCCTGTTGGAAGCACATTTGCAAGCAAACTTAAATCTCAGACTTCCTAAGTTCTGAGTACTTCACTCTGTGACTTTAATATTCTTTAACCATATGGGTTTCTCTGTAATTCTAAATGATTTTTTGAAAGGTCTGGATTCAATTTCTCTAATAGCCTCAGTGTTTTCAGGCCAGCTAAGATCACTCTTGCAGTTCGGTGTGAGTTTGGGATGTTGCCCAGAGCAAACAATAGAGGAGCTGTGGGATTTTTTTCTTTTTTTTCTTTTTTTCTTTTTTTTTCTCCTATAAATTTTATGAATTTCAGATTGATGTTTGTTGAGTTTATACATTTTTTTTTTTATAAATCTTATTAAAGGTGGTTGAAGAGCAAAATAAGTTGCTCTGAGCTGCCATGTGGTCTTTGCTTACCAGGCTGCTCTGAGCTCCAGTACAGCATCCTCCTCTTCCTCCAGACTACCACCAGTTTGGGACACATCAAAAGGCTGTCAGATCTCTCAGCACTCAGCTTTTCCCACTTACTGAAGCCACCTCTGATAGGCTTGCACCAAGTCAGGGGGTCTGGCTGTCCCGGAAGCAGCCCTAAAAGCTGTGTGACCACCCTGAAGATGGCTGAGGTTAGATGGATGGGTACCCTACCAAGTCCCTCTGCAAGTCAGGCACTCAGGAATAAAAGAAGTCATTCTCTTCCATCTAAGAAGTGGTTCAGAGAGCCTAAACATGAGGTTTTGCAAGAGCTGGTCTGGCAGATAGTACTGCTGAGCATTTCTGCTCATATTCCAGGGGACAGAGTGGAGATTATTCTTGCAAACCACGTGGTTTGTTGTGCAATAGTAAGGAACTGTGGGTGCACAGGAGGAGGGGGTTTAAATTCAAGGTGGTGCTGATAATGTAATGAAAAGGTCTGAAAAATAGAAATAGAAGAAAATGTGATGGGGATGCAGACAGCAGGCACTGTCTCACACTGCTTCACTGTAGAGGTGGGATGAAGGGACTCAGGGGGAGGCAGCAGGAGTTGTCAGAGATGGAGAAAATACAGCCTGGAAGGAAAGATTGAGAGGACTGGGGCTGCTTAATACACAGAAGAGAGAACTGAAGGGAAAACACACCACCGGATGGGAATATATATTTAGCAACAGCAAAGAGAAGGTTTTGTTCAGTAGGTCCATGGAGGATAGGAGAGGGAATAGTGCATGCTGCTGATTTGGGCAAGGTATGAGGAGAGACACCCTAGCAAGCAGCAGAGACATCTCTGCCAGGCCGTGAGAAGATCAGAGAAGCCTCTGTGAGTATATTGGTTCAAGACGCCCTGCTCAAGAGCCCGATGCTGCTGCCTTTCATTCCGGGGCACATAGTAGAGCAGGATGGAAAGGGAGATGCATTTTATAGAGTACTATGTCTGTCAGAGTGGCCTTGAAATTCAGAAATGTCTCTGGGTTGATGGGTAAAACTTGAAGATTTGGGGAACATCTGAAATAATAAGTGGTTTTCTCAAATTTTGGTCAAAAATAAAGCTTCTTTTGCAAAAGAGGCTTATAGTTTGCTGCTTTCCTGACCCACGTCTTTTTCTCTCTCAAGAGACAAAACAAGTCCAAACTGTGAAAGTGCTGCATTGTGACACGCTGAGATTGGCAGCTGCATTTCCTATGCTCAAACCAGCACAATTCTGCAGCTAAAATAAAACAAAACGAAGCAGGGTGGGGGTGTCTTCATTTGTTTTTTTTTTGTTTTGTTTTGTTTTGTTTTTCATTTAACTGTTCAAATCCAAGATGAAATATTTCAACTGGCCCGAGCAGCAGCAACAACAACTGTTTCACATTCTCTGCTCACTGAGATGTGCTCCGTCCCAGCCCACCTCCCGCTGCCCCAGCTTGGGTTGGGATGGGAGGAGAGGGGAGAACAAATCCGAAGCTTGCAACTCATCCCAGGCTGGAAGAGCTGCTCCCTTCCCTGTTCCTTGTTCTTGGAGATTTGGTGAGATATGTGTCCATATGTGGGTGGCAGGGAGGCACTCAGCTCATTGAGCATGGGCAGAGAGATTCAGGATGCTGTGGAATTGGCAGGGAAGCTTAATTGCTAACGGTGGGGTACAAAGCATCCTGTGCCTGCTGCCTAAGAGCAAAGCTGATCTGAAAGCCCCGAGCTCCAGAGAGGTAAAAGATGTAGGAAGTGGGAAGTTTGCATCCTACTGAACCAGAAGATTACTTTTGAGCTCGTTAAACTTTGTAGACAACAAGAAAGATCATTTTGGAAAGAGGCTAAAAGATAACAGATAATTCCCTTTTTAAAAGCGAAACAATAAAGGCTATTCGTTCATTATTTGAATTTCTTGCCTAATGAAATTGGATCCAGCCTGAAATCCCCCCATAAACTGAAAGCTAATTCATTTCCGCATTTGAAATGCATGTTATCAATTACTGACTGTAGATGTAATGATTTCCATAGCTAGTTTTGATTCTGACACAAGTGACTTTGAGGGTTTATTGATGACGGGTGTATAAAAAAGTCAATTCAGAAATGTATACTGAATTCATCTCTGTGCTGTACACACAGCTATCGGGCCTTTGAACCACAGCTCAGCCAGGAAGATAAACATCTCCTGTTCATCAGAAAACTTTAAAGGCAACCTAGATTTCAGAGTTCCCCTTGAATCCTCTGTGGCTCCTGGAGGATGAGTGATGGGTGTGATGCAGGACCGTGGCAGAGAAGGTTGGTTAGCATGCTATTCCACCTGGGCTGGAATCCAGAAGTGTCCCCAGAAGTTCCTCAGGCCATAAGTTGCTGCCCAGCTTTTCTCCCAGAAACAGGGGGACTCCTTAAGCTGAAACCTTTAAATGCCACCCCTACCTGAGCTACCAGAGCTGTAGTTTTCGGCTTCATTATATGGGTTTCCAGACCAAAAATAAGCAAGAGAAACAGCATTAATATCATGGGAAGCCCTACAAGGCACAGGCATGATAGCTGCAGGGCTCGCTGTCCCTCGCTCTTGCCCTGCATCATGCTGCTTTACCCATACATTGTCATAAATTTCCTTCAGACAAGTGGAGATTTTTCCTTTTTCACCTGCCAGAGTCACACTTACAGGCTCACATTTTCAGGGTGACTCTGAGGAGACTCCTGAGATGCCTCGCTTTAGCCTAAAGCAAGGGAGAAGGACACGAAGGACTTCAGATACGTGGGCTGCCCCATCACCCATGACAGTGGGCACAGTGTGCTGGCCCTCTGGCTGGGGCTTTGGGAGAGCAATCACTGCAAAACTCACTCTACAATTAGCTATTTGCAAACCTTACATGTATGCACAGCTTGTCCTCCAGAGCCCATTGCTTTTCTACTGCTCCCCTTTGCACTCGGTTAATGGCTTGGCTTCACCTCCAGCAGCCCTGCACCACTCCCACCCCACCTCATGCGGCCATATCCCACCCACAGGGCTCTGTGGGGCTTTCCACCAGGGCTGGCATCCCAAGCACAGTGTTTCAGACAGTCGTGCATTCCCATGTCAGAGCATGGCAGCATGCAATGTTTTCTTCTCTCTTATTGTCTATTCTAAAATGGGCTTAATATTTTCAGGGTAGAGGAACTTTATGGGGCCAGAGCTCCAATCATTATAAATCAAGCGGAACGTACAAACACCAAGAAGCAAAAAAGTAAAACAGTGCATTGCAAATCATTCACGTCAATAATCTAGGCTGTGATTTGTAGCCAGCAAAGGAAATTGGACTTTTTAATATGTAACACATTAACCTAAGTGTCTGCTTAAATGGAGCTGCGTTTTTAATGTGTTGACATATTAACACAAGTACTCTTTCTCTAATTCCCCCAACCTTAACATAACAATAATATTGTTAAATCATTAGCAGACCTTTAAAGAAAAATTAATTCTCCCTAATAAAATATTGAATAATGCGTTTTGCTGTTGCATAGGCACGCTGAATAAGCAGCGTTCACCTGATCACACCTACCCCTACTTAGATTTCATAGCCACAGAAAGCATGCGCTTATGTATGCTAGGCAGAGGCACAGCATTTTCAGCAATGATTCTGGCAGTTCAGGCAGGCAGTGATCACAGAGGGCAGCGCAACTAAATTCATGCTGTTTTTGTTGGATTATGGGTTTATTACCGGTGTGGAGGTGGTGTGGCCAAAGAGATGCTTCTGGTGCCTTCTCCATGCCACCATGAGTTCTGGGGATGCTCTGGTCCCTTCCTGAGCCCCCTACAGGGCCTGATCCTGCACTGTGGAGCCAGCAGAGCAAGGCCTGGCCCTGGACAACAGAGGACATAAAGCCAGTGGATGCTCAGGGAGTGAAACTGGAAAATCACTCCCATAATGATGCCGGAGGAGTGGACAGTGGTCAGTTTTCTTCCTCCCTGTCCTCTCCCTCCTCCTCCTCCCGTAGCTCTCTTTATTTTGATTCATTTTCTTCTTGTTTAATATGGTGTGTTTATGGGCAGAGTGTGCTCAGGATGGTGTATAATGGGACCAACTGTGCAGAAATGTCATGCATGCGAAATCTATGCAAAGCCCCTGCTATGCTTTTGCCTGAATCAATTTAAAGAAGACGCTCCATAAAACAGGATAAAGCCAGATTAAGTGCATACAAATGAGGCAGCCCAGGCAAGGTTTTCAGAATTTGTTGAAGGCAGACGGAATACAAATGGCGAGAGAAATTGCACCGGTGCATGTGTAAAACACACTTGACAGACATATCCAGGGAGGTGGGAGGAGGACGAACCGGCCTAAAGAGGAGCCTGCAAGGTCACCAGGAGACCAAGGGACAACGCGCCCAACACGAGGCAGTCCAGCTCCACCAATTCAGCGGTGGGACAAGCCAATCAGAACTGCTTCCCCAGTGTTATTGGCTTTGCTTTTGCATGCATTTGATATTCTCCAAGTGCTTTCCGTTCCCAGCCTCTGCAGATTTCCCTGCTGATGACGCGCAGCAGCCTCCGCAGGACGGCGGTGCATGGGGACGGAAACATGCACTGTGAAACAGGGAAAGCAGATTGGGAACTTCTGTTCTCGTGAGCTGGGAATGAGGGCAGCACAGTGAAAACTGATGAAAGGAAATACTTCTTTTTTTTTTTTTTTTTCTTTTTTTTCTTTTTTTTACACAGTTCGCTGCTGGAAATCATTGCCAGGAGATTTTGTTGAGGCTGAAAACTTGGCAGGCTTTGAGATGTGAATTGGGCATTCCTGTGGGTGGCACGAACACATAGGGCAGAGATTTTTAAACAGGTTGGGTATTAGGAAAATCTCCTCTCAGAAGGAGTGGTGAGGCACTGGCACAGGCTGCCCAGGGAGGTCCCTAAGGTGGTCCAGAACCATGGAGATGTGGCACTGAGGTGTCGTGGTCTAGACTAGTATGGGTTGATGGTTGGATCAGATGAGCTTAGTGGTCCTTCCAATCTCATTCTATGATTTAGGCTAGCTGCAGCAGGCTGCAGAACCCATGGACCCCTCTTGTAAGGAGTTTTAGTTTGGCTCTAGAGGAAACAGGGCAACCTGAATCCCACTGCAGGTTTGCATGTCCATGCAGGAGCATCTTTGGTCTTTCTCCATCCTGTGTGTCTCCCGGTCATGTCCCACCGGAGAGACCAAGGGCTGCACAACTCAAAGGCACTTCACTTCCCAGCAGAGCTGTCAAATAGCAGTGGTCAAACAGAGATGAAGATGCTCTTCCACCGCATCTCCTGGGGATTGCACAATGAGAAGCAAAATTTCCACCGAGTTCACTGTAAATCAGGAATCAGAGTCACACAGCACTGGAGGTACTGATGGATAGTCTGAGCTTTTCATAGATTCTTCGGGAAAACAACATGTCCTCAGGCTGCCAGGGAGAAAATCACTTGGAAACAGAGCTTGAGGTCTCCAGATCTTGGGAGTCAGGCACTCATGTGAGCAGAAGCTGCTGCTGTTGTTTGTGATGTCCCCAGGACGTCAGGCTGGTGGAGATGAGGATGCTTCATGCTCTCAGGCCCGTCTCCCCAGCACTGAAACCCATCTGCTGTCTTGTTTGGGGGCATATTTTAGAGAGAATTTATTCAGAATCTCTTTAGGAAATCCTAAATATTTCATTGGCAGTGCTTAAGATATTCCCACATCTTCAAACCAAGCATATGGCCCTAGGAGGAAAAAAAGGAATTGAAACTAATGACAATCAAACTCTGCAACCAATCTGCAGACCCTTTTTGACAAAAGAGAAAGAAAGAAAGAAAGAAAGAAAGAAAGAAAGAGATTTTAATGCCAATTATTTCAGAAAGTTAAGTGAATGCAGAAGCCAACGTATCTGGCAAGTCTGGAACTGTTTGGTGGTTGTTTGCAGAGGACTTTGTTTTCTGTCAGAGCGCTTGTTATTCAGCTGTTCAGCATTTTGATAGGAACCTCATGTGGCCAATGAACACCTGAAAAGGCTACGCAGAGCGGGACTTTGCCTTCTGCTGTTAAAAAATATGTAGCCAAGGAATCAGTCACGTATTTCGTTCTGATTGAGAATCAAGCTTCAGTTTTTGAGAGTGAAAAGCTGTCCCTGCTCTTCAAGAAATCACTTTTCAAGAGGAAAACTGGGAGATACTTCACTATGAGGGTGGTGAGGGGCTGGGACAGACTGCCCAGAGAAGCTGTGGATGCCCCATCCCTGGAGGTGCTCAAAGCCAGGCAGCCTGCTCCAGTGGGAGATGTCCCAGCCCATGGGAGGGTGGTTGGAACCAGATAGACTTTAAGGTCCCTTCCAACCAAAACCATTCTGTGATTCTGTGGTTCTAGGAAGCCATGCAACCTGTAAAAATGGACATACCACCTCTCATTCATGCATGTTTGCCTCTGCCTACTCCTCACGTGCTCTGCTGGACCTGTGTGAGCACCAAGGGCACGAGGATCCAGGCTTGGAAGGAGGGAGGAGGGAGGAGAAGACAGCTCAGCTGCAGCTCTCACTATCCATGGCTGAATAATTTAGGCTTTCGATTTGGATTCACGTGCCTCTGAAGCTGACAATTTCACGGCCTTCACCAGAACAACAAGCCCTTCATTTAAACACGAGGTTGGTTTGGCTGCAAGCCTGAGATGCTTCCTGTAGTTGCAAGGGCTGCTCAGGGATGCCACAGTCTGTTCCGAGCAGCTTAAGGACCTCTGCCAGGTCCCAAATACTTCCCTTTGCCCTCTTCCTGCTTGCTCCAAAGAAGAAGTGTTTTGCATTGGTGGGAGGCAGCTCAGAACACTCCCAAGGCAGCTGTTTGGGAACTTTCCTTAGCCTAGACCAAAGCCTTGGGAAGGGAAAAAACATGAGCAACAAGAACACTTGGCAGGCAGCTGAGGTGTGGTGGCTGAGCTCAAGTCATAGCAAACACACAAAGGAGTGTTGGGTTGCCCTGCAGTCGCACGTGCTGGGTTCAGACCCTCCCGAAACCCCATGAGGGCCATGGAACATCTTCCAAAGGTGTCTCAGCAATGTCTCCTTTAACTTTGCTGGAAGTGTTGAATCGAGAGCTAGCAGAAGTGCTTTCGTTGAAGTATTATTTTTTGCTTTCCCATCCTCCACCAAATAAAGGCTTTTTAAAGAGACTTGAAATGCACTTGATGAACTGCTTTCTTGACAAAAAAGAAAAAAGAAAGAAAAGGTGAGGGGAGAGGTAGGGATGGATTTTGAATGTGCAAAAAGCATCGTTTCAGGATTTTCTTCCTGTGACATGGCTCCCTTAGGAAATACCTTGCCATTTCATTTCCATGTTTTCATTGCTCAGCCTTTCAGAAATAGCATTGCTTTGTTTAAAACTGACCCAGCTAGGAATGCAAACGCAAGGTCATTCTCAGCGCTCTGCACTGCTCACTCGACATCACCTCCTATTAGGGTGATGCCTGCGCCCTCGAGTTGTGCAGCATCTGTGCAAAAGCAGAGGAGTATTTTGGGATGCCGTGGGAAAGAGAATGTATGGAAAACAGAAAATCTGAAAAACAAGCAGAAAAGAAATTATTTTTCCTGGCTTCTAAATGGTCCCTGGTAGGACCTGAGGACACCCATCAGGTGAAACATCCATAGAGAACTGGAGCTGGAGTGGTGCATAAAGCCAGACCAGCCGTAGCTTGGCATCCCCTGGGAGAAATATCACATGAAGCAGCGATTGTGAAGGAAAGGAGCAGACATCCCAAGCAAGACATTCCACGGGACTTTATACATCCCGAAGGAGAGATAATTAAGAGCTTTCCTACCAGCCCTGTGAACTGGTGCATTGCCAGACAGCAAAACCCAAGGCCGGTTTCCACGTCCAACACCATGCTTCCCCCTCGATGGCTGTCCCTGGTGGCCAATTCCAGTTAGCAGCCGGCTCCAGATGAGGACCACGGGTTCATTAGAGTTGATAAGGCACATAGGGTTGAAGCCTATAAAATTCTTGTGGCTCTCTGCCGGCCGCAGGATGCTGGTGAAAAGCTGCCTGGTTGTTTAAAAAGGCTCTGCTCCTGCTTCTGCTGTGGGGAATGGCCTTCAGGCGCCAGGGGAATGGCTGAACGGGAAACTGCAGGAGCCCCTGGCGCCTCCCAGCGTGCTGCAGGGAATAGAATAATGAGGGGTCTTGGTTTCAAGGGCTTAAGCAGAGGAGCACACAAAGGATGCTTCACAGATTGTGCTAGTTGGCGCCTAGAAGGTCACAGGTTGGGCTGAACCTGGCTTTCCCCAGTGCAGATGTGGTGCTTGTACTGCCCTGCCTCCCTCTCAGCTCACATGACTCAAACTTGGGAAGGACACTGCTGTTGGCTTCCCATCAGAGAAGACATATGTTATCCTAATGAGAGCAGACCAATCACCTCCGAGCTTCATGCCCAGTGAGGAAACAACGCCTGTTCTCATCCTTCTCTAGCGCAGAGCATTTGTTTGCTATTTCCCCTGTTTTACACTGCATTTTAAAAAATGAAAACATCTAAATGGATCCACTCAAACCTCTGTCTGTCCAATGGAGGGTGTCTGCAGCCTGCTTTCCCAGACGGAAAGTTGAGCCTTGGAGCTAACACAGGGCAGCTCGAGGGGCCTCAAGGTGACCACGTGAGCCCATACTCCTCCCAGTGCCTTGAGAGACCTTTGTGGAAGAGCAGGTAAAGGAAGAACACAAAGTTTTTGAAGATGCATGCGGGGGAAGGAAGCTTTATTTGCGCCTGCAGCAGCTGCTGCCTGGTTCTCCTTTGTATGCTGTTCATTTGCAAAGCCATCCATGGTCATTTATTTAGGAACCTGCCTGGGAACAGATGCTCTGAACAGAAACGTGGCAAATCCTCCGCAGGGCCCTCTGTGCAGGGGATTTTTGGCAGAGAGAAGGAAGAAAAGGTGAAGGTGACAGGAGCTGTGCAGAACTCGGAGTGCTCACACAAATAGCCAGAACTAGCCTGGTGTGTGGTTCCCACTGGAGCTGGAGTTTTGCTCAAGGGTTGTGGTTGGAGATTAGGTTCAGCCGACTGGAACTCCTCTGGGGCGTATCCTGCAGTGAATTTAATAAGTTTTCAGCTGTCTGATGGTATGGGAATGCCTCCTCCTGGCTCAGGTGGAAGTGTCTCGTGCTCTGCTGTACGGCCACTGTGGGCTGAATGTGCCAGTGGAGGTCAGAGTCTGGTGACCAGAATTCACCCAGTGACAGCAGCATCCCAGAGAGGCTTCTCAGGACACACTCTGCTCCTATGGGGAAGGGCAGTACCTCACTGGGGGATGTAAGCAGGGCACAGGAGGGGAGCAAGCACCTTTGGGAACCATGGTTAGACAGCTGGGGTGGTACAGTAAGTCTCACTGATGCCACAGGTAGTGACAGCCCTGCTGCTCTCAGGTACTTGAGTACCTGCAGCACAGCTGGCTGAAATTGGGCTTGGAAGGGCCCAGCTCCTTGGCCATGATTGCTACAAGCATCGTTAAAAACCATGAAGTTTTCAATGGGAAATGGTGATGAAGAGCAAGGTAAAAGAATTGGAGAGCTGGATGGAGGTTCAGATATCTGCAAAGGAATCAAACATTTCAAAGAGTGTTCTCTGTGACAACAGCAAGGGGAGTGGGCTGGCAGCTGGCAGCTCCCGCTCTGAGTCCCTGGCCATGGATATACAGCCCTGCAGTGCAGCCTCACACGCTGCCACATCCCCCTGTACAGCGGAAAGATGCTGGGAATGGAGTCCCTGTTGTCTTCAGTGACCTACCAGGTGGGTCAGCACGACGTCCACCAGCCGTCCTTCCAGGATGCAAACCAGGACCTCACACCTCCATGCCTCCCAAACCTTTCCATCCATCAGACTGGGGTGCTCCCAGCCCACGGGCACTGCTGGAAAGGGACGTGGCAACAGCTGCAAAAGCAGCCCAAACTCTGGGATGTGCCCAGTCCGCAATGGGGAGCAGAGCAGGGAAGCAGTGAGGCAGAGTAGATACAGATTTGCCGTAACAAAGGGGTTCTTTTTTTCTGTTCTCATTTTTTTTGTGTGCGCCGAAACAAAGGAGAGACTGAAGAGCGCCTGTTTAATTTGCGAATTTCACAGATTCGGCTCACACAAGAGAGGGGGGGAGAATCAACAAAAAGCCCAACAACAGGCATGGAAAGAGCCCCAAGTATTAATGGCAGCTGATCAATAACTAATCCGCAGTGTTCCAGTTACCAACTTGATGGAGAAAATTCACGGTGCTTAAGTAATTCCAACTAATCTTAATGAATGCCTCCATGCCTACATGCCTGCAGAGCTGTGTGAAATTTATAGAAAAATGTCATTTCGGCTCTCTGAATATTTTTTTTTTCCCCTTGCAGTCATCAAAGGAGCATAAAAAATGCTCTTAGAAATCTGCTATCTCTCTCTGCCAGATGAGGGCTTCAAAAGGCAAGCACTCATTTTTTTTGGTCGTAAGCAGGGAAGATTATGAATACATTATCTAGTTAACATTAAGAAAAAAAATCAAAACACCCAATTTTACATTCTTACTTATTTATCCCGTGCCTCCGTCCCCTTTGTGCGCCTCGCCCTCGTCCCTGCTGAAGAAAATAATGCCCAAGTAGACAAATCAGTGACAAGTAGGAAACGGTGATACGTATTTTTGTTCTATTTTTATTTGGTGCTACTCGGAAAAGAGAGAGAGAAGAAAAAAAAAAAAAAAGGAATTTCAAAGAGGAAGATCAATATGGTGGTTTCAAACCTCCTCTGTCTTTGCTGGGTAAGAGCTGACGGGTTTCTCTTCTGAAGTTCGGGAGGAGAGAAGCAGATGCTGACTTGTCGCCGAGCTGGGGTTGGCTGATGAGCTGCCAGCCAAAGGAATGGGCTTTGTGGGGTGGGAAGGAAGGGGGAAGATGTGGAGTGCGATGGAAGATTTCCAGTGGAGCTGTTTTGCTCTGGAAAGGGGAAGGTTGGGGCTTAGCATGGGAATGGGGAGAGGTTACAAGTGGAATGGGATTTGAAGGGGACTCTTCTCTGCCACGGGAAGGGATGAGGGCACAGTCTGAAGTCTCTGCTGCTCATATTGGAGCCCTCCCACTCCAGTTGAATCCCCATGATGCTGAGGGATGAAGGCTTCCAGGGTGGCATCATTTATCCACCTTACTCAGCACTCCACGTCACTCCATTTCCTCACATCATCCTCCTGCAGCCTGAGACGGGCAGTAAGAAATACTTGACATCATCAGTGTCAGCATCTTCATCCTCCCAATTGAGGGACCTCACCAGTAAGGTTATCTGGCCTAAGTGGGCAGTCATGTCCACCCAACTCTTAATACCCACTCCTCATGTCAGAAAGGTCCCTTTTCCTCCTTCAGTTCCCCCAGGGTCCAGCTATGACTCCATCATTAATTGACGTACAAAGTACGAACAGGGCCAGTTTTTTTTCTAACAACTTCAGTAACCATTGTAGTTCATAACTAGGCATGCAGAGTTTTTATTAATTTAACAGTGCTATTCCCCTTATGAAATATTCATCCCATAGGATTTCTCCGCACATGAAGGTTTTGAAGAAATTGAACTGCAATGCAGTTGCTCCTTTAAAAGAATGATTTCTTTATTATCTCTCCCTTTCAGTGATACCCAATATACAAACGGCGACTGATTAAATGTGCAATCAATCTCGTGAAAGCAAACAGATACGGCTTTAATTGCGGATGGATCTACTCTTTGGGATAGGTGTTTGGAGAGCCTGGCACACCAGATCAGTGTGTGAGTGCTTTGCTTTACCTCCTTGCCCTTTGAGCACCCCTATGAGACTCAGCAGCCCCAGGACCCCCATCCTATGGGCTGAGCTTGCTGTGCTCTCCCTTTAAGGCAAGTGCAGCTCATGTGATTAAAGAATAGAGCTTGAAGGCCATATAGAGATGGGAGCTATTTTGATGCTCATCACAGGGGGGTCTTCAGAAGGGCTGATTCAGCAAGGCACTAGATGAAAAAGCCATCGATACGTCTCACAGGGAAAGCACTTTGCTGACCACTGCAGTCAGTTTTAGCCCACGTGTGATCCTTATGGAGTGTTTGGAGATAAAACACATGGCCGTTCCCAAGAGACATGCAGTGATGAGCTGTCTCCTTAGCCGGGATGCACAAAACAGGGATGCAGCCCCAGCTGCATTTGTGTGAGCTGGACCAGCAGCGCAGAAGTCATAGAATCATAGAATCATAGAATGGCCTGGGTTGAAAAGGACCACACTGACCATCTAGTTTCAACCCCCCTGCTATGTGCAGGGTCACCAACCACCAGACCAGGCTGCCCAGAGCCACATCCAGCCTGGCCTTGAATGCCTCCAGGGAGAATCCCTCTGTCACCTCCCACAGCATCCTCATAGACATCTCTGCTAAGACTACACTCCCCCCAGAAAAGCATTGAATGGATTATTTTCAGCTCAGCCTTTCTTGGAATTGATGTATAGACTCACTTCACCATGAGGCCATGCAGAAATGCCCTCTTAGGGACAATGGAGTCTCTGGTGGACAAAAGGTGGTGTGACTGTGGTTGTGACCATGCTGTGCCTGAGTGTTTCCTCCAGTTTTCCTTCTCACGTTCAGACATGGGTTGATTCCACTTAAGTACAAAGGGTGCACAATTCAGCTCCTGCAATCCTCGCAAGAATGAGGAGCCCTGCAGAAGTTATTAATGGCTCTTCTTGCATTCTACCCATTTTGAATCTGGGCATGAAACCTCCAGTGAGGAGTGAGAAACAGAAAATGTTGGGGAATCAGTGGTAGAACAGAGGTTCAGATGAATTAGCAGGTCTAGGAAGTAAGGACCGAGGCCCATAGAAAATAAGGTCTCATTCATCATGTGGATGGCCAGTACTCTGTAAGAGCAACCTAAACTGCACGGCATGGGCTAGGAAACTGACTCGGAAAAAAACCCACTGCTATCATCTAAGCAGGAAGAAACCTGTAAAGTGGAACCTGTTCAGAGGAACTGCTTAAAGATAGGGCAATCTTAACCAGCAGAAGGATTTAATAGGGAAATGCCACCCCTGAAATCAATGAAACGTAAAAACCCTTGGACTACAAAAGAAATTGAAGGCATTTGTTACCCACGAAGGCCATTCTTTGAGCACTGATGGAAGAAGCTGCAGAGGTGAAGGGGCTGGAGGTAGCACGCTGCTGGATAGATCCGGCTCACGTGGGCCAAATAGCATCGTTTGTGGCTGGACTTCTCCCCTCCCTGCTTGCTTGGCTGCCCTTGGCCAATCTCCCACTTTAAGCAACTTATACATACACGTAGGTATGAACACGCATGCTATTTTGGTGGTTAAGTCAGCCCCTTTGTGCAAACATTGAAAACCTCAAGGGACCGCATTCCTCAGATCTGCGGTGTGATTTGTATATCCTCACCTACACGGAGCAACGACTGGCGATAAACACGTTAGAGATTCTGCAGAGCTTTGACAAAATTATTATAGTAAAAATCCAGATGAATTGTGTTGTTATCTAGCATAACTCCCTGACCTCAGCACTTCCTACGTCTGCAACCCACGAGGCAGTATTGTATTTAGAGAGCAAACCTTAGGATTTTGCTGTCTGAAGCTGGTAAATAAAACTGACTGGAGAGATATGGGAGTCTTGGTGGGCTGAGGTGATGCTCCCAGGCAAAGCACTGGAGGCTGAGGGGATTATCCCGGGTAAAACGGCAGCTGAAACCAAGCAGATGTTAAATGTAGCTGTCTCAAACCAAAGTGGTTAACCTGTTGAATTAGACAGACATGGGGAAAGACTGACGGCTGTGAGAAGACACAGCCCCAGTGCCTGTGTGTGCGATGCAGGGGATGGAAGTCCACCCAGATCCAGAGCAGGATCTGTGCAGTTGCTCCCAGACCTGGAGGGCTATCAGCAGGCTCCTGGTGCTCCAAGCATTCCCCTTCTGCCGGCAGCAATCGCATTGCAGCAATTGCAGATCGTTCCAGAAGGTGGCATGAGTTTTTTTCACCGAGGAGAAGAGGGAAAGGCAGGCAGAGGGAAAGATTTAGAGGAAAGCAGCAGTCTGGAAGCCACCTCATTCTTCCCCTGATGAGGATGGTGCAGCTTTTTGCACAATGCTGGCCTCTGGGAGGCTGATACCTGGTGTGAAGGCTGCAATTTCTGAATGAGTGGATATAAAATAGCATGATTCCCATCTGGTAACTAGCATGCAAGACAAAAGGGCTAAAAGAGGGAGCCTTCCTACCTGCAGACTTATAGTTAAGTGCTATCAATAACAGAAAAGCCTTCGATATTCCATCACATCTGGGTCACTCATGGCCACGTGCTGCTTGATGGCGGTGTGTTTAAGTGGAAAGGGAACCTCCCATCCTGTCCACAGGAGGCCTGGGTGCCCAAGATGACTTTGCTCTTCACATCGCCATCCGCTGGCCTCTTAAAGGAGACTGCACGCCTTCCCTGCAAGCCATGCATTTGTGGCTTGAATTTAAAGGAACCAACAAACATTTAAGATAGGATCATTGTCAGTGATGTAATAGCACCAGGAGTTGCTGTGAAGCATCAAGACTGTTGTACACACGTTCCAAGAGCACAACACTGCTCAGGGGCTCATTCCCACCATTCAGCACCCAACCCAAAGGCTCCTGATGCCCTGGGTTTTGTAGTGTCCTCTAAACTCATCCTCCTGACACAGCCCGGCATTACAGCAGCAGGGATGTTTTCTCAGGGAGGAAAACCTCTGTTCAGACATTGATTTTTTTTGGCATACTTTTGTGGGACATTATTGAAACCATTTGTAAAATTACCACCTTCTATTCCTATTGTATCGCGCAGGAATTGCAGCAGCAGCGTGGAAATGAAACATTTCAATCTCAGTTAATATGGATTGTTTCAGTCATTAAGACATTTCAGGAAGGTCAAAGGAAAACACTGTCTTGACTGGTAAAGAAAAGTGGAGAAGTGCCTTTGAAATCCTGTCTGGAGTGACCTCAGCTTTAAATGCAGATATACGTGGATGCAGCAGCTTTGAATTTGGACACATTTTAATCACGCTTCCCAACTACGAATGAGTAAGGGTCATAAATTGGCTGTGGCAGTAAAACTAGAAGAATCTGCTCTTGGACGTGAGTACAGCTGGGGTCACAACTTCCAAACAGGAGGCGGATGGACACCAGAAGGACAATCTTGTAAATAGGTCTGGAGCTCCATTATACTTAACGCAAGATTAGAGTGATATCCATCTCGCTTAATTTTAGCCCATCTAGCAGCTGGTGTCTGGTCAGAGATGTCTTGGCTGGAGCTATAGCACAGGTACCTCTGGAGAGCAACCTGTCAGGTCCTCAGATGAGTGAACAAGCTGCTGATGGCAGAAGATGTGTTGAAGAGCCTGAGTGATTGACTTGGATGGAAGGACTGACTTTCATCCCCCAGCAAGGGATAAATCGTGCATGCTCCAATAGCCACCCAGTAAACAGCCATCTCACAGCAAAGGGCCGGACCTCTTGATTTTCAGTAATTTAAACTAAAAATTCCCTGCATATGCAGCGCATTAGAAATAGCAGTGAACAAAGTGGAAATATTTTTTGGCTGACGTGTGAGTTCTTAATGGTGCTACCCCACCCCCTCGATGGTTGGTTTTCACTGGGTTCGGCTTCACCGTGTCCCAAGTTTCATTTATATCTGTGCATGCACACGTATTTGCCCAAAGCCTGGCGCCTGTCAGCAGACCAAAGCATTTGTAGGTTGATTTCAGAGTATGCGGGCAGCTTCAGGGGACTGATGTACAGCAGTGGGTCTGACCAGGGCTGCACCCTGGGATCCTGCCTTAGGCACCTTTCCAAGTTGGTCTGCTGTGAGCATTAGGTATGCTCTGTAGGGACTCCAGAGAGCAAAGTTTCTGCTTTGAGTGTCGATGCATCAAAAGGCTTTAAAACCTGGAGGTGGACTCAGATTCCACTTCTGTTGATACTTTCAAGGAAAACAGCATGAATTAAATCAAGGAGAGATGGAAAATCTGTGCTAAGCACTTGCTTAGGGTAACATAACTGTGTTTTGCTCTCATCTCTCAGGACAAATATACACCTTAATTCCCGAGTTCTTTTGGTACTTGTCTCTCAGAGGCATCAAGCTCCTGAAAAGGTGCCAACTGCTGAGATGATTCTTAAATGTGTCTTTAGAAAGTGAGAGGCAACGCATCTATCTTTGGGTCCACTGGGGGACAGGAAGAACTGAGGGAAAGAGAGCTCAACCCAAGGATCTTTCTTGAACCTGTGTTCATAGCCCATTTTGCACACTCCAGGCAGACCCCAGGATGGAAGACATGCATGGATGGTCTCCAACCTGAACTTTGTGAGGGCTGACCCCCCTCCACTGTGTCCTGGTGCAGCTGTTGTGCCAAGTCCCAATAACAGGGAAGCTTTAGCTTGTGTCTTCTGCCCCTCAGTTTCAGGCCAATCAATGACCTTTCATTTTGTAGTTTATTTTTTAACCTCCTCGTAGTAAACTCATCGCTTATGCTGGAAAGTTGAGCGTTTCTTCTCCACCTTATCTTCCTTCCTTCCTTTGTTAATCCCCTTGTCTCCTACCCTTATCTGCAATACAGAGGAACGAGAAAACATCTCTTTTAATTAATTAGCATATTATTAGCATTAGGTTTCTATGTTTTCTCTTGCAGAAGCCACCAGAACCTCCTTCAAAGGCACAGCGTATATCTGTAGCCAAGCTTTGTGTTCCTTGGTCATTAACAAACATGGTTTTATGAAACTCTGGCAGTTCATTGCCTCTTTGTCACCGAGCAGAGAGCAAGAAACAGAAAACCCTTCTGCTCTCCTTTGAAAGCGTTTAATGCCATCTCCTCAGAGTTTCTCTGCAGTTCATGCCAAGAAAATATTCTTGCAAGGTCAGATCTGCTGGGGAGGCCAAATGAAATGTTGGACCTCAGTGGAGTTATGGGATCATCCAGGCAAGCAATATTGGCCCTGGGAAAGAGCTTTCCTCCGTGAATTCACGGCACTGGCTCTAGGCAGCTTATTTTTAAAGAAATAAAGCAAAGTCTTTGAATGGCCTTATCTATAAGTAACACTCATAGGCTTAAGTCCATCAGTGCCCAACCTTTTGGCCTGCCTGGGCCATGTTGAGGGAAGAGAAATTGTCTAGGGCTGCATCTGTGAAGGTGGCTCCGAAAGTAATGCCTCCTAATTATTTGCATGGAAACCAGAACGGATACAAGGAGCACCATAACACTATCTAATAGAACAAATTCTCAACCACAAAACACCCTTTTTCAACGTAGTCACCGTCATTAGCTATGTATTCTCACCGGCCATGACCAAGAGCCTAAATGCTGTGCTTGTAACTATCTGCACTAGCAGAAGTGACCCACTGTTGTCACTGCTGAAATGCACCACCCAAAGCCTCACTGTGCTACATCATCTGTTTGGTCTCCAGAAATGCTCAGCAAGCATCCAGAAGAAGGGAATTAGTGAACAAATGTTTTGCTTTAGCTGCTTGGCCACATGTGCTAATTCAATTAAATTAATGATGGCCACAGGTTCTCGTGACAACCTAAACAGCAGCAACATATAGAGGATATGTAAATGGGCAAAAAGACTCCCGTGGAATTATTTTTCTAAAGCACGTGGGAGCCGAAGAGCAAAACAGGGCTTCCAACACTTGCAGACCCATTCTGGCATCCCTCCCCCTCCTCCCTCTGTCTGATGCAATGTTGTATTGGGATTACATGGCAAAGTTCTGGGGGCTGCGGGGTTGGTGTCTCTGAGAAAAGCCCAAAAGCTGCTCTCATCGGTTATCAATAGGCAATAAATTACATTAACCTCCCCATGCTGAAGCAGCTCTGCCCATGGTGGTGAGTAATCTCACTGTCCTTGTTTTCATTTCTCCTTATTTTTTGCCCCTGCCCTTCTGAGGAGGGTGGAGCTGAGCTGTCTGTTGGTGTGAAACCACCATGGGTATTTGTGAAACAACACTATTACGTAGAATTACAGGATGATTTAAGACCTGCAAGGGCTCTGATGTGGCAGAAGCTCTGGTGTCGTCAAGGCTGAGCCCAGCTGTCCTCCTGGGGCGGGCGGTGATGGGAATGGTGATGTTCATAAAACAGCCCTAGAAAATGTCACCGCTTCAGGAACTCGCATTTATTTAGGAAGAGTATTTCTCTGTCTGATTAATTGCGTGGGTGTCTATATGTGCTGGGAAAGGCAATACTGTTTACTGGAATTGTACTATAAATGGCTGCTAACTTCTAATTCGCTGCGTGATAAATATCATAATTGATACTACAATATGTTAACATTCAAAGCGTGAGCTCTTTTTTTCCCCATGAATTTATTTTCATGCATAAAGTAGCTTGAAGAAACCTTTCAAAGACCGGGAGATCTCCGCATTACGAAGAGAATAAGGCATAGTTGTAAAAGAAACAGATATCTGTTCGCAGGAATAAATTATGAAAATTAAATGTATTCCTTGAAATTTGCAGAGCTGTGCTGGCCAACGTGCGGGTTTGTTGGATTGGTCCTTTGGGTCTTTGTGGGAAGTGGTCAACCAACCCAAGCACTGCTTCATGTCTGAGCGGGCAGCAGTAGGCTTGTGTTAAATGGTGGCAATGCCCATGTCATAGCCAAGCACGGAGGAGAAGCCTTCCTTCTAAGCTGCATAGCTTCAGAAAAAAATCTGCTTTTTAGCCATATGTGGGGTTAGAGGACAAGATGGAGTAGTGCAGGAAGGACAGATTACAGCAGTATTATACCCCCTTTCATTAAATGACTGGCTTTAGATATGAATTCTAAATGTTCCTTCGCAGTATATTTTTATGCTTAGACTCTTGCTTTCAGACTCTCAAATTTTATTTAAGTGATGGATTTCTGTTGGAATCAGTAGACATTTAGCACTGAGCTACAAATCGAGGGCTTGAGGGCTTCTGGGTTTCATGTGCAGAGCCTGGGGTTCTCATCCCCCCTATTAACCCTTGTGCAGGTTTTCTGTTCATGAATATCTTGGAATAATAAATTGGCGGAGGTTTAATTTCCTCTTTAATTGGAGATGGATTTTAGTAGGGAATCCTGCAAAAGGGGGCGAGGGGGAAGATTTTACGGACACTTAAACTTACTGTTAGTCCTATTAATGAGCAAATGGCTTTTGTTCTTTTTATTCCATTTTGAAGCAGTAGCCCTCCTTCCAGGGCCAGCAAGGTTTCTTCCAGCCTTATTTTCTCGGGGTACAACAAGCTTTGAGGAAGAACTTGCCTGCAGATGGCTCTTTTTTTTCCCCCTTCCCTCTCCACGTTTCCTGGTATTTCGTTTTCAGCCTTTGGAGGTCTGAGGTTTATGGCTGTGTGTGTCTGCAGGCACTCATAGTGGGGTGTCTCTGGTTTTACTGTTTTGATGTGTGTGTATTCTTTTTTGTTTTCAAGGCAGACCTGTTTTTCTATGCCTGGGCTCCATTTCCTAGTGGGAGGACTGTTGTGGTTTTAGTAGCAAAATGAGATTAGGCAAAATTTCACAAAGAGAGTAACTATTTTCCACATCTTGGCATTGTGCCTTCAGGGAATGTGAACGCTTATGGTCCTTTGAGACGAAGTTGGCTTTTTCGAGAGAAGTAGGTGCCTTACACTAAGTTGGGAGGGTTGCCATGCATCCAATCTGTGCTAGAGTATTAATTGCACATCTTAGACTCAGATAGCCCTTTCTGCACAAAACCATGATGCTATCCTGATGTTCCCTACTGAATAAAATACCCTGGCCCCCAGCTGACTTTATCTGCTAGATCTGCACACTGAGGAGCTGGGTTTTGTTTGTGCATGGAATGAGAATAATGCTAAGATCCCCACCAGGTATCTGAACTTTGCATCTCGTTGCCCTCTTCGACTTTTATTACCCATATTTGCTTGAAGTGGAAGGTCACGTAGGGCTGGCGAAGCACTTAATGTCATTTAGCAGCAGAATGAGGCGCATGCTGTAGTACTGGCAGCATCCCGGCTACCTATACAAGCCTCTCTTTTGCAGAGATGCCTCATTGGCCCTGCATAGCCTACCTGCTTGGTCCAGGTGTTTTATGAAAGCCCATCTCCGGGGGTTAGACTGCAGGTGGCAGCAACAACCTTTCCCTGCAGCAGCTGGGGATGCTGCAACAGCCTGCATTGATTCCTGTGCATAATTCAGCTCCTTAGAAAACCAGCTCGGTGGTAAAACAGACAACTAAGTGGAGAGTGCAGAGACTGTCGTCTAACAGCTGAGATGCGGGGATGCTCTTTGTTTTCCCCTCCCTTTTCTTCTCCTTAAGAGGAATTCAGATGGTTGGAGGGAAAATAAAGGTCTGCATTGCACAGTACCAGACACACGCCAGAAATCACATTTATGTGCGGTGATTGGTTAGTCTGGCAGGGTTTGTCTGAGTCCTCTATTGAGCAGTTTTAGGCTTTTTGTGCTTTTGGGTGTGTATTTTTTTTTTCCCCTGCTATTCCTTCTGTGCAGCACTCTGATAGCGGGGAGCTGTTATTTCGTGATACCAGTAACCAAAGGCAGCAAGTCGTTCTTGTGCGTTGTTATTCCAGGCAGAGACACCTCTGGGGACTCGAATGCTCCATACAGGAACTTTCTGGCTGCGAAGAGCATTGCTTTCCAAAACCCCTGGCACTGGCTGTTGGACCTGTCCATGTGCTGTGAGGTGTGAGCCCTGCAGCCTACCTGCAAGCACCGCTTTGATCATTTCTGTTCAGTCTCTATGTGTTGCTTGCTGTGGTTCTGGAATTGTTTGGTGCTGTCACTCAGGACCACCTCCATGCTGAAATATATTCCCCTAGGGAGTTGTTCTCAAAGTGGGCAGGCGTGGTCTGTACACGTAAGGCAGGTTTTTGGAAGCTGGATGCAGCAGGTGTAGCCCAGTGGCGGGGCTTCTGCTAGCAAGCATTCCTGTCCCCTCTGTTGAACACGTGAGGGAACTACATCAGAGTAGCATGTTGATTGGCCATGATGTGAGTAGTATAGCGAATACGCATATTATGTGGTGCCTACAAAGGGAAGGTCAGCAGAGCACTGTACTGTCCTGCAAGCTGATGGTGGTGTGGAAGGTGCATGGCCATTCTGTGGTGCCGATGTGTAATATTATGCGTGGCTTTCTCAGAGACAGAGGATTTTGGGGTATGCGGGTGTACAACACGCGGTTCCTTTCTCAGGGACATGCCCAGGCAAGGCAGCACGAGTCAAAGACTTCCAGCTGTCTTCAGCTGTATTTAAAAGTCCAGCATCTAAGTTCTTCAGAGGCTGATGCAGTTCCCTTGTGAGTAAAGGGCAGTGCTGCCTGCTAAGTACAACTGTGTTCTGTGGCTTTATGTTGCCCATCAGAATGCCCTATGGGGATGAAAAAGAGGGAGGAGAACTGTGCATCTCCACCACACCTCTTCCACCTTCCTTGTGATCTGCAGGGGGGGCAACCTGAGGGAGGAGGAGTAGCTCTGTAGAAAGCCACTGCTTTGCGTTTCAAGTGTTTAAAGGAAACTGATTTCCTACTGTTTTCAGAGATGGACCTCTGCCTCACATATGAACTGTCCTTGGAGACGTTTCAATGCATTTTATTTACTTCTGCACAAAATGAAGGCTTGTTAATGCTGACACAATCATGACACCTGAGTGATTTGACCAGATTGCCACAGAACACAAAACCACGGGGAGAAAAATCCAAGTATTTCTGCTAATGTTTTCCGAAGTCTATCTTTTTTGCTTCTTTTTCATTGAGCTGACTTTTCATTGCAGGCCTTTCTTTAACTTGATTTTGGAGAAGTTTAGCAGTGCTCCTAACAGACTCTTTCAATTTTGTTGAAGCAGATATTGTAGTCAAGCCAGAATAGGTTTCCCTTTGTTCTCTTCTTTTCACCCCCAACTTTCACAATGTGCAAATCAATCAAAGGGGGGAAAAAAAAGTATTATTTGCTTGGATTTCTCATCTAGCAGCTTGTGGGTAAGGCAAAGTGATTGGATTTGTGACCCCTTGGTTCAAAATGGTTGACAACGCTTGCTTTTTTTTTCCTTCCTGCTGAGGTGAATGACAAGATCCTTTATCTGCCCTTGGTTTGGGTATGAATCAGTATAGAAGGATGTCTGTCTGTCCCTGTGCAGACAGATGTTCAACGTGTCTAATTGCAGCAGGAATGGGTTAGTGGCCAAAGTGCAGGTGAAACTACCGGAGCACACTGATCAATACGTGCCAGCACTGGAAGCAGAGTGATTTGCAGTGCATTAAGGTGTGCTGCTTTGTGTTTCAACAGTCTGATAATACAGCACTTTAATTACTGTTTATGCATCCTGAGACACTTCTGTTTCTTCTGCCACCCTTTGCTGCAGCATTGAATGTTCCCAATATGAAATCAAAAGCAGTATCAACGTGGACTTCCTGAAGACTGTGTTTTCATGATAGGGTATCTCCATAGGTTTGGGTTTTTGCTTTGAAAGGTTCCTACACCGAAGAGGAGTAAATTAAACTGGAACACCATAGTGCTTCTCCAACAAAACCTTCTTGCAATGCAAGTCTTCCATCAATTCCTGAGGATGGCTCACTTCTTTACCACCTTCCCCTTGCAGTTATGTGATGAGTGACATCAAGCTGTTATTAGCAGCATGATGGACTTTTGCTGTGGTGCATCACAGTGGGCTTGATCCTCTGCCACAGCTGGCTGTCATTGAGCTCAGCTGAATGGCAGGTATGGAGAGCTCCAGTAATGCAGAATGGATGGCAGCCAACTGTAGAAAACAGATAAATACGTAAATAATAGATGAATTCATCCCCCTCTGCCAGATTATACACATGGATAATGCAGCCAATGAAATTGATAAGAAATAATTGAGTGAAGACGTGGGATTCCTTTTTCTTCTGTAATCCTAAGCAAAAGAACCTGTTAAAAGATTTTGCCTGGTCGTCTTGGTTTAAGGTTGGGATTTGAATTATTATCTTATCTCCTGTTCTTCGGAACAAGAATCTCAGGACAGGAGCTGGAAAAGTCCTGAGCCTTTTTGTTGGGGCAGGCAGGCATAGACTTAAAATCCCATTGGCACTCAGTCTGTAAGTAAATAGACAAATTGCTAGTGGCATAATTTCTTGGAAATAAGCATAGCAAATTAGACTTGTTAAAGGAACTGCTGAAAGGTCTAATGCCATTGAATTGTCAAAATAGAGAACTGTAAAGATCCTTGGTTAATTTACATATCACCAAAGCAAAAATAATGGGAAAATAATGAGCATTTATTGTCCCTGTCTCTGTATTCATTATTTGTGGTTAACACTTTAATTTCATATTGATAAATGTCTTAAGATGTGCATGTCACACAGTTATATAGGTCAGTCAAAAATAGAGGAAACGATGAGGATTTTTTGAGGTACTCATTAGAGGACAGCAAATGGGTGGTAGCGGTAATAGCGCTGTAAGAAAATGTGCTTTAGAAGGAGCAGCCAGGACTGTTAACATGTGTTAGCAGGGTCTTGGTCACTTGGGAGGATGAGTGATGCAGTGTTGGGAAGGGAACAACAAGATCTGGTTCGTGTGCAGGAGAAATCCTGTCCAAATGTTGAGGAGTGGTGTAAAACATCAGGGCTGTGGTTGGGTTTGTGAGTGTCACTGATGTACCAATGGGGCCTGCCAGCTTCTGGTGGAGACTGAGCGTTCTGTGTACTCCACAAACCCTCCACAAGGTGCTGTGTAGCTAGAAGGGAGAGTCTGCCAAAATAGACCAAGTGCATTGGACCCAGATTGGGATTCAGTGGATTGGAGGATATATTTTTCTTGTAGAACCCGTGGAAAGAATTTACGTGGGGTGGAAATTTGGAGAGTGCTCTCCATCCCATCCAATCTTTGATTTTGACCCTAGTACAAAATAATTGGTATTAGAATAAAGACTGCTGCAAGTTGGGCTACCTGTGGCTGCAGGCTGTCTCTGATCTGAAGGTTCAGTGGCTCTGCAGGCAGGAGAGGCTGCTGCTGTGCCTTGGCTTCTACCAGAAACGGTTCCTCTGACCTTAAAACCCACTCGCTACTGCCTCAGTAGTGATTGCTGCTGGAGCCAGTGAGGCAATTCACAGGGCTGAGCACGGTTTGACTTGCACAGTTCCTAGCTCTGCAATGAGGTTTGACAGATGCTATCAGTGTATCTCCCCATAAATAAATATGTAATCGGGCTGCGTGCTACACTTTCACATCCTGAGGAAGAAATTCTGACACTCCTGTCCTTTTATCTCTCGCATCCCTCGGCAGCTGTGAAAAACCCTCTGACCTCGGATGCTCATTTTTATCAATTCATTTCAGCAGGAGTTGGTGCCTGTGGAGTTCTGTTAGTCCATGTTATGAAGGAGGAGGAAAGCAGCAGGCGTGTTGTTTAAATTCTTAATTGCAGGCGCAGTAGGATTATGGAAATGTCAAGAGGGAAATGACAGGGAAGACCTGACAAACACAAGGGGGTTGGTTGATTCATTGCTTTTGCTTTTGCTCTGGGGCAGTGGGTGGGTTATGAGTCCAACAAATCCTGTGGGCTCCTCAACCAGCACACTCATATGCCAGACTGGACTGGGTGGCGTGTGATCTGTGGTGCTTAGCAGCCCTTGCTCAGAACTGGCCTAGCTTTAGAAAAAGGTAACAGAACTAGCATGCATTGCCAGAGGTGCAGAGTAGAGCAACAAGAGTCTGTGCTCCTTTGTACAAGTATGTACTGATGGAGCTGGGGTGAGATGCTGGAGCAGCGCCTGCCCATGTCGTGTCAAACATTGTGCAAAGCTTGGTTCTCCTGCTCTGTGACACTCGGGCTGGGTATGGGGCAGGAAAATCCCAGGAGAAGGCCAACTCCAGATAACGTCTTAGAATCACTACAATTGGAAAGATCTCCGAGGTCATCTAGTCCAACTGTTGACCTATCATCACCGTGCCTGCCAAACCATGCCCCCAAGTAGCTGACAAATCTCTGCCTCCTAGTGATTTGGAGGGCAGTGCTCTTCGATTCCCTCTTTCTTTCTCCAGTTGGATCTTTGCACGAGGTTCTGTTCTTCAGAAGTTCTGCTGCAACCTGGAGGCTGGTGGCTTCATTCTCACTTGTGAGCATGGATGGAGACGGTGCATGAGGTTCTGACCTCCATAGGCCTGGCAGAAGCAGTGTCTGTACCCCTTAGCTAACCACCCTGGAGGAGAGGCACACAGATCCTGCTGCTTCTGCTATGATCTCCTGGGTACCAGACTAAAAAGTGAGATTCAAGCCTGGAGCTCTCGCTGAAATAAGAGTTTTCACAGCTTCTCAAGTGACTGTTGTGCTGCCTGCTCAAAGCTCACTGTGTTCAAAGGGCTTGTTCCAAAGCAGACCCTGTGACTTCATTTATCCTTCACGCTCTGAGCAATCCTCTCCAAAGCACATCCACCTTCTGTGCTTGATGTTGCAGTTGTTTTCACAGTTGCCTGTTAGCTATTGTAAAGTCAGGGGCATGAAGTTCAAGCCAGCACACAAAGGTTTCTCATCCTCTCCTGAAGAGAGGGGTTGCCTCCAGCAAGTCCATTAGGTTGGCTGGTAGAGCTGAGTGGAGAAGCTGCAGAAGAAATGTGGGAGGCCATTGCCAGCCTGCATCTCTTCAGTGTTTTGGGGACCAGAAAGGGAAAAAAAGAGGAGACAGAAACGTCTGTTTATGAAAAGGCTCCCAGGGAGAGGCAGAGGAGAAGATGAGGAGTGAGGGTCACTGGGGAGAAAAGAGGGATGATGACAGAAGTGGGGACAGTTGGTGGAGGAATAGAGAGAAAAGGTGCCCTTGTGGGACGTATTGGGAGTTCCAGAAGACGGAAAGGTGAGACCTGGAGTATTGCTATGATGGCTCCTTTCTAATCGCATCACCTCTTGGTGAAGGCAGTACAGCCTGACTGTGTTTTTGTATCACTTAACTTTGGTCCCTCAGACCTCCTACTCACTGCTAGGGAGCATCTCTGACTTTGTAACCCAGGTAATCTTTTGAGTATGTGTGTATTTTGTTAACCTTTGGGAGCAGAAACAGCCCCGTTCTGCTCCCAGCTCTGAACTTGGCCATGGGAGCACCAGGTCACAACCGGAAGGTATTAAACATTTTCCCACCAATGTCAGTGGAATTAGGTTTAGGACCTAAACATCGTGCTTTTGCTCTCTGTCCTTGCTTATTTTCACAGCTGCTGAGGGAGGGAGCTTGTTCCTGACTTTCGGGGTTATTTTGCTGCCTTGTTGTTTGCTAAAAAGGTGTTATTCTGCAGTAAGGTATTAGAAAAGATGTTTGTGACTTTTTGAGCTAAACATTGCTGTTTCAGCAGCTAGCAATGAAGGTGATACCAGGCAATCATTCCATAAACAGCAGAACTAATGAGCCACTGGATTTGTACCCTACTTTCCTGACCTCTACCTCTTCCCTCAGACGATTAGCTGTTCCCATGCAACCCCTGTTCCTCTCCCCTTCCTCCATTCCATTTAACCAGTTGCTGTCAGGAGTCTGTGCTTGCTGGGGCTGGGTGCTTGGTGGCTTGTTTGTGTGGATGCAGAGGGAAGGGGCCTGCTTGCCATGCAGAGCAGGCATTTTCTGAGTTCATATGACAGCTGAAGCACTAATTTGGCACTCTCTTCCCCATTCCCTGCATATTTTTTCTATCCCCAGGATTTCTTGGTATTTAATTATCTGTGAGCCTGCTGTCAGTCTGTGGGAAACTCAAGTTCCTAGAAGAAGGAACCTGATAGTCATTTGGACAGCACAGTCACACCGACAGCGTTAAAGGGAATTCCTGCAGAACAGATTTCTTTTCCCTGAAAGCCTGCATGATGATGTCCCTTGTCCATCTGCAACCTGCATGGAAAGCCAGCCACTGCCACGCTGCACACTGACGTGGCTTTGCAGGGAATAGCCAAGGTATAAGCAGAAACAGAGCACAGAGCTGAGTGGTGTGAGCAGGAGGGTGACAGATGCTCTTGAGGAGAAATCTGAGATGTTTGGGATATTCTGAGCTGTCCTTTGGTACTGAGAGTGCACCCCGTAAGTTTTCCAGAGGCCAGGCAGCATTTATGGGCCAGGTACTGTGCTTGTCACAGAAGCGAGAGCAACAGCTGAAGTCTGTCCCTGCAGTATTAGTGTCGAAATCAACCTTTAGCATTTAATGGAAGATGGGAGAAATGTGTACTTGGGGGGGGGGGGGGGGGGGGGGGGGGGGGGGGGGGGGGGTGTGAGCGTGTTCCATGTTTGCAGCCATCCTGTGCAGCTCTATGCCCAGTGGTCCAGTGCAGGTAGATGCCTTGGGATAGACTCTGAAACAATTTCTCACATGAATCCTGGTCCAAAGCTAGCTGAATTCACCAGATTTCAGCACGCCACGGAGTCTTTCATTTAGCTCTGTAACCACTGGATCAGGTCTGCTAAGCATGGCCAAAGTCATCGCGGTGCAGTTCAGATTCGGACACTCAATACCACATCTGTGCGTTGTGCATCTGAATGTGGCCCAAACCGGACCACTGAGGAAGAAGTGGGAAGGAGACAGGGCCCTGCATTGTGCCTGCAAGTCTACATTCAAAGTCAGTATCTTGTAAGGGCCCAAAATTTATTGCGCTGCCGTTGTCATTTCCCATTCAGCAGCCTGACTGAATAAAGGAGTGCTGCACAGAGCTCTGCATAACTTGTTTGACTTTAAGAGTCAGTAAATGATAGATGTCTGTATCCTTGGATGAGGATAATCCAATTGTACAGTCTGGCTGGATTTCAGCTGCTCTGTGAAAAAGGAGGAAAGGAGTGAAATATTTACTTCTGGTACTTTTCACAAGGGGAGATGACAGAGCGTGGGAAAATAAAAGCCAGTCCTGGTGGACGAAGGCTGCAGGGGGAGAGAAGTGGGGAAAATCTAATCTGCTTGCTGCTAGGACAGGATATAAAGGGGCTTGGCAAGAAAAGAGCCATTCTTTTGATTTCTGAGGCGAAAAATGAAGGCAGCATATTCAATGAACATAACTCCCCGGTTGTCAATGCAGTCAGGTCTGTTTGTGCCAGCCAGTCAATCTGACCCAGAGCTTTGATTAAAAAAAATCAGGATCCCCAAATGTTCCAATAAAAGAGAGGTTATGAAAAAAAGTGTGCCTTGGTTAAAGAGCATCCAGCTCCGGAGTCATTTATAATGGCTGAAAGGATTAAATGTCATCAGGAAACCAAAAAGAAAATGAATCTGTAATTAAATGCTTAGCCTGGCCAAGGCAGTATGGCATTGCCAGTCTGAATAATGTATAGAGGAAACATCCCAAGATCTGTGCTTACTTCCCATTTTTTTCATTAGCTGAATGTATATGAATGCAAAACAAGCCAGCCGGGTGGTTTTTAACAGACTCTGGATTTGTTAGCACTTTGATGAAACCGGAACTCGAGAGCTTCGGTTGAGATCAGTGCCAGCTTGTGTGCTGAGTTATGCAAACATGTAAAGATCTGACACCTGACAGAAAGAGCAAACACAAGAGCAATTCAAAACAAATAGTGAGGTGTCTACCAACCCATGACCGTGGCAGAACTGTGGTTGGGGATCCCTGGTGGCAGCAATCTCCTCTCTGCCCTCTTTGTCTGTGCAAACTTGCACAAATTGCTTGAGAGTTGGGAGCGGGTTTGAGATTTCTAATTAACGTCAGTAATGAAATAAAACGTGAAAGTGGTGGTTGGCTGGGGAGCAAAGAGCTGAATTTACGATGTTCGGTAGAAGAACCGTTGGGTTCTTCAACATTGGGCACATTGAAAGGTGTGAGAAATGAACGATCAAATTCAACTCATAAGGCATGGCAATCAAAATGGTGCAAAGAGGTCACTTAACTCAATTGTATGCTATGTTTCTGGGAAGATATTTTTCCTCCAAATACGGAGTCTTAGTAATTCTAAGTCTAATCAAGCTTACCAATTAGTAGAGATGTTCTCAGAGACAATTGTCAATTAACCTCAAGGCTAGAAATTCAGGATAACCTCAACCATTTCTTAAGCTTGTGTCTGAGTTAAAAATAATACTCCAAAGCATTAAAATAAACCTTCATCCAATTTTACATGTGTGCATATAGCCCGGTGGCACGGTGCAAACCCCTCAAGTATCTGCTGCATTTTTTTTGGAAAACTATTTTTTCCAGTTCTTTTGAAAGTTACTTTATTTTGTGCAGCTAAATAGCACTATTAACCTTCAGAGCCTGCTGCCCTACTTCTGCTCTTCAAGCCAGCAATAACTGATCTTGTCAGATCATTGATTCTTCTATCTCCAAATCACTTATTATTTCTGCCTGCCCCCTAGCTGTGATTGCGTCCATTGGGGTGTCGGACTTGGCAGGTTTCTATGAGTTTTACCCACTCTTCCATGTCGCCACTGCTCTAGTTTTAAAGCGTGCGCTCAGCTGTTGCAGTCAGCACAATGAGTGCTGTGCAGGATGGAACTCTGCCTTCCTTCCCCTCCTTCCGCCCATAGTCTCGCTTCCCATGTGGACAGCCAAGATGCAGAAGAATCAATAATTAGCAGAGAAGTTCACTGGAAGGCTGAGGCTCCAACCCGGAGTCTCTGGGAGCCGAGCCAGAAGCTCTTTCTCCAGGTATTTCCTCCCTCCCTGTCCGAGGAATCCAACCACAGCATGCTTTCACTTCCATCAAAGGGCTGCCGAGGCATCACGCCTGCTCTGGGCTGTCCCTCTTACAGCTGGGTGTGCTCCCCACATACCCCTACCACCAAGTTCCTTTGACAACCTTTATCAAAGAGCATAGCAAATGCAGAATGGTGAGAGCTGATGTTGGATGCTGATGTGTCGTCGTGCTGTGGTTTGGTAAACCTGGAGCTCTTGCAGTTATTCGTTGGGCAAGAGGGGTGATTTCTTGTTCTGGAGAGTCTCCCATTAATTTCAGTCAAATCTGCTAGTAAAATTGCATACAGACTGAGCGTGAAACTCAAACTATCATTACAAAAGCAGTATTTTATGAAAACTTGTCTGCGTGGAAATGTACATTAATCAGAAACACCTTGACCTGACTTTATGAACAGCAGAAGGGCTCTGGAGAGGTGCAAGCTGAACTCCTGGGGTGCCCATAAGGTATTCAGCTCTGGGCCTTGGCAGGAGAGCCTAAAGATAAGAGCATGGGGGTCCTGAGGAGATGCTGGCCTTTGTAGTAAAGGGCTGTACCACCTTCCTGAGCGCTGTCCTGCTAACCCAGCTCTGGCTCTCAGACAGATATCTGCTCTGAGGAACGCTATTGATGGCCCTGCCATGTTAAGTAAGGGTCAGGTACATCTGGAATTCCTTTTGAGATAGACTCTGTGTTCCCAGTGAGTTCCTGATGTTGAAAAAAAAAAAAAAAACAAAAAACCCAACAATCCATCTTGCTTTAGATATAGGCAACGTTGCCCTGGAGAAAGGATGGCCTTCACTTTCAATGCACTGAAGGATCCATTTAGGTGTGACTGGTGAGGAAATCTGTGGCAGAGAACTGGCCAAATGTGAGGGCTGGGCACAGGGAAGAGCCAATTTGAGACAGAATTGAGCATCTTTGAATGCAGGCACTGGGGCTGGGTGGTTGCAGGCATGCAGTCAGCGTAGCCAGGAGAGAAGGTGTCTGCACACCCAGATGGAGGAGGCAGCAGCATCGTTAAGACATTGCACTTTATTTTAGCAACCCCTGGGTTACAAGGAGAATTTTAATGGGCTTTGGGTTACCTCTCAAGAATTCTGCAACATTTTCAGGTTAATAACAGTGACATGTCTTATCGTACCTTCGCCATCAGAACTGTAATGGGGAAAACCCAGCATATTGTTAGGAGTTTTAAAACTGCCTTGAAATCTGTCAAGGGAGATAAACTATCTTTATATCAGAAAATAGCTTCCCTCTTGCTATCTTGTGGAAGAACACACAGCTCCAAAAAGATGCTCCTGCCTAACAGCTTATTAGGAGGAGGCAGACTCGCAGGGTGAAAGGTGAGGGAACTGAGAGGATTTTTTGTGCACCACTTGAAGAGGGAGGGACTCTGGGGTTTGGAGGAGATGAGGTTTCAGGTGTGTGAAAAGATTTCTGAAGAAGGGCAACAACATATCTTGATGCTGTACGTAATTGGTACATCTGTAGTAGCCTCCTGCCTTCAGCTACAAGCGGAGCTGAAGTGATGGCAGATGAGATGCTATGGAGTTGAGGTAATAAGAAATTGCAGTTCTGCTCACACCCCTCCTGGTTAAAAGGTGGAACAGGATGGTATGTTTCACTGGCTGTGGCAACAGCATCATACCAAGGTCTGTACAGACTTTGGTGTAGGTTAGACTGAGCCACGGCATTTTGGTGGCTTGGAGAATGCTTTTCTTTAAGGTTTTTTTAATGTAAGTAGAGCACTTCCTTCCAGAAAGTCATTTTGAGATGAGAAGCTGAAATGCTGCATTTGCAAACTAGCCAAACCAAGCAAGGAAATGGATCAGTGGATCCAGCTGTATGCATTGCTGGGGAGGAAGGGTAGATGTGGCACTGAGGGACATGGTTAGTGAGTATGGTTGGTGGTTGGACTCAGTGATCTAAGTGGTCTTCCAACCTTAAGAATTCTATGAAATGTTACTGAAAGCCGACATCTAAATGACTTCTGTTAAAACATGTGGCTTCGTTGAACACGGGCGAATGAAACAAAACAAAGACATGTTGAGAAAGGCATTCTGAAGATGGCAACACTTCTGACAGTGGTGACATGTAACCAGATGTCCAACATTACTCTTGGAGAGCATGAGGTTTGCAGCTGGAAATCCTGTCAGACATCACAGGTGCCAGCTCAGATACACCCGTCTGAAAAATCACTTGTTCCTCCTGCTCAGACTGCATCTCCCACGTGGCTCTGGATTCCTGTGCCAGTGTCTCAGCTCATAGGACATCCTGGAAGGTGAAGCTCATCTTCAGAGCTCTGCTTTTGAGGGAGAATAGGTGAGCAAACAACTGAGCTGCTTCTGGCATGAGGTGCCCTTTTATGAGATGGTGACCAAAGGATTTTGGAGCTAATGAGAGCTAATCCCACAGATGGATGGAAAGAGGGAACTGTGGGAAGATTGTGGGGTGGTAGAGTTTTCTCCCTATGGAGCTGAACCTGTTGGGACCTGTTCTTGGCAGAGTTCAGGGGATGCAGGTGACATTGTCCCATGCTCACCTGTTGAGGATGGACAGATGCTGGCTACACAAACACAGAACTCCAGCCAAGGCCTTTGGGGCAACCCACAACCAGTTGCAGCCTGAGATCTTCCCTTCATTCCAGCTTCCCTGGAGCTGCATTTCCATTCCGAGTTCAATATGAAGGTGCTCAAAATCCTTTTGAGGGTGATATCCTCATTCTGCTGCAGGCCAGGCACTGACCTGCCCTTGTCCCGAGGCTGCAGAGATATTCTGGGTCAAGATGCCAGCAAGTCTCTCTAATGAGTTTTCCTTCCCTCTTTTTCATTAGAGATCCTGGTCTACATGTCAGGTGCCCCATACATCCAGAGAGGCAGCAGCGCATGCCCCAGACTTGTGCCTGCTGTGTGTTCTTGCAGGGCAGCATAGCCTAGCTTCAGAAGGTCTATGTCACCAAGGCAGACTCAGCCTGGAGAATAAAGCACTAGATTGTCTCATGCTGGTCCCGATGAGAAGCCATGACCCTCTGTGGGTCACTGTGTGTGGTCATGTGCAATGGTGTGAGAGCAGACACTTCAGGGGTCCTTGAGCTCAAGGCAGTTTTGTGGGTAGGAAATCTGAGGCTGTCCAAGTTTAACATCTCTAAAAGTAACAATAATAGTGACTGAGTTTTAGGAGGTGGGCTTTCTGGTTTTGGTGGGTGTGGAAACCTTTCCAACACCTTTCCTTTTGTTCTCAATCTGCGCTCTGTGTGTCAGGTTTTTAGGAGTGGGAGGTTGGCTGCCCTTTCCTACAGATGGCTCATCAGAAAGCTTTCTCGGGATACTCACTTCCACGGGGAGGAAGCATACAAAAGCAGATGAGATAAAAACAGCAAAGCTGAAGGTCAGTTTCTGAACTAGGTTGGTTTTTACTGCCATGAGCCAGTACTGAGCAACGAGCTGCCGTCGTGTTTGTGCTCATAAATTGGCTAGCGTGGGAGGGGAGGCAGTAGGAAGGATGGGGGAAGCAACGTTTTTAAATAGATATTTATGGAGGATATCAACATTTGGCATTTCCCGATTTCAGAACAGTGGAGGAGGAACGAAGAACTCCATCCTGCCCCCTCCTTCCCTCCTTGCCAATTAGGACCATAGCCTGCTACCCTCGGCCACGTGGAACAAGCACTTAGTAACTCATGCCAAGCTGCACCTTCACACATGGCTTCCTTCCATCCAGTAGTGAAGAGGAACAAACTCCATCCTTGGGAGGCCTCATTTCTGCTGGCTGTTTTGGTGAAGAACATCTACTTTTAAAGACTTTCTCTTCAGCTGGCCTTAGCGCGGGCCTCTCTTGCCCCTTGCCTTGCAGGGATCTGGGAGGTAGTAATGTGTTTGACCTTTTGGCTTTTCTTCTGTTTACACCCTTCGGAGCAGATGATCCTTTCTGATCTAGGGTGATTAGAGCATCTGCTTGAGAGCATTAATTCTCTGTACAGCCAGGCATGGGTGCACAAACCACACAGCTTGGGAGCCCAGCTATTTGCTTAGATAAACATCCTACCTTCCGTCCACCTCCCAAGTCATTGCCAAAAGACTCCTGCCAATCTGCATTTCCGTGAGTCTCCTTAGCCTTGAGGTTCCAAGCATCCAACAGCCTCAGCCTCTCTGATTTGGGCTAGCATCCCAAATATTTGCATTTCTGTTCTCCATATTCTGCCATCACCTGCTGCCGCCCGCGCTTTACATCTTGGCAGCTGGCTTTTGTCAGAGGGATTCATCCAAAAACATTGCAAGGTGTTGGAAAACCTTAACTGCAGTTAAATGAGAAGCTGTTGTTTCAGCAGCATCTGGAGTTTTCAGTTCTTTTCTGCTTTGCTGATGGTTTCAATCACTGCTCCTTGGCTGGGGTGCAGCATCCCTGGGATGCTCTCTGCCCTTGAGTCCACAGATCTTGCTTTTCTTGGCCCAATACCATGTGTCTGTTCCCCACCACATCGTGTCACATTACAGGGGAGATGAACAGCCCTTTTCCATGGAGCACTGACTTCCCCAGAATGCCTTTGATTGATGCACGCGGGGATTGCAGCAATATGTTCTTGCATTTTGGAGCTCCTGCCTCCAGAGCCATCTGTGGTCACAGCCCAGAGCATGGTGAGGCCAAGCTTTGGGCTTTTCAGCTGCTCCTGGTTCTGAGTACCACTCGGCCCAGGGTGTGTGAGGGTCTGTGGTGGGGGACAGAGCCTGACCACCACTCTGGGCTCCCCTGGGGAGTTGTGTAGTCCATGGTAACTTTCTGTGGGTGCTTCCAGCATGGAGCTGAGCAGCTGGAGACACTGGGGGAGGTGCTCAGCAGGCTGAAAGGTGAAGCTGGACAAAAAGCCTGCTTTCCATAGCCGAGCTACTCCAAATTAATAAAAAGGAGGGGTGTGGAGCGTTGTTTGCTTCTCATTGTTAGGTTTTGCTCATATGGAAGAAGGGAAGGGAGGGCAGGCAGGGAGAGGAGTGGCAGGGCAGCCAAGAATACAAGAAGTTCCACAGAACAACCTCTTCTGCCTCCGCTTCAAGAAGGAAGGCTTTTTTCAGTGATGTCCTTGAGCTCTGTGAGCCATAATGAAAGGCTCAAGCCTGAGCCATTCAGCATTTCCCCTGCTTCAGTCCATGCCTCTCTGCTACAGTGATGGAAATCCCCACGTGATGTGCCTAGGTGAACTCCCTTCCCAAAACCCAATGCAAGCAGAACCTCGGAGCAGCTGCTTTTGAGGGAGTGGGGCAGAGTGGGGCATCTTGCTGTCCCTTGCATGCTCACAATGCAGTACGGATCAGGAGGAACCCTCCTAATGCCTTTTGTCTCTGGCAGCAGAGCTTCCCAGAAAGCTTGGGCTTTCTTTCCCTCTCACACCAAAACAAAACAACCCTGTGAGGTTAGCAGTGTTTTATTTTAAGAGAAACAGAAAGGGAAAGGGTTTTGGTGGAGCTACGCTGTCAAAAAATTGTGCTGCTTTGGGGAGGTTTCCACTTGCTTGTGTTATTTTTTAGGGTGGGATGCCTTGCGAATTTTGTGCAAATCCTGGTTTGTTTGGAGTGGTCTCATCCACATGAATCCTATCTGCTTTGTTTAAAAGGGGACGAGCCTAGTAGCAGGACATTTGTGAGGAAAGGTATATGCTCTGTTTGGGTCGCCTTTGAGTCTATTATAAACATCTAAGCCCCAAGGAGCTCAGGATCAAACACTGCTTTTGAAACGGGGAATTAAACCTACAATTAAAAAAGAAGGGAAGGAAAATAAGTCTTCCCTGTTAATAATGCCTGCCTACCGGTTCTGTGCGCGTCGCCAGAGCTGCTGGGGAAGAACTGGAGGCAGGATTTCATCCCTGTGAGTTGCATGTGCTGATTAAAGGCAGCATCTGAGCCCTGCTGCGGTGTCAGCTGGGAGCTCTCTCTCCCAGCAGCACAGATGCACAGGACAGCCCAGCTAGCACAGCGTGGAGGGGTTTGATTTTTGTGATGATGAAAGCATTTGGTTGTGTTTATGTTTGCACAGGTTAGTACAAAGCCCACGCTGTCCTGAATCAGCAGTGAGGGATCATCTGCATTTCTAATTGAGGTGGCTTTGATTGCCTTCAGGCCCTATCAGTGATTGCTTTCTGGGAGCTGCTGTGTTTGCAGAAGCTGCCCTGGACAAGTCAGCGTGCTGGGGGGCTGGGGTTTGGCCTTCACTGTGTCAAGCAGGTAACCCACAGCTCAGGAAACCTCTCCCTGCTCCTGGCCTCACTGCGTGACCCTGCACAGTGCTTTGTTTGCTGTTTTGCTTTCGCTTGCACTTTCCAGGGATGCTTTCACTCAGGCTGAAGGCAGCAGAGGCACAAAGGAGTCCTGGCCTCTGGGATGCCCTGTGTCCAGCAGGTCTGTGTGTGAACATGTCCCAGGCTCAAGTCCTGCTTCTCTCAGCAGCTGGGACAGGGATTCTCTTTTTTTTTTTTTTTAATGGAAGTATTATTATTCCTGTCTCCTACTCACTGTGCTCTCGGTTCACAGATGGGCTACTTTGGGAGCTGAGCCCTGCTAGTAAAACCCGGCCTTAGTTTCTCTGCAGCTGTGCTCTGCAGCGGAGCAATGCTTTGGGGGCATCTCCCAGGGCTCCTGGGATGCTGCAAGAGAAAGGAAGCAAAAAGGGTGACTTGGGGTTGCACCAAGTCATCTACTCCAAGTCATCTATTCCAAGTCATCTATTCCAAGTCATCTACTCCAGCAGGCAGGCGGCTTCCTCTTAACCCTCAGTGGGGCCAAGCAGAAGGAACGGTCAAAAGAAAGGGGTCAAGCAGTGGTCTCCTTGACTGATAAGGGGCAGTGCATGCTTGTAGGTAAGGTGTTTCTGGGAGGGCTGAGCAGCTGCAATTCCCTTGTAGGCAATAGATTGCAGAGTCCTGCCCGTATCTCTGATGCACGATGACGGGGACTGTGTTGCACTGAGCACAGCAGGTGCAGGATGTGGGAGGAGAAGCCCATGGCTTGTCTGGTGCTTGTGGGCCTCAGGAGTGGATCCAGAAAGGATCAAAGCTGGAGCACAGAATGAATGACAGGCAGCGTTCGATCGAGGCGCCTGATGCTGGTTGTCTTTATGTGGCATTTGAGACGGTGTGGGCAGTTTGCTCAATTTTTCTCCGTCGACGCTGCTTTGTTTGGAAGGTTGTAGACACATGTCAGTGGTGATGGATAGATTTGTTTGACTTCCTGTCAAATCAATGATTACTCATAGAAATCTCTTTTATTAGTTTATCATAGGAAGTTCTATGTCATTTATCCCAGAGGAGGCTTGGCTAGCTGGTGCCAGCGAGCAGCGCTGCTGAGAGTTATTGCTGAGCTTTATTGGGCTGCTGCTGCTGTTTAATTTCTGACACGGTATTTATTTTTCTCTTGGCTTTACACTGGGAAAGGCTTGCTCCTCTTTATGCCTGGATCACAAACAGGCTGTTGTGGTTTTCCTTCCCCGTGCCTGCCTGGCCCTTTGGAAATATGCAGGGATGTGCCCGAAGTACCCAGGTTTATCCTCACCCCCTGCTGGGCTGTGCCTTGGCATTTCTGAGCTACCAAAGGTCTCCATTTCTTTGCTGTCACAGGAGTTGGAACTAATGGGTATGAATCAGAGGAAGAGGAGGTTGATGAGTTAGATGGGAAAGTCATGGTCACATATTTCCATATCTTCTGTACTTGGTTTGCTCTATGCTCAGAGAGGAGGTGGAGCTCCCCGTCCCCAGTGTTTTTCGGGTGGCTTCACTGCCTGCTGCATCACAGCTGTCAGTCAACCTGAAGAGCTGTGTCACAGAATGAAGCCCCTTTGTTAACCCCTTAATGGCTGTTTACGAGTGTGGATAGTGGTAGGACAAGGGGGAATGGTTTTAAACTGGGACAAGGGAGGTTTAGGTTGGATATTAGGAGGAAGTTTTTCACCCAGAGGGTGGTGAGGCACTGAACAGGTTGCCCAAGGAGGCTGTGGATGCCCCACCTCTGCAGGCATTCAAGGCCAGGCTGGATGTGGCTCTGGGCAGCCTGGTCTGCTGGTTGGCGACCCTGCACATAGCAGGGGGTTGGAACTGGGGGAGCATTGTGGTCCTTTTCAGCCCAGGCCATTCTATGATTCGTGTGGATCTCCATGTGCAGAGCCTGGAGCACAGCTCATGGGGCAGTTCTGGGTGTAGCAATGTCACTGGTAAACATTACCTAACATTTCTTCTGAATCTTTAATATGGGCAGGGACACTTACTCTTCAGGTGCAGCTTGTGCTGCAATACAAATAAGTGGGGCTTCAGCTCTTTGTCTGAACTCAGGGTATCATTTCCCATTAATCCCAACTATATTTTTGCCATTGAAATTTTAAAAGATCTAACGGAGAATGGCTTAGGATCATTGTGGAAGGAAAGATGCTTCCAAATAAGTTTCAAAACTAATCTTCCAAAGACTTTTTCCTAAAAATCTCTGTTTGATTAAGTGAATCACCTGTGTTGTTCTGTTCTTGAGTTTTCTCACTTGTAACAGAAATCAGGAGAAACTTGAGCTTATTTTCAGCCTGCTTTGTCCTGAAGTTGTCGTCCCTGTGCTGAGCTGCTGCAGCTCTTTGCACCCTCCCCAGTGGCTGAGGACATCCAGATCTTTGGAGACTGCCAAGCCAACAGTGCTGCCTTCTGAGATCAAGCAGGACAGACTTATGTTTTCAGGTCAAGAGATCCTTGGCTCAGTCCCTGCAGATAAGCCAAGCAAGGAGATGACTGCATGAGAGCAGAGCTTCACTTTCTGAACACACAGAAATCATTTCAACCACCAGTGAAGCGAAACCACTGGAGGAACGGAGTGGGTATAGCGCTGCTTCGCAGAAATACAGTGACTTCACATGAGTTGCTGATGCTGATGTAGCCTCCTTCTGCCTTCAGCAAGTTCGAGAGATGTTCTTTCCCTGTTACTCTGAAGTCAGGCTGGGCCATGCTTCAACGTGCTGGCCTTTGTCTTTCATGAGGAGAGAAATATCTGTGTTTTTTCCCATGAAATGTAGTTGCATCGTAGGGAAAACGTTTCTGCTACAGAGCCAGAATGGGACTCTGAGCCCTACTTTGGTTTGGAGCTGAACTGGACGCCTATCTTTGCAGAAGGACATTTGCTCCTGGAGGCTGGAGCACCGCAGCCAAATGGATACTCCACCAAATGCTTCTTGTGAGCCCCTCAGCAGGAGCTGATGTGGTCCCACATCCTGTCTATGTCCTGGTTGTCTGTCGACCTTGAGCTCTGCACAGAGTTCTTCGAGGGGTAACAACACCCAGCTGCTATGCTGTGTCACGGTGATGTCCAGGCTTGGAGTAATTCTCTGCTTCTATGAAATCAAGCTGTGGGGAGAGAAAGGGAGTTGCTGAAGTTTTCAGCTCAAAGATAAAAGACTCTTTTTAGATCAAAGATGGTGGAGGAGAGGTGTGCGCTTCCTGAAAGCAAATAATGAACCAAACAACCAGTCTCCAAACGATAGGCTTGGATTTATCTATCTCACTGAGCCGAGGGCATATCATATCCCTCCATCAGTAGCTAATCACTGGCTCAGAAATAATATCCTGGCAAGAGACGGCAACTGCCTCCCTTCTGATGGGTTGTTAGAACTCTGCATGGTAAGAAAGCAATAGCCTGTCGCCCTTCCCACTGAAGGAATCCTTTCCTTCTCCGATGGGAAGTATTACCAGAGAGAGAAATCAATTTGCACTGTTATCAGACTTTTCTAGCCAGTAGTTAATGGGACTTAACGTCTGATTTGATTCCCAGGTAGTTCACAAATGAGTGGGAAGTGTGGGGTGTACGAAGGAATGGAGGGGTGGAGGAGCCCTCAGGAGAGGTGTGCGGTGCTTCCCAGCCCAGAGGGCCCATTACTTCACCAGCGTGTCATGCAGAATGCAGTGATTGTTCCAAACAGAAATGATTTAACCTTGAAGGAGAGAAACATAACCAAACAGCAGCAGTAGAACAATAAAGAAATTCCATCTCTGATCTCTTGTGACCCACGTTCTGCTCAAATGGCTCAGATGTCACCGATACATTATTTTCATGAGTGACTGTAAGTGCATTATGCATGAGTGTGTGGCCACTGGTGAATAAACTGAGAATCCTTCAAGGGAGCGTATATAATCTATTTGATTTCACCGAGCTGGACTGTGCTCCTAGTTTTTTGTTGGGTTTTTTTTTTTTTTGTTGTTGTTGTTGGGTTTTTTTCTTCTTTTATTGAAGGATTGCTGCTGCTCAGCAGAAGGGTGTGATTGTGCCTATAAGGGCTTGGCACGGGAAGGGATTTGTCATGCTATCCCCCGTGGGTATGAATTGTTGCAGCATCAAGCAGGAGGCGTTGTGCTTTAGCTCGGGTGGTGGTAGCGTGTCCAGATGCCTGTGCTGGGTTTGTGCCTGGGACAGCAGCTCAGAGGAACCTGGAGCACGTGTGGCTGCAGCTTAGGGTAGATCAGGGACTGCTAGCAGTCCTACCTGGCCACCCATAGCTCTTTGGAGATGCACACCTCCTCTTGTCCTCACAGAACTGCCCTGTTCGATAGCCAGCATCCTGCTCTGGCAGTGAGTGCCCATCCTCTCCTGCCCTTTGCCTCTGTAAATGCAATTGATTGCTGCATCTGTCATTATAAATTAAAATATCCATCTTGTAGTAGAGGAATGGCTCCCAGTGCTCAGGCTGTGTCTGAAGAGCTGTGGCTGTGCCCTGAGCAGGGACCTAGCCTGTGGTGGGGAGGGATGTTAATAGAATCAAGGATGCTATATAGATAAAGGAAGGAACCTTTAAAAGTCCATCTAGTCCAACTCTCCTGCACTGAACAGGGACACCTACAGCTCCATCAGGTGCTCAGAGCCCCATCCTGCCTGACCTTGGGTGTCTCCAGGGATGGGGCATCCAACACCTCTCTGGGAAACCTGTGCCAGTGCCCCACTGCCCTTATTGTAATAAGCTTTTTTTCTTTGTATCTAATTAAATCCCCCCTCTTTTAGTTTGAAACCATTTCCCCTGGTCCTTTCACAACAAACCCTGTTAACAAGCCTGTCCCCTTCTTTTGTACAGCCCCCCTTTAGGGTGCTGCGAGGACATATTAGCCACACTGCCTGGTCATGCTCTGAGAGCCAGTGAAGACTCTTTTCCACTGATCTTGCAAAGCTCCTCTCTTCATTGGTCTTCCTTAATACCTGGTTGATGCTCTGTGCAAAATTAGTGGCTCTTTTACCCCCTCTCTCCAGACCCTGAGCACAGGATCCCTGGCTGTGCCTTTGCAGGGACCAGCACACAGCTCCCCCTTGTCCCTAGGAGCTGGGCTGTGGTGTTAGTGCCCTGTAGGAGCTCCAGGCTGTGATAATAAGCAGCAGCCTCCTCCAAATGAAAGCCTGTTTGTTCATTAGATGAAACAATGCAGCACAGAGAAAGGGATTTTAAAACAACAAAAAGCCCACAGCATATTTTACCTCATCTAATCTTACAAGCTGTGTTTGATAGGCTTTTCTTTTCCCTTATAGCTTATATTCTCCTCGCAGATCTCAAATTCCCCTCCTGGGCTTTGCTCTGCTCTTCCTTATCCCTGCAGTGCTTGGTGCTCCCTGGCAGCACCCAGACGGGTGCCAAGGGCACCAGCAGGTCCTGTCACAGAGCTCAGTGCTGGGTATGGATCCCACAGACACAGCGCATCAGCATTGCCACTGCTCGTACCCCAAAGGGCTGCTTTTCCCCCAGGAATTTAATTAGGCTGTCTGCAGTCAGAAGGGCATGGCATGGCAGCAGCTAATGAAAATCAGCTCTGCTGCAGCTGTTTCAAGGAGCTTTGTCTCTGGGGCTTTAGAGCTGGCTTACACCGTGAGGGCAGCTCATTTCCAGGGTGTTGTTATGAGAGATTCGTGCTGAAAGTTCAGCTCTGCTGTTAGCACTGTAGAGGTGTAAGGGTTGTGTTAGTGCAAATACCTGTCCCGTGCCTTTGGGGCACAAACAGCCCATGGTTGACTCAAGTCATGAGCTGGCAACGGCAGCCTAGGGACAGATGGAGGACAAAGATAGAGATGTCTTAGAATGAAATATTTCAGTGCTGGTGGTCATCATCTTATTGGCTAGTCATTCAGGGAAGTCCAAGGGATGCACACAGCTGATACATGGGACACTGTGAGGCACCCACCTTGACTCTCTTCCCTCTAGAAGCAGAGATGAGGGATGTGTGTGTTTCAACATTCAGTCCCTTCCATCTGCTTGATCTTACACTGCTCGTGAGGCCAGAAGGGAATGAGCAGTGCTGCTTCTCACCTGGAAAAAATGCTGCTCTGACGTCCCCAAGCTCAGGAGCCTGGCTGCATTGATGATGCATCTGAAAAGAAACTGAAGGAATTGGGGGAATTATGCTGCAGACATGTAGAATATTTGCAAAACCAAAATGTCACACGTCATCCCCATGTCTGGAAGTGTGAAGTTTTGGTGCAAGACTTTATCAGCTCGTGTCTGCTGCCCCCCCAGTGGTTGTATGTTTAAACAAAGCACTGGGATTTGTGAGTTTGTGCCAGGCAGGGCTCAGTAAGAGGAGCTGGGTGACAGGTCCACCATCCAGTCAATGACCCAGAGCCAGGCCATTGCCAGCTGGTTGAAGACAGAATGACAAGAGAAGTAAGCACAGTGCCATTTTTTAAGCAGTTCCTGCCTTGTCACAGAAATCTGGTCAATTTCAGGACTTTCTGTGTTTGTATTATGGGATAGAAGCACAGCATATTCACTCAGGGTGGTGATGCACTGAAAGAGGTTGCCCAGTGAGAGGTTGTGGATGTCCCATCCCTGGAGGCATTCAAGGCCAGGTTGGATGTGGCTCTGGGCAGCCTGGTATGGTGGTTGGTGACACTACACATAGCAGGGGGGTTGAAACCAGATGATCACTGTGGTCCTCTTCAACCCAGGCCATTCTATGAGATCACACCCATTGAGGCAGGATCCCGGGCCATTTGGCATCTGTAGGTGGGAGTCTGATAAATGCCAAGGGTGATCTTCCCCTCCCCAAGACTGTGGATGATCCGAAGCAAGGAGCTGGGGGTGTTCCAGTGTCATCACTGGGAGCAAACTCACCCCCAGCACGTGTGCGGAGCAGCAGGCAGGGCTCTGGCTGCCCTCAAACCGCTCACTCCATCTCTTTTCTTTTTCAGCTTTTGTCATATCCATCCTCCCGTGCGTGCTCTGGGGCAGGAATGTTCTCTTATTATGTATGTGCATGCAAAACGAGTCTTTTGATCTCAGCGCCTACAATCCTCTATTACAGCCGAAAGAGTATTTAACGACAATGCCAGGAATCCAATTAATAATTTTAAACTACTATGCATGCAGGCTTCTCTGAGACACATCCAGCCCCTGCCTGCATCCTGAGACAATGCATTTGCACTGGGTATACCATGCTACTCCTCACTTTGCCCATTGAGCGCTACACCCGGAGCACTGCTTTCCTCCCTGCTATTTCTAGCAGACGTTGCACGGGCTCAGGGGTGTTACCTGTGCAGCCCCAGTGCCTGCTGAGGTGCTGGTGGAGCCCAGGGGGCACGTGCCTGGTTGGCTTTGTGAAGGGAACCATCCCCACCTTGTACTGCTGATGTTATAAGGGAGCCTGACACAGCTCATTTTTGTGCCGTGCCTTTGTCTTTTCATTTTGGAGGATGTACTTTCCCTGACAGAATTTCCAATTCAGTTCATTCTCCGTCTCTGTAGTGGGAGGGGAGAAAAAGAGGTGGTTGGAGGGGGGTTTGCTGCATGTATTATTAATTGTCCTCATTTCAAGACAGCGTACTCTTTCTCTGCCTGAGATTCCCATTTTCTCGTAACTAGTATTGGCTGCAGATTTGGAAGAGGTTTGGCGTAATGGAACAATACAGATTTCTTTGTGATCGGGGTGTTTTTGAAGTTAGCAAACGAGTTCCTTCCGTTTATCTGCCTCTCACCAGCCCGGTGCCACTCATCACTCAATTGAGCTGCGTGTTGCAGAGCAGTTGATTAATGAAGTTACATGCATTTCCCGGGCTGGTTAGAACAGCGCTCAGAAGATGCTGTGTCAGAACCTGTCCACTAGACATCATTAAATCTGCAGGAGCAGGAAGATGCTCTCGCACACAGATGAGCAGGGGTGGGTCATTTCCCAGCCCTGTTGATCCTGTTAAGAGGCAAGTGTGGCCTTGGGTAATAAACAGCGCTTCGTGTTGGGGCTGTGTGCTGCTGCATGTTGATTTTCAAGGCTGTCAGCTCTCCTTCCCGCAGAGCCTCGGGTCCCAGGTGGGATGAGCGTTGTGATTTCAGCCCCGCTCCTGAACCACTGTCAAGGCAGTTGTGCTCATGGTGAGGTTTGGATGCTGGCTGCTGAGTGCTGCTCCTGCGGGGCAAGGCTCGACTCCACACTGCCCACAGCTCTGCTGCGTCTCACTTCACTCAGGCTTCCCTGCTAAGACACCAAGCCTTCCATCACCCTAAATCCCCATGTCCAAATCTCATTCCTCGTTCCACTACTTAGCCCTGACACGAGCCCAACCCCTCTCCTGCAGCATCCCAGACAGCCTCTCCATGGGGAGCAGCTCTGCCCAGTCCTTGCTTGCATCGTTTCCCCTAACTTTTATTTCTTTGGCTTTCCTGGAGCTGTCAACATGGGATTGTCCTCTGCCTTCTTTCTTCCCCCAGTCAGCCCCTTGCAGATCGTTCCCCCCCCCAGGCAGTGTTGTCTCTGCAGCACGCCCCAAGCCACAGCAGGACCCAGCCATGCTCTTGCTACAAAGGCAAACATCTAAAGGCAACCAGAGCACGTCCAAGAGGATTTGTGGTGCTTCCAGCCTCCCTCTGTTATTGACTCCTCCTTTCAAGTGTGGCCAGGGCTTTATCTGTTGGTAATAGGGAGAATTAATAATTTCCTTTAAAAAAAAAAACAAAAAAAACCCAGCTGCTTTAAACAACCCCATTTTTTTTTAAATATATTTTTTAACATAAAAAGGCAAGTAAAAGACATAACAAAGTTGTTAAAAGTTCAAAAGGAACGCTAATCCCTGTAATGTGGACTAATCAACTTTTATCCAGACAATCCCCTTGTATCTCTCCAGCCTTAGTGTGGTTATGGATTCCCACAGGCGAGCGCAGGGCTTTAACTCCTTCTGAGCTGCCCTGAAGCCCGCAGTTACTGCAGCGATGCTGCCATGCTGTCATGCTGCAGCTCTCTGGCCTGTGCTTGGATTTGGAATTCAAAGGTGCCATTGCTTCCCAGGCTGATCTTATTGCAGCAGATGTGGAACAACAAAGTCCTTTTCCCTCGAAGGGTTGCGCCATGGAGATCCTTGGTGGAGCTGCTCCAGCTTTGGTTGCATTCTTGGCCCATGTCTGCCTCCAGTCTCTATGGATCAGTCTATGTGCCATCTTGTAGGAAGACAGACCTGCTCCCTCAGCCAGAAGTGTTCTCTTTCCTTTGGCAAAGATGCTGCTATTCAAAGAGTTCATCTTCAAACAGGTAAACCCCAGCCATGCCCTGCATTAGTTAAAGCTCAGTGTTTGTGGGGCTTAAGCCTGGGACACTAAGTAGGTTGTGCTGCCTTGACTTCAAAAACCAAGAGAGGGGAAGATCATGGGGTTTTTATTTAATTTTAAATCAGTCTTGGGTCTTACAGCAGTAGGTATTCAGTGGGTTTTGCAAGAGATTCTTTGTTGCTTTCAATACTATATTAATATCTCTGGATCATTTGTGTGCTGGAATGAGACTTCTGCAGCTGCAGAGCTAAAAATGGGAGATGGTGATGGTCCTTTTTGGAGGCAATGCAGAATGGCTCAGCTGCAGAGACAGATGTATTTGTGCTCACAAAATCACTGCCAGAGGTAGACAAATAGCCACACTCTTTCGGGCCTGCTAACAGTTGCTCTAGTAAAGTGTTCTGCTTCTTTTTCCTTTTGGGGAGTAGGATATAATTTCATTAATCTTCATGGGAGTGAATTTCAGCCATCCAGTTTGCACTGGCAATGACAGCCCCTGCTCTTGTTGTGTTTTGTGTGCTCTTGGGGGTTAGCTGGCCTTGTGTGATCCAGGTAGAATTATGCAAGGTGCACCTTGCCCTTAGCCCCAGTAAGAAAGCTTTCCCCCTCCTCAAATCGAGCAGCTGGGTCCCAATGGGAGAGTGGGAGGAGAGGGGGCAAGGACAGCCTCACACCAGGGCACGTGGGTTGGCCTTCCCCACTTTGTAGCTGTCCAAGCATTGAGCCTCTATAGATTTCCTGGTCGTTTCTCCAAACAGTGATAAGAATCCAATCAGCAGTCAAGCAGCTTCCCTTGAAAGCTGGTGCACGCTGGGGAGAAAACAACATTCTCAACGAAAAGTTTAGGTTTAAAGAAAAGAACTTAAACAAAACCAAGATTTGTCTAATTTGGTGTTTATAGAAATACTTTGGATCAGGCTTCAAAAGCACTCAAAATATTTATGATTTTTTTTTTTTTTTCAATGGGCAGATTGTATTCCCAAAACAGCATCGGGGTTTTTAAATCTCCTCTTTGAAGATGTTTGGGCATTTTCTGAATTGAGTTCCAATGCCTGAAGTGATTTAGAGGTTACCGGGTTAATTAGACACCGGAGCAAGCCACCAAGGGGTGAGCTGGGTCTTCCATTGCTTGGCATCAGAGAGGCAAAGTGGGATGTGGTGTGGGAATCCTGCACTGCCCTCCCCAGAACAGGAAGATTACTGCACTGGGCACTCCTTGCTGTGCAGCTAATTCTCTCTGGACCTATTATTTCCTGCCCTGCACAGATTCCTCTCTTGAGTCCAGTTGCACACAAGGTGCCCACCCCTGGGATGCAAAGCAATGGGTGCTTGGGGGTGATCCAGCCCATGGGCACCTTGCCCCCATGCACACCCTCCATCTCGAAGCCACAGTGGATCTCTTAATTTATTCCTGGATGTGAATGACTCAAGTCTGCCACATCTATCATTGTATCTCCTTAACTAAATGGATTAATTTTTTTTTTTTTTTGTCCTCTTCACAGGCTTAATTAGCAATCTGCAACACAAATTAAATCACTATCAACTAATTCCAACTATTCCTTCAGAGATAGCCATTAGCTAGCTGAATAATCTGGTTAGCATTGAAATGAGCCCGCATTCTACCCTGGAAACAACTGTGATTTCACAAAGCTGCTTTTATATATATATATATATATATATATATATATGTACATTTCCTCCCTCCGATGCTGATCCTGCTTTGTTCCTTCCTAATGAGGGCAGCAGTCACTTGTGCTTGGAGTGTGCTCAGTTGCAGGCATTTGAGCAGGGTTTAGGAATTTTTCTCTTTGTTGCAGTGTTTAGCTGACCCATGGAGAGGGCTGCCATCCTGCCAGTAGGAGGGGAGCCCAAAATCAATGAATTTTAAAATGGATGTGCTCCTTTCTGAATGGAGGTGGTTGGACTTTGCTGTCCAAAGTCAATGCAGTTGGCTTCTGAAATGCTACAGGCCATAAAAGCAGGAGCTCACTGATGCCCTGGCATCGCAGCCCAGTGACCATCTGGTTTCATGAGCTGTCCCCATGAAACATTCCAGTTTGACAAGCTGTCATTTCCCA